>NC_060911.1:13631211-14003711 GCF_014805685.1 Silurus meridionalis | reverse complement strand
TCTCATCTCCATCCTCAGCTTCATTATCTTCATTATCAACCTCTTTGTTTTTGTTGTCCATGTCATCATCATCAACATCCTCAGCTTCATAATCCACATCAGCCTCATCGACTTCATTTTGATCATCATCTCCATCCTCAGCCCCATAATACTCATCATCATCTCCATCCTCAACCCTGTTATCCTTATCAACTGCATCGTTCTTATTCATGTTCATCTTCTTGGTCCTCATTATATTCAACCTCATCATCCTTATCCTCACCATCTTCTCCATTGGACTCACTTTCCTGATCAACCTCACTGTTTTTATCCTAAACAAAATCGTAACTCTCCTAATCGTCTCCATCCTCAGCCCTATTATCCTCATCATCCAATTTCATTATCCTGAAAATGTTTCAACATAATTTGGGCTGAAGCGATTCCTAGAGTAATAAATACAAAAAAAATCACCAAAGGTTTCCCCACGGACCATTATTACTGACGCACCACCCACTAAACACTGGAGCTCTCTGGACAGGTCACACCGAAGAATCTGCAAAATAAAAAACAGGGAGGGAGGAACAGGGAGAAACGGAGCCTCTGATCCCTGGCGAGAACTCTGTCTAACATCCAGCTCTGGAGGAGATGGAACAAGACAGATGAAGCAGAGGAGCCTCGTTCATACACCAACAGCATAATTAAATGTCTTGTTGAAATCATAGTCTTCAACCTCAAAACTTCATTAACCTTATCAACCTCATCCTTAAAATCCACCCGATTCTCTTCTTTATCCTCATTCTCTGAATCTGTACCGCAAATTACTATCATCTTCATCGTGGTCCCAATCCTCTTGAGCTTCATCCTTCAAAGGTTTCTCATTAACTTCCTAAACCACAAGTTCCTCATTCCCCTCAATGTCCTTATCCCGCTCATCCTCATCATTCACCTCCTCTTACCTTCATCATCCATCTCCTCTGTCTCCTGCTTTAGAATGAACAGAATGCCCTTCCAAAGCACAATGCCTCCAGGACAGATTTGGAGAAGCTACACTAAAGCTACTGGTGGCCCAAAACCTTTCTAGGATATTGGATTTCCTCGAGAACCCCAACATTAGCTGACGAACCGAGCTATAAGAAATGCTGCAGGCCACCTTTGAGAACTGTTTAGGGCAGAGATTAGCAGAGATGAGATTAGCAAAGTTCTGGCTGAAACATGGGAACAAAGGCTACATCAAGCGGATGTCCCCTAAAAAGCTCTTCTGACTATCAGCTTCTGAATTCAGAGCAGCTGCTACTTTCAACGAATTATGGAAAATCAAAAGCCTAGATGGAAGCTCTAATACCAAAGGCACTGAGGGATTTCAGCAAAAGCTACAACAGCCCCAATGGGCTCTGGTTTCCTTATTATAAGGTTGGGGGTTCAAGCCACAGCGCTGCCACTGTTGGGCCCTTCCGCAAGGCCCTTAACCCTATCAGCTCTTGTGGTGCCATACCATGGCTGACCCTGTGTTTTGGTCCCAGCTTACTGGCATATATGAAAACTGGGAGGTGGTACCTCAGTGGTTGGGTTGCTGTTTTGCAGGTTCAAACCCCGGTATCACCAAGCTGCCGCCCTCAAGCAAGGCCTTTGACCCTCTGTGCTCCAGGGATGTCTATTTAATTGTTAAATAAATGCATTTCAGGTAATATTTCTATATGAAATGGAGCTCTCAGAAATGTGTCCAGATGTGTGGACTGCTATTAACTAATATGTTTTACTGATCCAGTGATGGTAGCTCAAGCAGAGAGGAGCTTTTCAGATCTGAAGCTAATCAACGGGGAAGACGTCGGGTCATTGCGTTATTCACTGAGGGCTGCATTCAGGCTAAAACCGCCATCGCCATCGACCGAATTCTCTCAGCATCCTATTTGCACTCGTACAGGCGGATCCATTACATGTTACATTTGCCAGATGCCCTGTTCTGGTTATCTCAGTTATACAGATCAAGAATTGAGGATTTTGTGGTGCTGGGATTTGAACCAATGAGCTTTTGATCAGCTCAGTGCTTGGCCCCCTATTTTTTAAGAGTCAGCTCTTGGCCCCTTTACCCCCCCTCCAAACCCCCCACCCTGCCCCAGCGATGTAATATCTCCAGCATGCTTTATTTGTTTTGCCGAGGGCATCAGACTGACCTTTAACACCATCGGATTGCCAGGATTATTTATATCCAACTGGTTTGGCAAGCGTCTCATCATGGGGTGTAGATGATCATCAAACACTGGATCTTGGCAAGAGTTTGAGCATATTCCTGGACAGACCCACGCCTTAATCGTGTTGTCGGCATTCTGAGTTACTTAATCACTCTGTGCAGACTTTACTCTTTCTCTCTTTTCTTTTCCTGCTGCAGAAACCATCACAATTTATTCCCAATTTGTTCTCCCTCCAAATCCCACCCCTAACGCGCTCCCCAGAATCGTACTGAGTTATGAAACAGCGAGGATGAAGGTTGAAGCATGTCCTCCTAAATGTCCTCCTAAATAATAATCATTTTATTTAATTCCCTTAACTCTTCCGTATTCATCATTATTTTTGGTTCCACTCTATTCGTTTAGCTCTGCCCTTTCTCTTCTGCCAGTTCTTTTCTTTTTACGTGTTTTTGTACTTTTCTTTCCCAGCGATAAACCACGTATTTGACTCCTTTACTGGCGTCCTACCTGAATCAATCCACCGTTCACAGCATTTGGTAGACTCCCTAAATCCAGAGCGACTTATGATTGACTTATGATTGGATTTAGAGAGTCTGCCAAATCAAGGTAAACATTACCACCCGCAAACATCATCTCCAGCAGAAGCGTCGAGATTAAACTCATAAAAGTGTCCCCGGATATTCCGTGCACTTTTTCTGTGCATTACGGTTTACCTGGGAATTTGAAAAGAATTGATTTTTATGCAAATTCTACAGGAAAAGTAGAAATAAAAAAACTTCCACATTTTATTTGAAAAGCCGGTCTTGTAAATTTTAGCTTTTTTTTTGTGTTATTTTTGTTTTAAGTGTCTCTGCTTCCAAATCGGTTTCTTCTCAGCCACTGAAAACTGATTTGATAGAAATTCCAACTTTTACTCTGTGGTGAGAGAAACCCTATGAAATGACGAGAACAGACTAATGGAAATAATTTAATAAATATTCATGGACAAAAATATATTAAAACGCATGTCGGTGATACAGTTTTGACCGGGGGCATTGCTGGACCATGCTGACTCTTATGGACCACCACTTCTAACGAGAGAACCTGCCTTCGCTTCAACCTGAACCGGTTTCTATTGTACCCAAAAATACCACCCATATCATTTGATTGACAGGTCGACGTTCAGGATTATTTTATTTGCGCATTTGCGACTGCACAAATCCTTTCATTTCGTGGCACCGTGACACAATCACGAATAATCATTTCAGCCGAGACGCCGTAAATTAGTTTGCTGGCGCTTTTTAGTTTTGGCGCCCGCAAGTTATGGGCTCTTAAATGCTGCCATTAGAGTATTTAATGACTCGCATTTAAATTCGTGGCATTTATGGTATACGCTCTTATTCAGAGGTCCAGCTTATTGTGGCTGGGATTTGAACTCATGACCTTTAGATCTACAGTCCAATGCCTTGACCACTAAACTACCAACAAATACAGGAGCAAAATTCAACACTGTATCAGTGCTCACATTTTTGCAGCCTCAAAATAAATAAATAAATAAATCGCCATTTAAGGATGTACTATTACAAATAGTACAACAGTAACAGTATTTTTAATAATGTCCCCACAAACCACTGCTCCAGAAATAAGTGTGAAGACTTGGGTTGTGAAATTTTTTTTATTAGTGTCTCAATGCACTAAAATCGTCTATTCTAAACCTTGGAGTTAATTTAATCGAAGCTGTGCAGGATGGGCTCATGCCCCGTCTCTTTCAGGAACCTCAGGAAATCGCCCGGTTTCAGCCCAAGAGTGGCGGCGTTGGTCATCGGGTGAAAGTAAACTCTTTCGTGGCCTCCGTCGACTAAATCGCTGTCCAGGACGAACTTGACGCTCCGGTCCTTGTCGCAGAAGAGCGCGAGAGCCGTGGCGCAGCCCTGACCCACCTTGAGTTTGTCCAACATGGCCGCCTCATCGGCGAAGCGCAGGTTACCGCTGCCCACGCCCAGCTTCTTAGCCAGGTCGTTCAGGTTGACCTGGCGGTCGTGACGCGCCGAGACCAGCCACAGGCTTTTCTTCTTCTTGTCCTTTAGGAAGAGATTTTTTGTCACAGCTCCATTGAGGTGCTGCACGTGAGGCATCATTTCCTCCACAGTGAAAACCTGGTGTGGAGAAAGACACACGATCCGGAATTGTGTTAAACGAATAAAGTCGAAATATTTCAAAGTTCGGTCGCCACTGGCTTGCTCGTTAGGGATCAACTTACAATTATAAGGAACAAACGTATAGGCACAACGGGTTTTATACAACTTCTAATAATATCCATTGTGGAAAGTACTCTACAAATAAAAGGGTATTCGATTTAATTGATCGATCCACAATGTCTACGAATTTGCCATAGGAAACAAGAAAAGGCAGAAAGCTCACAAAATACTTGTTTTTGTTGTCAAGTTAAAGTTCTCTCAACTAAGCTGCAGGATCTACGATCTACAGGGATGGGATGAACATGGAACATCATTAGGAGGTGAAAGAAAACAACAGTTCATATTCTTCCACTAAACGTTTCCTGAGTATTCGTTGAGCGTTCCTGTGGGTTGAAAGGTTCCTGGATCAAATCCCTGGCAGGGGGTCCAAAATATTAACATTTATATTATTTGGCAGATGTCCTTATCTGATGTGACTTACAATTAGGGGAGTAATGGCCTTGATCAGAAGCCCAGAACTGGCAACTTGATGGTGCTGAGATTTAAACCCTCAAACTTCTAAACTAAAGTCCAACATCTTATCCACCGAGTAAAAGCTGGTCCAGGATTTACACCTAGTAATTAAGGTGCAGGATGGAATGAAGGTTATGAGAGGAGAATGGGGGTGGGGGGTTTTGGGAGAGCACAAGCAGCTCCCATTATTGTTACAGTAGCTGCATTAATGCCCTATGAATTTATTGCTCTATTCTGCCCTCTAGTGGAACAACTGTGACTCAATCAATTTAATTCAATTTAAAGTAATTATGCTCGATAAATCGAAGACAGATTCTAAATTAATTTGGTGGGGCAGATTAGAATATCCACCATGCCAGTCCTGTCCCGTGGTCTGGTAAATCACATAGCGATATCCAGGGAAGAGATGGTCCCAGAATGCATTATGGAAAGAAGGCTAATCCGGAGGATGCACTGGGTGATGTTCTGCTTGGGTCCTGGCATTCCTGTGGATGTTATTTTGACACATACAACCCAATCGAGCATCTGTGGGATCTCCTGGATGAGCGAGTCTGATTTATTTAGGTCCCATCTCATGAATTGAAGGATCTGCTGCAAACATCTTGATGCAAGATATCACAGTACATCTTCAGGGGGCTTTAGGAGTCCAGAAACCAATGCTTCAGAGTTGTTTTTTGGGGCACAAGAGAGAAACGGGTGGGTTTGGGTTTATAGATGATCTGTGAAACACACTTTATAGAATTTTGGTTAAATATGTCAAACTTCAGGATTTGGTTATTTGTCTCCCTCTCGCGGTCAGCGGCGGAACAGCAGCAATTCCAGTTCAAAACTGGTTCCTACCACAAACTAAAAGCTTATAATATATATATTAAAACAAAGTTAATTTACAACCAACAGAAATTATTCGCAATAATGAAGATTTTTATGTGCATGTCCTAGAAAAAGCATGTAAATAGTTTTTTTTTATCAGGTTAAAGATATTATTACCTCCGGATGATCCACAGACACAAAGTCAATATTCAGACTTTTTAGGAGATTTTCTAATTCCACCCGTAGTTCTGCAGAGCCCATTTCTGTTTTAGATTCGCACAAAAACAAACCAATGGACTCCCTTGTTCTTTTTCACATTACTTCCGGAAATTCGGTCGATTCGAATGCGCATGCGCGAGGCAAACACGTGGCAATGCTGAAGCTCCAGTCATGCTTTCAGTGGAGAAATAAAATGATCTCAAACTTTGGGGTTTTATTTTCTATGCATGGGTACCAAGTTCCATCTTGTTAATTATATACACTTGCTTCTCTTTAACCTGAAATTATTATTTTTTATTGCCGTCACTTACATTTATGGCTAAAGACCTTGAAGCCCATCAACAGTGGATTTGAAACTCAAAAACATCTTGATCCACAGAGCTTCCATCATCTCAATGCAGCTTTACAGAATTTAAGAGTTAAGGTGAACGGTGTGTATTTATCCCTGATGAGCAGCCTGGGGGCGACTGTGGCAAGAATAAAACTCCCTTAGATGTTAGGAGGAGACTTAAAAGCGGAACCTCCTCCTTATTTGGGTGATAAAGAGTGTGATTATAGTCTTTAAACAATCCAGAACACTGGAGAGAGAGAACTAACATGAGCACCGGAGTGTGTGATTATGAGTGATGATCTTTCTACAGTCAGATGTTGGTATGGAACCACGAGCTACTGAGCAACTCATAAAACCAGAGATCATCACAGATCCAACATCAGCTTCTCCATGCCAGAGCCTTTAAACACTCAAAGAGGTCCAACGTCCAAACTCCACATGAGGTGGAATCCAGCTGGTGCTGGTACGTCTCGGGACGTTGGAGAGTTCGGCGTCTACTTCTTTAAGAGGTCCACGATCTTCATGAGGTGACATCGCGTCTAGACATCGCTATTGGTCAAATCCTTTCGTTAGACCATTTTTCCTGCTTCGAACACGTCAACCTGGAGGAGAAAACGTTCACACGCCGCCTAGTAAATATCACCACCCACTAACCAGTGGCATGATGGAGAGATGATCGTAATGTTAGAATGGCGTATGAAGAAAACATGAAGAGATCACAGGATTCCAACACACGCTTTATTGTTGGCGTCGACGCGGATTCGTTATGCGGACGAGAACGACAAGGACGCCACGGGTCATTTTTACAACCGAGGGTCAATTTATCCTCAATGCATATGTATCTCTACATAAATCTTACACACTTCAACGATTGATCAAATCCAAAAAATATTTGGTGACAGAAAAAAAAATCTGAAACAAAAGAAGACACGATAAAAACAAATATTCACATTGTTTTGTTTTCCATTTCGTCTGCCCAGTGCATATTAGATCATTCACAGCGGATCACAGTGAATCCCACATCACCCATTTAAAATCTCTGGCTACATGCTGAAGTACTACTGAGGTACGGACTCGACTCCTGTACTGGATTAATATATATTTAATACAGGGGTACAGATATATATGTGTGTGTGTGTGTGTGTGTGTTGCATAATAGATTTTACACGATATTTTCCAGACAGCTACGAGCCGAACCCAAATACCGAAAGCCTTGTCAGATCGGATATTCCGGGTACGAGAAATCGGTGTGCGTACAATTTCCGAATTAAAAAAAGAAAAGGTAAAAAAAAAAGATCTGGCAACTCTGAGCAAAGTCTAACATCGGCTGTACGGGTGAAACGTCATCAACGTCAAGACGTCAAGAAACATGACTTTAGAGAGAACGAAGGAGTCCATAAATATATATATATATATTTTAAATGACCGATTGCATGGTTCCTTCACTGAAAAAACAAACAAAACAAACAAACACCGTTAACGATACTAGCGGATTTCATGTGCGGCTTTCAACATCCTCCGTTACTATGGAAACGAATCAAACAGGAAGTGAGAAAATGTTATACTGGATGTTATAAATGTAGTAAACGAGCAGTCAAGTGAAATGTCAGAAAGTGTGTTAGTCAGATTTGTAACATCTGTACATCAGAAATGTTTCGCTCATACGACTGTTGTGAAAAGTCAAACAAACGACGAACGAATAAAGACGAGTCGTGTTTGGTCAGTTTTGTGTGTGTGTGTGTGTGCGCGCGCGTGTGTGTGTGAAGAGAAATCCGCTTGGTCCCAGCTCATCCTCCTTCTCTCACACAACTCTGAACCAAACTACCGGCCCTTGTTCTTCTTGGAATTTCCCTAAAAAACAAAACAAAACAAATAAGCATTTAGCCGCATTTGCTAAATAAATAATGCACAAAAAAAAACAACATTGGCCAAAAGTTTGTGGACACCCGAGATCGGTAAGTGTATCCCGAGATGGAGAAGAAGTTCCACTACATTTTGTAGAGATCTGTAGCTCCTTCAGCAGGGCAGTAAAGTCAGGTACTGTAGGTGAGGTGAGGAGGCCTGGGGTACGTTCCAATTCATCTCAGAAGTGTTCGAAAGGGTTGGAGGAGATAATGATCTGGAAAGCAGATCTTCGTGGAGCTGTCACTTGTGCACTCATGCTGGATTTTGGGTCTCCTAGTTCAAATCCACGCAGCTTCCAAACACGTCCTGTAGGACGTTGTGATAACGGTTTTGTTAAAGACCCGTGCGAGGCTGGAAACGGCGGGTGTCCCGATACTTTTGGCCATATTATAGTAAACGTCAATCATCATCGAGGACTTGTGAAAGCTCCATTTTCGGGCGCTAAAATGTGGCTGTTAAAATGCTGACCTTGTTCCCCAGCTTGAGCGTGTCGATCTCCTCGCGCTGTTTGCTCAGGGTTTCGTTCATGCTGCAGAGATGATCGCTCATCATACTCAGCTGGTCCTCGTAGCTCCTCTTGGTTGTGCTCAGTTCGTCCTGTACAACAAAAAAGAACCATGGAATTGTGTGTGTGTGTGTGTGTGTGTGTGTGTGTGTGTGTGTGTGTGTGTGTTTTAATAATAAAAGCTGGAGGTCGACTATTCCATCAGGTTTGAATTCATCGGTTGAAAACGTTCTTTGTACCTGCAGGGACGTGATGTTCTGATTGGCCTGCTTCATCCGCTCTGTGAGAGTCTCGCGAGATTTCTCGGCGATAGTGAGACGTTTTGCCAGCGCTCGGCACTAGAGGGCGAATGGGTACGTGGCGATATGAGATGAGGAACAAAATCATTGTAACGGATATTTGATTCGATTTTTATGTTAAAAGAACGTCACTCACTTCTGCGTGAAAGTGCACGGCCTTGCTGTCGGACATCTGCAGCTGCATGGTGAGATCGGCCACTCGCGCCATGTAGTGGGTTTTGATCAGGTGTTCCCGAGATTCCTCATCTCCAATCTGTAACACACACACACACACACACACACACACACACACACACACACACACACACACACACACAAAGCTTTTTGTTCAATATCCCTTGATCTTATATTTAATAAATTTTTGCCTGGAACATGCTCAGAGATGGTAAATTTCTAACAACAGAGGAAGAAGAAGAAGAAAAAGAAGAAGAGGAGGAGAAGGTCGACGTTCAATTCAGTACGATTCAGTGCTAATCATGGAATAATAATAAATAATAGTGTGATGGTCTGCATCATTATCAAAATAACAAGAAGAAAAGAAGCTCCATCATTATTTGATACAATTTTAGTTGTTCAGTACTAATTAGAAAGAAAGAAAAAGAAAAAAACCTGCATGTCTTGGTCAAAAGTATTGGGACACTCAACCTTTGTGGTTACAGTTTGGTGAAGAACCACATATGTTGGCGGGAGGAGCACAGTTCTACAGGATCTACTTGGATTCATTAGTACTAAACATTAGATTTGCTTGAGCTAGGAGATCCAAACCTGTTCCAGACCTGACTAAGGTCCCCGATGCTGGACTAAGGGCCCTAATGCTCAGGTGTCCACAAACTTTTTGTTTATGAAGAATATAAGATTGTGGAATGAAGCCCTTCTTACTCACGCTCTCATTAGTCGGGGTTGTGGTGAGCATTCCGACCTGGTGAAAACAAATAAAATGTGCAGGTCATTAGAATTTATTTTTCACGAATCTGCATTTCCTTTCATTCGCAAGCAGGACTCACCAAACTTTCGCTCTGGGCCACGCCCAGTTTCTCTTCTTTATCCATGTCGGTCGGTTCAGTAGAGGTCGAGTCGGTGTGAGCGGGGGCAGGGATCGCGTCTCCGTGGACCGAAGAGAGTCTGACCTCCAGCTCAGCTATACGTTGATTCTCCTTCTCCAGTCGCACACGGCCCAGCTGAGCCTCCAGCAGCCAGTGCTCCTTCTCCTGCTCCAGACGGGCGATCTTCTCCTGACTCTGCTGCACCTGCAGTACAAACCGTCTCAGATGGACACGTGCTGTGTAGAGGTCTGCACGGGTTTGTGAGATTCTGTTAGAAAAAGTACCTGCTGCATGAGTCCCTCTCTGCTCTCGGTGGAGCTGGTGAGGACGCGGCGGTTACACAGTGCCTCGGTGAAGGGGACGGTTTCAGGACGCGTCTGAGGGGATTAAAGACAATGCCGAAG
Source organism: Silurus meridionalis (assembly GCF_014805685.1). Lineage (NCBI taxonomy): Eukaryota > Metazoa > Chordata > Actinopteri > Siluriformes > Siluridae > Silurus > Silurus meridionalis. The sequence goes on along the minus strand of NC_060911.1, from coordinate 13,993,340 downwards.
GAAGGTTTTAAGTAATAATAATATATTATTATTATTTGGAAGTGCAGAGGCGCCGAGCAAACGCTTCTCACTGACCCTCCGGAGTGCGAGCATGTACTCGCAGGCATGTTTTTTGTTATTGAGCATGCAGTGTGCCTGCTGCGGGTTAAGGCCTCCGCCTCCGCCTCTTGGCCCGTACCCAGGCGACGAGGTGAAAAAGTCCAGATTGTTGCTGAAGAATGTGGCAATCTGCCGAAAACAAAATAATAAAAAGAGCACATAAATATCAGGTTGTGATTTGTTTCAAAGAATAACCACAAGGGGGATTTTGCCACTGTATGGTTTATAATGACTAATAATTTATTGTAAAGTCAAAGCTGAGCAGATATAAAATCCGATATGGCAGTGATGCTTTGGAAAAAACATCATGAAAATGTGCTAAATGAAATAAATATGAATATATTAATAAATAAATATGACGTGTCATAAATATGTAAAAATGTAATACGGCGCTCTCCGTGCAGCGCGCAGTGTCACGTGTAAAAACAAGTGATTCGACTCTAGAAGCCGCTCTTGTAATGAAAGCGGTCCGGATTTTGCCGATAGCCATCGGTGGCGATTAATCGGTCGACCTTTAATACCGTGTACAACTTCCTTCATCTTAAAAACATCGCACCGTTGCACCTTTATCCCACTTATATTGTTATATATATATCTCACAAACACCTAAAACCAGAGCAGATTTGGCGCCCCCTGCTGGCTCACCTTGTGTGTGGTGTTTGTAAGAGAGGCCAGAGAGGAGAGCAAACACTCGTTAGTAGTGCGCAGCTTCTGAGTGATGTTGGGCAGCTCCTGCTCAAGAGTGACCTTCTGACTGTAGTGCTTGGACAGCTCTAGAAACAGAAAGAGTAAAAGGTATCAAACGTGAGTATGTGCAATACAACAGCATCTAAGTGACTCAAACATTGACAGGGATTGATTTCTAAGTAATTATGGGATCAAATCCATGGCTACAAAGAACCAATCAGCATGGAACGAAGCGTAACACACACCTAGTGATCAACTTCCCTGCTGTGACTGTCTTTAGTTGTACGATTACGTCTATTGGAATGAGATTTGTAATATTAGAAAGAGGGAGAAAGAAAGAGGTATCGAGTGTTTTGGGAATTAAGTGTCTCTGTGCTAATATACACTAATAATCAATCTGTTGGCGGTGAATACATTTTTTCAAGCCAAGTATCACTAAACTTGCACTTCCCTATAACTGAAAAATATAATCCGATTTACATCTGTGGTACAAACCAAGAGGATTCGTGCCAATGACAGAAAACTGATTAGCATTTGCATGTTGGTCTCATTTGTAATACAGTTTACAGTTTATCTGCAGCTGCGTGGTGCGCGAGATCGGCCGAAAACAAAACATTCTAAAGTGCTGCAGAAGCATTTCAATGAGCATTAGAGGAAGTGTTACGTAAACATCGGAATAAAATATTAATTAAGACCTAGAAAAGCGAATTTTTAAGACGCCACAGAATCTCTGATCATCCATCCAGCCAATCAGAATCGAGCAACACTCAAACTATCCATCTGAATCAATTAAAGCACTCATACATCAAATCTGACCAATTAGAATCAAACAACTCTCAAACCATCCATCCAGCCAATCAGAATCAAGCAACACTGAAACATCAGTCAGACCAATCAAAATCAAGCAACACTCAAACCATCCATTCAACCAATCAAAATCAAGCAACACTCAAACCATCCATTCAACCAATCAAAATCAAGCAACACTCAAACCATCCATTCAACCAATCAAAATCAAGCAACACTCAAACCATCCATTCAACCAATCAAAATCAAGCAAAACTCAAACCATCCATTCAACCAATCAAAATCAAGCAAAACTCAAACCATCCATTCAACCAATCAAAATCGAGCAACACTCAAACCATCCATTCAACCAATCAAAATCAAGCAACACTCAAACCATCCATTCAACCAATCAAAATCAAGCAAAACTCAAACCATCCATTCAACCAATCAAAATCAAGCAAAACTCAAACCATCCATTCAACCAATCAAAATCGAGCAACACTCAAACCATCCATTCAACCAATCAAAATCAAGCAAAACTCAAACCATCCATTCAACCAATCAAAATCGAGCAACACTCAAACCATCCATTCAACCAATCAGAATCGAGCAACACTCAAACCATCCATTCAACCAATCAAAATCAAGCAACACTCAAACCATCCATTCAACCAATCAGAATCGAGCAACACTTAAACCATCCATTCAACCAATCAAAATCAAGCAACACTCAAACCATCCATTCAACCAATCAGAATCAAGCAACACTTAAACCATCCATCCAGCCAATCACAATCTCGAACAGAAACACTCGAACCTTCGAGCATGCAGACTGACCATATCACACTAGTCTTAAACATCTAAGAAATATGTGATCTGCTCTCACCCTTGGTGGCATCATGAAGGCTGTGTAAACAGGCAGCAAGCTGGGTGAAGACTGCGCTGGAGCTGCTCTGAGGCATGGCGTCCGTACGCACACCTGCGTGAAGATCGCATCGCGTCAGCACTGTTTAATAAGCGTTTGTGTGCTGCACCGGACGAGTGAACGCCGTGTGCTGAACTCACTGGGTAAGGCCAAGAGTCTGATGTAGTTCTGCAGCTTCTCAAACACAGCGGTCACTTTTCTCACGTCGCTCTGCAGCTCGCGGTTCATAGAGCCCAAAGACGCCGAGCAGAGAGGAACATCACACTCTTCCTCCAAACTACACACACACACACACACACACACACACACACACACACACACACACACACACACAAAGCAGGAGGAGTGTATGGATAAAACAAAGGGGGCAGATATCAGATTTAATATATAAATAAAACGGATTTAATCTGGGCACCTTTTGAGCTGATAAGGGAGGATCTTCTGCAGAAAGCTTGTGTACGTCGAGAACGACTTGGAAAAGTCCTGCAGTTTTCCCACCGTCTCCTTTACACACAAACGCATTGGGACACGAACAGTCAGTGTGAATCAGCTGAGGGTTGCAAAGGGGTGGAAAAATTTCTTGTATATTTCCAGAAACCTTCAATGGGAACTTCATCTGGGAAATTTTGGAAATATTCCAAGTTGGAAACTTACCAGGAATTTCTGGGAATTATTTATAAATCTGGGGAATTTTATATAAACTGTTATTTTCAAAGGAACATTTTGTTACTTGACATGCAAATTAACATTTTTGATTCAATCGAAGTTTTAAATCTAAACCGGTGTAATATTTCTGTAAGTCACGTGAGCATTCGACAAGATGGACATTTTTTTGGACATGTTTATGTTGTGTGCAGGATTGAAGAAATGGTGTGTGTTATGTAGGGGGGCGTGGCCTCAGTGGCCCTGCAGTAAGTGTGTGCTGTGTGCAGGTGACTGACGAATGTGCAGGTGGAAATTTAACTGAAATTGCATTCAATCTGTTTGTTTTAACCTGAAATTAGCACGATTTTTTCCCCAACTACATTTAAGTTCCCTGTTTACCTGCAATTAAAAAAAAAAGAAGTGACAAGATCAAACATGGACATTTGTAAGCTTTATTAAGATTGTACGGATACTCACCAGAACTGTAACTGTGTCCTCTGTGATGCTCTGATGCAGCTGCAACATGGCGTCCTCTAGAGGGCGAACGTAGGCGGCGTTCTCGTGCAGGTACTGAGAAAACTACGTAAAACAAAAACAAACACAAAAAGTGTCGCTGTTGGTGTTAATGAGCAACAACAATTAGGAAGAACCCTGAAGGAACCAGACTCGTTCTCAACTGGGTAAAATTCATTCATTATAAAGGAATCACTAAATTGTGTGTGTGTGTGTGTGTGTGTGTGTGTGTGTGTGTATACACCTTCTGATTGAGAGGTGAAACAGGTTCAATAGAAGAGTCCAGGGGATAAATGTGAATCCTCTGCTCTGTGTAGGAGTGAAAGTTGAGCAGAGCAGAGACGAGATCCTGCACGAAGCCCACGGCCTGTCCTGCTGTATCACGAGCTTTCAGCTAAAAGACAACAAGGCAAAACAAACAAAAACAAATAAAAACATCAGCAGAATCGCTATTTGAATGACGATTATTTATAATAATATAATGTCGTGGAACATCTGAAAAAAACACGAGTCACTTCCTGTTCTGAACTACAAGCTTTTCTTAGATTATGTACATCGACTGGCGACCACACAGGCCCCTGTTGCTATAGAAACCATAATGTACTAGATAGAGTGCGCTGATATTCGCTTGAGGTTCATGTTACAGACGAAAAAGCCGTTATAGAAAAGATTATCAATAAATAAATAAAAATCGCACCTTCTAACCAATCAGATTTGTGAATTCAAACCCAGAAGATAATAATATAATAATAATATAATAATAATAATAATAATAATAATAATGTTCATGTTTCTGTACCTGATGTCGTCTATTGTGTGTGGGGACGTTCAAGCTGTTGTAGTCACCGTGTTCTTTTGGGGGGAAAAAAAGAGAAAACATACAGGTGAAAATTGTTTTATTTGGGAATTTTACTTTATGTACAAAATGAGTTCAATGGGTAACAAAAAAATCGGAATGTGAAGTCCAGCTTTGTAACAAACCAATGCAATAATTTTTTTTACGTTTTAAACAGAGGTCAGACAGTTCGTAGTTTTTTCGCCGATTCGAAGGCTCTCAGAAATATCCAAACCGATGTCATTACAAGAGCGGCCTCTAGAGGGAGATCACTGACGAGAGCACCATATTATATTTATTAATTGTAATTTATAACTTATTATTTATATCATTCGATTTATTACTACGAGGAAGCACATTTCTGAAAGGGGCGGTGTGTTGATACTAACTGGTGTCGTTGAAGGGCACTTTCTCCTGGATCACGCTGCTGTTGTGTTTTAGCTGAGTGCTCAGCTCTGTCTGATGTTTCCTCAACTGCTGCTGGCTGCAAATACAGAGAAGGGAGAAACTACAAATACACATTCAAAGCCATAAAGAGCAAATATGTGACATGATGTTACTAATTAGTGTCAATGTATCCAAAGTCAGCGCTGAAACTCTACGTCTACGTATCTGATTGGTTCTTTTGAAGCTGCTGTCCCACCATCCACCTCCACCTGTGTAGACCTGTTCCCTGTTAGCAGCCACATGGTTCCTTAATAGGGTTTCAATGGGAACTTCATCTGGGAAGTTTTGGAAGATTTTGTGTGAAGGATTTAAGAAATGATGTGTGTTATGGAGGAATGCACAGTGCATGTAGGGGGCGTGGCCTCTTCAACTACATGTTTATTGGCTAACCTGCTATTTTGTAAAATTCCAGGTTTAATCCTATTATTTCCCATGTTAAGTTTTGAGTCTTGAGAAGGAATTTTGCAGCTCTATTCCTAACCTCTCTCGGCTTGACCATGTCCAACAGAGGAGTCTACACACTCGTCCAGCCGAGCAGATCAACCCTATCTACAATCCATTTCCATTAACTCGTATCATCTTCATCCCACTAGCTGTCATGGCTGAAACCGGATTATTGGTTCTAATTGAGAACGATAAGGATGAGATGTGGATTCAGTACCATTCCTCGGTCCTGAGCCGACACTCCTTCGCCTCCCTGTCCAGGGTTTGAACTTTAATCTGCAACACAAACAGGTATGATTTAAGAGCTGGTACTGTAGATCCCAAAAATGCTTCCATCTTTGCTTTATAAATCCAGGTTGCGAGACCTCTAGGCGAGCTTTATCGCTCTGTAGCTTCTCGATGGTGTCCATGTATTTGGAGGCGAGGCAGTCCACTACGGCCTGGTGCTGCTCGGCGTCTTTCTCCAGCTGCTCCAGTCTCTCTCGGAGATGAGCCTCCTGCTGACGGTGCAGCTTTTCCGCCTCGTAAAACTGCAAGAGCAACAACACGACAGTGATCTAGTGATTTAGTGATCTTTCACTTAGTTTGTGACCACTGGATACACACTGTACGAACCAACGTTCTAACACCCCCCGCTCTTCTGTGAAGACGTTCTACTAGATTTTGGAGCGTGGAGTTTTGCGGAGATTCATTCGGCCGCCAGGAGGCGTGTTAGTGAAGTCAGGTACCGATGTGGGTAAAGATGAGGAGGCCTTGTTTTGGTGTTCCAATTCATCCCAAAGGAGGAGATCTTCCACATCTTCCAAACCATGTAAAGCGTATCTTCAAGGAGCCGGCTTTATACACTTTGATCAGGTGTCCGAATACTTTTGTCCGTATCGTGTACATGATCCATTCTAGCAGTTTACTTATGATATTATTATTATTATTATTATTATTATTATTATTATTATGATTATTATTATTATTATTATTATTATTATTATGATATTATTATTATTATTATTATTATTATTATTATTATTATTATTATGATTATTATTATTATTATGATTATTATTATTATTATTTTATAACCTGGATGTGAAGCCTTTCGTTCTCCTGAATTTTCTTCTGAAGGTCCTCGTCGAACACGCTCTGCGTCTGGTAAGTTGGCTGAGACGGCGAATCTCCCTTGTTCTAAAAAACAAAACAAAATAAAAAACTCTATCATTTCTTTATTTAGCAGATAAGTGACGTGTCGTTTGTGCTTCCTGAGTGTTAGAAATCTATTAGGAATGCGGTGAAGAGCTGAAGGACAAGACCTCTGGCATTCGTGTTTCTGAGATGCGAACGCTTCTCTCGGGTCGTACCTTGCCCTTTTTACTCTTGGCCTCGCTGACCTGCAGCTCCTCCTGCAGCAGCTCCACTCTTTTGGCCAGCTGCTGGTTCCTGAAGGTCAGGCTGTCCATCTCCTGCTCGGCTTTACGCAGGCTCTGTTCACGCTGCTTCACCTCGTCCTGCAACCAAACAACCGAGAAGGAAATATACTGCGCTCCATGACGTATTCCTCTACATTACAGCGCATAAAAACCTAACAGCCAATCGTATTCGGTATGCAAATTAGCCAATTGAAAAAAAAATTCTTTTTGTTCAGATTTTCCCCCTATCGTACAGCATCTTCCAATGAGGAGAGAGAAGACTAACGAGAGCTGAAGTGTTGAAGCCCCGGTATGGCCAAGCTGCCACTCTGGGGCCCTTGAGCAAGGCCCTTAACTCTCCAAAGGCACTGTATCATGGCTGATCATGCACTTTGACCCCTGCTTCCTAATTTCACTGTGCATGTGACCAATAAATGCATCGATTCAACTCTACTCTATTGTGTCCGATCCTCACTGAATTCCTGCACACCATAAACGATTCCAATTCACACGAATAAAATTAAAACTTTCTCTTTTTGACCCTGGTACGAAGAGACGGCGGGGCATTCAGGGCAAATTAGATGCGAGATTGGAAATTGAGGGTATAAGAGTATTTGGAAGGGAAGTGGTAGGTCGGTGGTTAAGATGGTGGCCTTCTGATCAGAAGGTTGAGATTTCCAGCACCACCAGTGCTTTGAGTAAAATCCTTAACCCTGAACGCTTTAAGATAAGGACGTCCTCCAAACGCCGCACGCGTACAATCTCATTTCTATCCGTTTTTATGTATTTCTGAGTGAGAACATGGAGAACACGGTCACGTCCTGACAATTTTACGACGCTTGTAAACGCTCAGATCTCCAGGAACCATCGCGTTCTGACTTCCGGCGTGTCACTGTTTAACTTTCTGCCCCGAACGATCGTGTTTAATGCACCGATATGAAGGACACAAGGAGCTCGATCGTTAACTCTTTCCACCTCAATACCTTCAAGGAGATCGCGTTGGCTTGTTCGTCCACCACCGCCTTCTTCAGGACCTGATTCTGAGCTCTGAGCTGTGTTGAGAAAAAAAGAGAAAGACAGAAAGAAAAGTCGACAGATTAATATCTGATGATGAGGAATCCTGTGAAGCCACAGCGTACAGGAAGGAAGCAGAAATCTGCCAGCGCAACAACAACCAGCAGCAGCAGCAGCACTATGAAGGAAATCTGCAGACTAAACATTTCTGCCACATGACAAACAGCTCGGGTTTATCCATTAACCTCCGCAGGACACAGACGACACTTCAGACAAAAACCCAACAATACTCGTAATCTTTAACTCAAAACAGGAGAAAAGAAGGAGAAAACGTCAACATCTTCAATCCTCAGTCAGAACATTTTCCAGCTCGAAAGACATTTTTGTGATCTTGATAAAAAATTTTTACAAGGTGAATAATTGAACATGCAGTCGGAGTCGGTTTCCATTCAAGAAAGTCGACATTTTTAAATAATAAATAAATAAATAAATAAATTAAAAAAAACATTCTAAGAATTAGATTTTACTTTAAAACCCCTTTAATCAACATCTGTTCATTTTTCAGAATTTATTCATTTTTATTTTAAAAAATTATACTTTTTTTTAGAACTAACACGTTTTTTTTACTTAAAAAAAAAAATCCACAAACTCATGTTTTCCACATCCAGTTATTTATCCTATTTGTGTATATTGGATTTATTAAATAAATAAAATCTATTTTTTTTAAAAATCATAAAAAAGGTGAATTGTTTAAAAAAGTTTGTAAGACGATTTGAATAGTCTGAATATTAAAACACACATATACAAAAAAACCAAAATACACAAAATATATCAACCAAAAAAATTAATATATTTTAATATATGGGTTATATATTTAATCATTATATTTATGAATATAATAAATTACAATAAAATTAATAATAATAATAATAATAATAATAATAATAATAATAATAGATTTTGGGTGCCTGATCCCTTCGATTGCATATTATGACTGAAGAAAGTTTTAAGGGTAATTTCTTTGGGGGAGAAAAAAATAATAACAATAAAAAAAGATATTTCAAGCATTATAAATGTATAAAAAAATATATAGAAATAATATTTTTTAATGAATATTATCGGTTTTGGTCTCAATCCATCAGCTCAGTATATAAACACAGAAATCAGGCAGTAACTTTTTTTAAAGCAATGACTTTTATTTTTTATATTAAATATGATTTGACATTTTAAACTTTATATATTGAAAATTGTTTATTATGAATCGTGTAAAAAATTGTGAATAGTTTTAAAAAGTGAAGAATGTGTAAGGACCATTTTAAAATATATACTCATTATTATTATTTATATTTATATATATATATATATATATATATATATATATATATATATATATATATATATATAAACATATATATATATACACACACAAACACACATGAATATTATATATATATATTTTTTTTTTTTTACCTTTGAGTACTCTTGAGCCAGTTTGGAGTATTTGGCTTGAAGTTCAGCAGCCATGATGATGATGATGATGATGATGATGATGATGCAAAAATATATAAAATAAACATAAAATGTCCTACACTAATAATAATAATTAATGCCTATTATTAATATATATTATATACTGTATATCTTCCTGCTCTGGCAAAAAAACCGAAGCTGCCTCGCAGCACTCGCCTCAAAGTGTTTATATTTGACCAGAATAAACACTTAACGACCCATTTTTACTCAGAAAATAAAAATAAAGGTAATTATTCCTTGTTTTGTTTTTAAAAAGAGAACATGAGCTAATCAGGACAGAAGACTAACCGGTTCATTTGCTAAGCACAGCTCGCTAGCTAACGGTGAAAATATATATATCATATATACGCTTTTAAAGATTTTAAATCAATGACATCCTCCTGAAAAAGATCCCGAAATCCTCCTAAACCTCTCCGTACACTAAATTAACATTTACCACCTCGAATTTTCTCATTCTTTCTACATCTAGAACAGCTCGAAAACCTATCCGGAGAACTGTTGCTAGCAAAACCTGACTAGCCCTCCAGCCCATTAGTGGGCGTTTACAAATACAGGCGCGTTCCCTCGATAGGCGCCCTATTCTTAGAGTAGAAGGAGTAAGAGTCCACGCCCTACAAAGTGCCCTACAGGAGTATTTGGGATTCGAGTAGGTTGATGGCTGGTGAATAGGGAAGCTGATGGGGAGTGAATGTATATACTGTATATATTAGGGGTGTAACGGTACACAAAATTCACGGTTCGGTACGTACCTCGGTTTTTAAATCACGGGGCGGTTAAATTTCGGTACAGTTTATAGGGGAGAAGAAATGCAAAACTAAAATTGCTTGTCGTTTTTTTTTATTAACGCAGTTTTTTATTATTAACATTAGTGATCAACAGTTTACATTTTTAAAACTATTTTTCTTCTAAATATATTTTACAAAAATAAAATAGAATAAATCAAATGAATGCAATTATTGTTTTTATCACATTGGCACAAATTAAATTGATTCAATGACAAAATAAATGGGAAAATTCACTGAAATAGGTTACATTTGTTAGACACCATTTGGTTAATAGAGAAGCGTGTGTGTGTGTTTTACATTTTAGTTTCTGAAGATATGATCAACTTAACTGTTACTCTGTACTTATTTCAGCATACTTCATTCTTTTTATTCACTTCTTCGATGTGTGGAATTATCAGGATTTTCTCCTTTTAAGAAAAATCTTGAATCTGTAAATAAAATGCTAAAGAATCCATAGCGTTAAGCCGTAGTTTTAGCGATATGCAAAACAAATCAAGCGAGTGGCCAAAGTTAGCGAGTGGTGCGCTAACTTTAGTTTCTTTTTTATATCCCCGGCATTGTTGTATATAAGTTTAATAATAATAATAATAATAATAATAATAATAAAGCACTCTGAGTGTGAGGCGGAGGCTAAAGAAATTTAAAACAAACCCAGATTTGAACTCTGATGTTTCACGTAAAAAGGAAAAATCTAGGTAGAAATACGTTGTACGTTACACCCCTAGTATTTATGTATGTATCAAATTTGTATTGAACAAAATGATGTTCGTTCACTGGATTTACAGTTAGTCAAATGAAGTGGCATTTATGCAAAAAAAACCCCATAACTTTTATTAAAATTAATGAAAATATTTAAAAAGGAAAATCAAAATATTTGTTGCTGAAAAGTACGATAAAGTCTGAAATAAGTAGAACACTTAAAATCATATCTTTTGGAAATGTAATATTAAATGTAGAAAATCACACTTACATACACATCTGTATTAGCCAGATGGGGCCTAACGAATGTAAACTAAAGTTCCCTTTAATTAATTGTATTTATTGAATTAATTTATGCACATGATTGACGATTTAATCAATAAAATAAAAAAAAAGGGCATTGCATTTGATTTATTCCATTACATTTTTTTTAATAAAATATATTTTACATCATATTTAAACTAAGCAGGGATTTTACTTCGTTTTAAAAATGTAAACTGCTGATATTCAGAAATGTTAATAATAATAATTAAAAAACACAAATTTGTGTTTTGCGTTTCTTCTGCCCCTGACCGTATCGAAATTAAACCGAACCGTGAATTTTGCGAACGGTTACACCCCTAAAATATACAGTAATCCCCCGCTTTAGCGCGGTTTGAATCTGGCGCCCCAGCTTTATTACAGAATTGCATTTGCTACATAACTCATTAGTTTGGCTGATTTTCCCGGACTTTCGTTGAGAGCAGAAAAAAAAAACTTATAGGGAATTGTTTTTATGTTGAAATAATGAAATTTCATAATAAAATTTAATCTATCTATTAAAAAAAAAAAAAAAAAAAAAATGCACTCAAAGCAGTTTGTATAATTATGTTATTAAATAAACACGTTTGCTCACAGAACACACACGTCGACAATTTACCAAAAAAACACAAAATTGACGTTTAAACACTATTTTGAAACCTGATTGGCTCTTTTCAAAAAGAGGGAGGAGCCACTTGACGTATAAAGCCGCTGAACAGTGCAAAAAAAAAAAACCCAAAAACAAAAAGGTACACTCAGAAGATTCTTCTAGAAGCTTTATTGGTGCTTGTTTTACATTTCACAATGCATTCCACAGATGTTCACCACGACCGTATGGAGGATCATTCACGATTACTTGCATAACGAACAAAGTGTTAAACTCATGTTACATAACGCTGCTGCTGCTTTAGGTATCGGGTCCACAAATAAACAACTTTTTTTTTTTTCTTTTCTTTTTTTCTCCAAGTCAAATGTCTTGTAAACGTTATCGTTCGTTCCGGAGAGATTTTGCTAAACAAGCTGCGATGAAGTAAAATGATGAGGCGCCTCGATAGTGTGTGTGTGTGTGTGTGTGTGTGTGTGTGTGTGTGTGATCTTATCTCTGCAAGTCTAAATTTGCCTAGAAATACACAGAAGCATGAAGTGCCTACAGAGCGACTCTGGACAACAAGAGAGCCGCTTGAAGAGAGCGAAAAGGTTGTGTGTGTGTGTGTGTGTGTGAGAGAAAGGTTTCTACACAGTTCGTCGATAAAACAGTAGAATCACAGGAACGCTAAATCATACACTCTGAATGAAAGAAAAATATATATATAGACAGGTACCAAAAAAAACAAAAACAAAAAAACACGGTACTGTTGAAGTCTTCCTCAAATTAAAAAATGTGAATGAATTAATTGTGGTGCACATAAGGACCTAGATGATGAAGATGATGATGATGAAGAGGACAAACCCAGTTAATGAACACTAGAATCTCTCGGTCAGGAAACACGAGTTTTGTCGTATCGGACCAGTCGGTGTGTCGAGATAAATAAGTAGTGGCTCAAAACAACGGTACTTCATCGTAGCCACTGGTTATGAAGAGAGAAAGAGAGAAAGAGAGAAAGAAGGCGGCGGGGAGGACGAGCAGGTGATCCACTGGGTGTGAAGGTTTGTGAAGTGGAGAGATTTTGTGTGGGAACGTGGTGAAGACGGGGCGAGGAGAACCCCGATCCTCCCAAACCCAACGCCTTTCACCTTCACTCCGCCTTCTTCTTCGCCCCGGGGATTTTAGACTGGATCCTGCAGACAGACAAAAAAAATCTACATGTGAAACTCGGTCCAATTCAGAGAGAGAGAAAAGAAAGCAAAAACAGAGCTAAAAAAAACAACAACAAAGAAAGAACTAGAAAGAAATAAAAGAAAGAGAAAGAAAGAAAGAAAGAAAATAACGAGAGAGCATTAGCAAAGGAATAAATAAATTAGAAAGAATGAATTAAAAGGGAAAAAAAAGAACAAAATAGGAAGTGTTTACTTTAGTCTTTGTTTAATATTTATTTTTAAGACAGAGACAAAAACAAACGGAAAAAACGACTAGAAAGAAAGAACTAGAAATAAAACAAAGAAAGCAAAAAATAAGGACTAGAAAGAAAGAAAAACGAAGGAATGAAAAAAAGAACGTTTCTTTTGTCTTCATTTAATATTTATTTTGAAGAATGACAAAAAAAAAAAAACAGACAAAAATGACCAGAAAGAAAACTGAAAGAAAGCAAAATTAAATAAAAAAAGGAAAGAATGAAAGAAACAAAGAACAAGAAATAAATTATTTTCTTGTCTCAATTTAATATTTATTTTTGAGAATAAAGACAAAAAACAAAGCACTAGAAATAAAACAAAGAAAGCAAAAATAAGGACTAGAAAGAAAGAAAGAAAAACACTGATCGTACAAAAGAAAAAGAAAAGAAAAAGGAAAAAAAGCATGAAAAAATCTATTTTCTTCGTTTAATATTTATTTTCAAGAATAGCAGACAGAAAAAAGAAGCAAGAAAAAAAAAGACTACAAAGAAAGAAAATGTTAAAAAGAAAAAAGCAGGCAAAAAAAGAGATAGCATTAGCAAAAGAATAAATGAATTAAAAAGAAAGAAAGAAAGAAAGAGAGGATTTTCCGGAGTCTTGGTTGAAGAAGTATTTGTAAGAATAACACTTGTAGTTATGAGTAATGTGAATTCTCTGAATTGGAAATCTGATTTTTTGGTGGTGTGAATGAGATTCAGGACAGAAAGTGGATTGATCAGATCAGTAGAAGTGTTTTAGAGATTATCAGACAGAAATAAAAGAAAAGCTGGAATAATAGCGCTGAAGGTGGAAATCGACGCACGGAAAGACGCGGCTGCTGCTTAAAGACAAAAAGCTGAAAGAAAATCCAATAACGAGCAGCAAGTCCAAGTGAATTAAACTAATCAGACTTAATAAAATCAGATTTAATGCAAAAGAAAAGTGTAAAAATCTGAGAATTTGATTAACTGCAGGGTATAAAATCTAATCTAATCCAATCCCGGTGTGGGGTTCATTATTCAACACGTCAACGCCTTAATAAATAAATAAATAAATAAATCAGTCAACAAATAAACAAAAGGACTTACTTTCCAACGATATCTGAGACCTGGTTCCTCACCAGGGTGATGTAATGATCAATCTGCACCTGTTAGAGAACAACAAACACACTCGTCATCAACAAACAAGGATTCAACTAGAAAACAATCAACTGCTCTTCATGATACTGATGTTACATTTATTACAACTTTATACATTTATTAATTTATACATTTATTACAAGTCAATTAAAGAAAGGAACAAAATAAAAAAGGGGGAGGGACTAAAAAAGCAAGAAAGAATAGATAGAATAGAAGAAGAAAGAAACCAAGAAAGAAAAATAGCAAGCAAGATAAAAAGGAGGAGTAGAAAGAAAGAAAAAGAAAGAAAGAAAAAGGAAAAATTTTGAAAGGAAAGGAAAATTTAAAGGGAGGAGTAGAAAGAAAAACACTGATCGTACAAAAGAAAAAGAAATGGACTAGGAAAAACGACAAAAATTAGAAAGGAAAATTTAAAGGGAGGGACTACAAAGAAAAGAAAATGTTAAAAAGAAAAAGCAGGCAAAAAGAGATAGCATTAGCAAAAGAATAAATGAATTAAAAGAAAGAAAAGAAAAGAAAGAGAGGATTTTCCGAGTCTTGGTTGAAGAAGTATTTGTAAGAATAACACTTGTAGTTATGAGTAATGTGAATTCTCTGAATTGGAAATCTGATTTTTTGGTGGTGTGAATGAGATTCAGGACAGAAAGTGGATTGATCAGATCAGTAGAAGTGTTTTAGAGATTATCAGACAGAAATAAAAAGAAAAAGCTGGAATAATAGCGCTGAAGGTGGAAATCGACGCACGGAAAGACGGCTGCTGCTTAAAGACAAAAAGCTGAAAGAAAATCCAATAACGAGCAGCAAGTCCAAGTGAATTAAACTAATCAGACTTAATAAAATCAGATTTAATGCAAAAGAAAAGTGTAAAAATCTGAGAATTTGATTAACTGCAGGGTATAAAATCTAATCTAATCCAATCCCGGTGTGGGGTTCATTATTCAACACGTCAACGCCTTAATAAATAAATAAATAAATAAATCAGTCAACAAATAAACAAAAGGACTTACTTTCCAACGATATCTGAGACCTGGTTCCTCACCAGGGTGATGTAATGATCAATCTGCACCTGTTAGAGAACAACAAACACACTCGTCATCAACAAACAAGGATTCAACTAGAAAACAATCAACTGCTCTTCATGATACTGATGTTACATTTATTACAACTTTATACATTTATTATTTTATAGATTTATTACAAGTCAATTAAAGAAAGGAACAAAATAAAAAAGGGGGAGGGACTAAAAAAAAGCAAGAAAGAATAGATAGAATAGAAGAAGAAAGAAACCAAGAAAGAAAAAATAGCAAGCAAGATAAAAAAAGGGAGGAGTAGAAAGAAAGAAAAGAAAGAAAGAAAAAGGAAAAATTTTGAAAGGAAAGGAAAATTTAAAGGAGGAGTAGAAAGAAAGAAAAGAAAAGAAAAAGAAAGAAAAGAAAAGAAAAGAAAAGAAAAGAAAGAAAAGAAAGAAAGAAAAAGGAAAAATTTTGAAAGGAAAGGAAAATTTAAAGGAGGAGTAGAAAGAAAAACACTGATCGTACAAAAGAAAAAGAAATGGACTAGGAAAAACGACAAAAATTAGAAAGGAAAATTTAAAGGGAGGGAGTACAAAGAAAAAGAAAGAAAGAAATAAGAGAAAAAGAGAAAGAAAAGAAAAAGAGAAAGACCTTGATAAAGAAAAGAAAAAAGAAAGAAATGGACTAGGAAAAAAGGACTAGAAAGAAAAAAGAAAAAAATGAGAAAGGAAAATGTAAAGGGAGGGAGTAGAAAGAAAGAAAGAAAAACACTGACAGTAAGAGTGAAAGGTTCGAGGGGTTCTGCAGGTTTGTTATTATTATGATATTATTCCAGGAGCCTCTGGAGGAGCAGAAACGCTCTGAGGATCTCAGGTTCTGCAGGTTTGTTATTATTATAGAAGCGTCTGCGTGAATGAGCAGTTACTCACCTGATGTTTTTCATACACTACTGGGCAGGTGAACATCGCAACAAGACCTGAAAAAAAAAAACACAAAACACAATTAAATAAACGAAGAAAAGGACATTTTGGAACCGTCTGAGATATAACGAGAAAAAAATCCCTAATCCACTGGAACCTATGAAAAGGAGATGATGAGGTCAGTGCATGACTGAGGAACACTGACCCAGAATCAGAAGTGTGAGTCCATTGAACAAGGCACCAACATACGTCAGGATCCACATGAGCACAGCAAACTGCAGAGAAACAACAAAGACATGAAGAAATTAGAGACCAGAGAGAGAGAGAGAGAGAGAGAGAGAGAGAGAGAGAGAGAGAGAGAGAGAGAGAACAGGAGAAAAAGAACTAGACATTAAAAGAGACAGAAAGAACTAGAAAGGATTCTGAAGATGTTCTGCTGGATATTTGTGAGATGTATGGAGAAGGGGGTGCTGGTACAGTCAGGTGCTGATGTAGGTGAAGGTGAGGAGGTCTGAGGTGTAGTCACTGTTCACATTAAGCCCAATAGGGGTGGAGCTCTATAGCAGCAGATCTTCATGGAGCTGGAGCTTTGTGCTCTTTGTGTCAGGCTGGAACAGCAAGGAGAAGGGGGAGGAGAAAACACAGCAGAAGAGGAGGAAAGAAGAAGAGGAATAGAAAAAGGAGGATACAGAGGAGAAAAAGAAGGAGGCAAAAAAGGAGGCAAAATGGGAGAAGAAAAGGAGGAGGAGCAGAAGTAGTAGAAGGAGGAGAAAGCAGAAGAGGAGAGAAAGGGAGAAGAGGAAAGAAGGGGCAGAGGAGAAGAAAAGGGAGAGAAAGGGCAGAAGAAAAGGGAAAAGGCAGAGGAGAAGAGGAGAGAAAGGGAAGAGGAGAAGAGGAGAGAAAGGGCAGAGGAGAAGAGGAGAGAAAGGGCAGAGGAGGAGAGAGAGAAAGGGCAGAAGAAAAGGGAAAGGGCAGAAGAGGAGAGGAGAGAAAGGGCAGAAGAGGAGAGGAGAAAGGGCAGAAGAAAAGGGAAAAGGCAGAAGAGGAGAGGAGAGAAAGGGCAGAAGAGGAGAGGAGAGAAAGGGCAGAAGAAAAGGAAAGGGCAGAAGAGGAGAGGAGAAAGGGCAGAAGAGGAGAGGAGAGAAAGGGCAGAAGAAAAGGAAAGGGCAGAAGAGGAGAGGAGAGAAAGGGCAGAAGAGGAGAGGAGGAAAAGGCAGAAGAGAGAGAGAGAAAGGGCAGAAGAGGAGGAGAGAAAGGGCAGAAGAGGAGAGGAGAAAGGGCAGAAGAGGAGAGGAGAGAAAGGGCAGAAGAGGAGAGGAGAGAAAGGGCAGAAGAGGAGAGGAGAGAAAGGGCAGAAGAAAAGGGAAAGGGCAGAGGAGAGAGAGAAAGGGCAGAAGAGAAGAGGAGAGAAAGGGCAGAAGAGGAGGAGAGGAGGAAAGGGCAGAAGAGAGAGGAGGAAAAGGCAGAAGAGGAGAGAAAGGGCAGAAGAGAAGAGGAGAGAAAGGGAGAAGAGGAAAGAAGGGGCAGAGGAGAGGAGAGAAAGGGCAGAAGAGAGAGGAGAGAAAGGGCAGAAGAGGAGAGGAGAGAAAGGGCAGAAGAGGAGAGGAGAGAAAGGCAGAAGAAGAGGAGAGAAAGGGCAGAAGAGGAGAGGAGAGAAAGGGCAGAAGAGGAGAGGAGAGAAAGGGCAGAAGAGGAGAGGAGAGAAAGGACAGAAGAGGAGAGGAGAGAAAGGACAGAAGAGGAGAGGAGAAAGGACAGAGGAGGAGAGGAGGAAAAGGCAGAAGAGGAGAGAAAGGGCAGAAGAGAAGAGGAGAGAAAGGCAGAAGAGAAGAGGAGGAAAAGGCAGAAGAGAAGAGGAGGAAAAGGCAGAAGAGAAGAGGAGGAAAAGGCAGAAGAGGAGAGAAAGGGCAGAAGAGGAAAGAAGGGGCAGAGGAAAAGAAGAGAGAAGAGAAAGGGCAGAAGAGAGGAGGAGAGAAAAGGGCAGTAGAGGAAAGGAGGGAAAAGACAGAAGAGGAGGGAACGGGCAGAAGAAAAGTCGTCTGGAACAGTTCAGGTGTTTTTTCTTCGTTGGTGCAACATGAGGCAGAGGTTAGAATGAAGGCATCTGCCTCACTATTGGAGTCTCACCTTCAGGGAATCGACGAGGTCCTCGACCAGGAAGAGGCGGCGCAGCTCGTTGATGGCGGTGTTGATCCGGCCGAGGGCTGTGTCGCTGTATTTGCGGACCACTTCATCGGGCAGAGAGACCTCCTGTTCCAGGTACAGCCTGCGCAAAGAAACCCGCATCACCACACTGCCTCCTGCTGGAGGACCTTCAGCGTGTCCCAATCAAACATTTCATGCCCTATGATTGTGTGTGTGTGTGTCAACACAGAGCTCAGTGAGGAGGAAAATGGAAGTAGAAGTAGGAGACAGGAGGAGAACGAGGGGAAGAAGGAGAAAAGGAGGAGTAGGAAGAGGCAGAAGTAGTAATATGAGCAAGAGGAAAGTAGAGTAGAAAAATAAGTAGAAGTAAAAGGCAGAAGAAAAGAAGAATGACGAGAGAGTGGTAGAGGGAGGCAGAAGAGGAGAAACAGGAAGAAGAGGGGATAGAAAAGAAGGAGAGGAGGAAGGAAGATGAGGAGAAGGAGTAGTAGCAGTAGGAGGAGGAGGGAGGCAGAACAGAAGGAGGAAATAAGAAAAGGAATAAAAGAAGGAGGATGCAGAGAAAAGGAGAAAAGATGGAATAAAAGAAGGGGGGGGGGTAGTAGCAGGAATTAGAGAAGGAGGAATATGGGAAGAAGGAGAAGGAGGAGGAGAAGAGAAGAAGGAGAAGTTGTTGAGGAGTAGTAGCAGGAGGAGGAGGGAAAGAAGGAGAGAAAAAGAAGTGTCAGTGTTGGATCTTCTGATATGAAGGTTGTAAATACAAATCCCAGCAGCACCTGCTGGGCCCCTGAGCAAGGCCCCTAACCGTCTGGAAGCCGCTCAGGATACGACTGTGTCTGAGTGGTGAGTGCGTTTCTATTATATAGAACTCATGAACTTGGCAGAAACACTCCTGATGACGTCACTCACTTAAACGGATGTCCTTCGTCGCTCTTCTGGACGGCCTGCAGCACCCCCTTGTATATCCTGAAGCTGATGGTGACGGAGAGGAGCGCCAGGGCCACGTAGGACAGCACGCTGATGATGCTGCACACGCTGAGCGACAGCAGGAGCAGGAGACACGCGCCGAACACGATGCCTGAGTTCTTCACGTCGCGCCAGTAGAGCAGCTCCACCACTGTGGGCATGGCAGCACACACACACACACACACACACACACACACACACACACACACACACACACACACACACACACACACACACACACACACACACACACACACACTGTGGTGAGCAAAACTGTACATCAGCAGCAAACATTAATTTATTATTATTTTTTTGCGTAGTTGAGACGGCAGCAACGGAACGGAGCCCCATAAGGAGAACGAAACAAAACGAAATGCGGTAAAATACTCTTTCATTTCGTTTCGTCTAAATGGGACTTGACGTTTGCGCGGTCACCGAATACGCTACGTGCCGTCCAACATCCACATTTGATCGTTCTGTACAATAGGAACATGGGGATGAAGCAGGGACTTGGATGTGAAGGAAAACAGCAGGATTACAGGGTGTGTTCTGGGGTTTCACGGGGAAGAAACATTCGAGCGACACTCAGTGATGAGAAAAGATTTTTGGTTTCAAAGTCAGTCTGAGACGGAGCTCCTGCGTCTGTATTTGGAGGCGTGGCCTTTTACCATCTAAGAGGTGCAACCTTAACGAGGCGTGGATAAGCCTGGATTAGGAGGCGTGGCCTGTTTGACAGCGGCGGGGAGAAGGCGTGGCCTCTGAGGCCTTTTCGACTCTGCTGAAACGATAGGAACAGTTTCTCTAGGCGAGATCTAAGACTCTTCTGCTTCGAGGACACTGTCGGCTTTCTATTAAAGACAACACTTTATTTAATAGTCTCAAAATAAAGTGTCGAGAGGTTGATTGGAACACCCCTCGCGTTCCTCATCGTCTCCATGTGTTTACCTGTGCAGAGTCCTACAGAAATTAGCGAGTGGCGCGTCAGTAATGACGGTCCGTGTGGAAACGCCGTGCTCTGTGTTGGTGTTCGATAAACAGACTGAAGGAAGAATTTTGTGTTTCGAGGAATCATTAGTGTAAGATTAATATGCAGGCGCGCCTGACGCACCGAATCGTGAAAGAACAGAACTCTCCCGTACCAGCAGGTGGCAGTATTCTGTATTCAGCCTCCTGACAAGGAAACGGGAAGTACTGGACCCGTTCACACCTGTTGTAAAAGCGGTGTAGCTTTTATCAGTCAGGTCTGCTAAGTCACAAAAAAGAAAAAAAAAAAAAAAAGACAAAAGCAAGATCGTTTGCTTTCGCCAGTTCCATTGTTCCATCGTGTGCTCAGTCGCTAAGCTGAATAGCCGATCAGAGTTCCAAATTAACATGTTCAAATCTGGAATGTCTACTTTCACATGAGGCCCCCAAACCCCCCCGTCTGGCCCCGACTCCCCCTTCACTTTCAACAAGGATCGCTTAGTGCCAATAAACTGCAGTTGAGCCTGAACAAATGGTGACGTCTGTGTGTGTGTGTGTGTGTGTGTGTGTGTGTGTGTGTGTGTGTGAGAATGATGTAATCTCCTTTAGCTCTTACAGAAACGTGCATGAAATCACAAACACTACACGCTCAACAAAACTCCTGAATCCGGTTATAAAGAACCGCTTGGAGCGGCGGCCGGTCGACACCGAAGCTCCGTTCTGTCGAATTCTTTTCCCTGCTTCAAGACGGCGACTGTGAATCCGACACCAGCGCCCGGTGCGTGTCCGAGGACATCGGTCACTCGAGACGGGTCACGTCCACATTTAGACTCGAAAGCGGTTATTTTTTGACCAGCTGACTGAGACATGCTCGAGGGGGACGGCGAAGCCCGGCGAGCGTCGGCTCGGGTTTACGGGGTCCAACGCCGACATGCGAACGTGCTCGAAACCTTAGTGTGCTTAGTCATCTGAAACCGGTCCAATTCAGACGTTTGCCTTCTCACGCAATCGGCAGAAGATTCGAGCGGAAAATGATGTAGAACTGATCACATTCGAATAATTACATATCGGATTTGTGCGTTTCTACAGCTGGAGCTTCCATTTATGGCTTTTGACAAACGCCCTTATCCGAAGCGACCTTCATTTATCTCGATAGGTCCTTATCTGAGCAGATAAGGTGATAAGGGCCTCGCTCAGGGGCCCGGGAGAGGCAGATTCGAGACAACCTAGTGAGTCACGGATTTCCGGTACAGATCAGGTAGCGTCAACCAGTAGAGTTTTATAAATACCCAAAACTACCGTAGACAGGAAGGAGACGCCGTAGCGCAGTAGTGGTTTTACTAATAAAGTAAAAAAAAGAAAAAAAACAACACTTTCAAATCTTATCTGTCTTCACCAATCAGATCACACCTCCCCCCAAACAAACCTTTGAACATGAGCTGGATGTTAAAATGAATTAAACACAATTCCCATTAACCCCCATGTTCATAAATACCCGCACACGTGATCACGGATTAAACATTTGGTTTCTGCTCTGGAACGCTCGGTTTGGGTTTTTGATTCGATGCCTGCAGAGGCTCTTTAAACCACAAATTATGATTTTATCATTATTAATTATTATTATTATTATTATTATTATTATTATTATTATTATTATTATTATTATGAGCTCCCTAATTGATTGGGTAAAACCTAGTTTCGTTTTATTCAGGTTAGTAGTGGAAATCCCCAAACATCTGGGCCAGAAATAAAAATATTATTTCCATTTTAATAACTTTTGCTGATGTCTGATGTTTTCTTTGTATATTTAAAAACAAAAAAATTATAATAAAAACTTTGCCCTGTGCCAATGTCCTCACTTCCTGCACTTGAGTTTCCCACGCTACACGTGATTATATTTATCATATGTATAATAGTGACATGAACAAATGCATGCTGGTCTGTGGTGCTAAAAGAAAAGGTTGTGGAGCGACGGATGAACCCCTGATGATGACTGCCACGTGTTTTTACACCTGCACACACCTGATCTACGCGTTACAGCCCCAGAATCGAGGATCCGCGTGGTGGCATCGTCACGCACGCACGCACAAACCCCCGGTCCACGTGTAGGCACTCAGTCAGACTCAGATAGATTGTCTACATATGGTTAAAGCACCGACGGTCTGCGCGCGCTATAAATAGCGCGCTCGCGACACCGAATCAGGGCGCGCGCGCCGTCCGCGCAAAAGTCGCATTTATTTCCTCGTCATTATCACCATCATCATTAGTACCATCATCACGTCCTTGATCCAGGCACGAGATTTTCATATCTAAAATATGTCTATTTGTGGATGTTAATATACATAACTGGACACTCGCGGTCTTTGCAACATGGACGACCGACACGCGCACTGCGACCTCCGCCTTCTCCTCCTCGCACGCGCCGAACAAAAAGTCTTTTTTATCATTCATAATAAAATGAAATTAAGACATAAATCCTCGACATCAACCAACATACGTATATTTAAAAATAATTAAAAAAAGGATTAAAGAAAGTGGAGAAAAAGAGAAACACCGACCCCGTTTGGCGTCCATCTTGCGCCGCCCGCACCAACGCAACCGAGGGAAAGGAGCGCGAGCACGAGGCGCGCACACGCTTCCTGCTGCTAATGCTCGGCGCGCGTTCACGTGGGATAAGCCCAAAAAAACAGAAGGGGGACAAAACAGCACAAAAAAAACCCAATATATATATTTTTTATAATATATATAAAAATTATTATTATTATTATTATTATTATTAATTATTTGAATTTATATAAAATAAAAATAAATGCATAACATTTGTTCAATAAACAAATAAAACCAATGGAAATTAACTCCACATAATGATGGAATTCTTTTGAAATCTTAAAATCATTAAAAAAATGTAATTATATTTTATTATTATTTGCCAAACTACAAACAATAAAACCCCCTCCTTTTATTCCTGCACTCATGAATCAGCTTTATTATATGTAGATAAAAAAGAACACATTAGTGAGGAAACATTATGATCAGATTACGACTGAACTCTGCTACAGATACCTTCACACTACTTATGCAACTTCAGTAGTTAACTTCACCCCACCCTCGCTCCGCTCCCTCACAGAGCCTGAGACGTGTTGTACATCTTTCTGGCCACGAGCTTCGGAATCCGACTGGCTCTTAATACAGTCCTATGCTGGGTTTCCAGTCGAATAAAGAAAATAAACAAACAGCACAATACAAAGCTATTAGGGAATTAATACAGGCACTGAAGAGACGCATGTGAGCCAAAGATTTGCTGAGATAAATGTGGAAAGTAACCACAGGTATGAACAAAACCTGCAAAAAAAACCCAAAAACGATTGGTCTTAAGTTCGACACCTGAGGCTTGTATTCTGATCGCATACAAAGCAAATCCGCACGAATCGCTGGCGAGTTCAACTGAAGTTAGCGACGGAGTGCCGATTGGCTGAAAATATAAAGGCGGAGCTTAAGAACCCCATCCCGACTCTTCCTTCCTAATGGCTAATTGTGTTCTAAAGTTCTAATAAGCGAGTGAAAAATCGACAGGTTTTATTTAGAAGCAAAACGTGATTCTGGTTTGCAGTTCCTCTTACATAACCAGATGTACTGCCAACGGCTAAAAATAGCCTTAAGCTCTACAAGACATTTGGCCGACAACGTAACCCCCGAACACGAACCGTCTCACACCAACCAATCAGTTCTAGTGTGCAGCAGAACTGTACTTCATGAGTCTGGTGACCTTCATAACCCCATTTCACAAATTCCAACACCTTCTTAGCGCTTGGCTCTAATGGAGCGCTGCCAAACACCACAAGCTCATTATTTTCAGAAAAAGAAAAATAGAGAAAGAAAAAAGGGTGTTTTTGAATGAGTTGCCCCATTATGTCCACACACTTGATCATCACTTTCGGAGCTGACCCGGAGCACAATGCCCTCACTGTTGCAATGCAAGTCTCGTCTTTCGCAAACACTCATGATCATCAGCCGACATGAAAATACCCCGAAAAGACGTCCGAGCCTGGAAAACCCGAACGACAAGCGTCAACTGCAACGTTAGACCTCAGCATACACTCTGGACATTTTTGGAAACGGTAAAGTGAACTGAAGGTCCAGGCTGCCACAGGAGAAGCTGAAACTGCCTCCGTGAAAATTACGAGAGATCACAGTTTAACCTAAAGCACCTTTGGACACGCACGCCGACTCTGCTGCGACAGCAACGCTAGAACAGGTCTAAAGGTCCACCTAGCGTGAAAACACGCGTTCAGACTCGATTGCTACAAGAGGAACACAAACCGACCGGGACCATTTCAGCACCAGAAGCGGTCTTTCCCTTTTCAAAAGTCAACTAAGAACAAGTTTAGAGATTGTACCCTTGTCTCTCCAGTTTTGTGAAGGCTGACACTCCTGTTTGTCCTGATTGTCCTGACCGTCCATGGTTCTTCCCCCAGTAGATGATAAGGGCAACGTCTGCAGGGGATCAGCTTGGCATTCCAGGCCGGCTGAGGAGCGTGGAGCTGCAGTGGCGGGTGGGGCGAAACGAACAGGTTGTAATGACGAGAAGAACCGCTGCCTCGACTGTGGTGACTGCAGTAATCCCTCCCTCTCTCTCCCCCCCTCTCTCTCTCTCTCTCTCTCTCTCTTCCCCCCCCCCCCCTTTGGTTGAAGGATTGAAGTCAGCTGACCGCCTGCTGGCTCGGGGACCCTTCTAAACGCACTGACGCAGCATCTCCTTCCCACTTACTCTCGTTCCACTCACCCACATACCAACCAGCATACCTTCTGCTTTAAATTCAACCTCGGCACTCGTACTCGTTCTCCATCTCCGTTATGCAAGACCCTCAATATCGGATTACGCCCTCAGGCACCAGACGCTAGAAGTCAACTTAGTTGTTCATTAGAGAAACCGGAGAACCAGCCCGTGATCTATATTTGTAAAAAAAAATATATATAAAATAAATAAATGTAATCGCTTATCATGAGCTAATAAATAGCGCAAGGCAGAAAATCCACTAGGTGGCACCTCGATCCAAGAAACTCTTCCGTTTTTTTTTATACAGAAAAACCCAAGCAGTTAAATCTGAACTACCTAGAGATCATCTGCAACCGATGACGGTTATTCTCAGTCGTATAAACTGTGCAAGAGCAACATGTACCACCAAGGGGTTCATAGTGCGATCTCATTAAGGTTTAAAAAAAAATTTTTAAAAGCCCTAAAACCCCCCCATAAAAAAA
The DNA here is from genome assembly GCF_014805685.1 of Silurus meridionalis. NCBI lineage: Eukaryota > Metazoa > Chordata > Actinopteri > Siluriformes > Siluridae > Silurus > Silurus meridionalis. The sequence goes on along the minus strand of NC_060911.1, from coordinate 13,967,792 downwards.
AAAAAAAAAAATTGCCCTTTTGCACATTTGCACTCTCTTGGACTCGACTAAGCATTTTATCTGCACTTGATAAGCAGGAGTGTCGCAATGCAGGAGCATAAATGTATAGCTCCCTGGCAACCCGCCCTACCAAACACACCGGTCACGCCGATATTTTTGTACGAGTTCAAGCTGAATAATGGCGTTCTGGCGCTTTGGATGGAAAGCTTAAAAGTAATCGGAATTTAACAAGTTTGCTAATGTCTGCAGACGACCTTTAAAACAAATCAGCCTGAGGTTCTTCCTCATGAGTAACTCATTAACCGGTGAAGAACTTTTGAGATTGAGTGCAAGTCGAGGATGTTTCCTCAGGGTCAGATAAACAAAATATAAGGGCAGGAAATATGTACAGTACATACCATACGAAAGAAAACATGCAGGAGTAATGAATGGATAGATGAAAGGGAAGGGTGAGGAGAGAAAGAAAGGGAAAAAAAAGAAATGAAAGCACAAACGTGCATCATGACTGTGACACCATGCATAACGAGGACAGAAGGGAACACTACAAAGGGGACACTGGAGGGATGGCTGGAAGGTGATGGGTTCATCCATAGATATGAAAAGCCGTTATGTAGCCTGCCGTGTTACCTGCTCCTGCATTTAGGTTCGGCAGCTTGAGGTCTTTAGGGTCCGCTTTCTTCACAGCCACCGTCTCGGTTTTGACCACAGGACTAGGTGCCGAAGGAGCCGGGGAGGGCACATGGAAATCAGACAATTCCAGGCCTGCCTTACCTCTCGCCGGAGAGGCCTCGCTCGCCGGCTCGGTGAGGAGGAAGTACGCATGATCCTTTGTTTCTTGTTCAACCGGGCTCGCCTCTGCAATTTCTGAAAATTTGCCCGCGTCTTCAAAATAGTCAACTGTTTCTCCGGCCTTGGCGAACTTCGAGTTTTCCAGGGTCTCCAGAAACTCGTCCACGGCACCCCGGGGCGGTTTCTCGACAAACTCGAACTCTTCGGACGACGCCTCTTGTTCGGAGATCTCGTCCGCAGCCTCTGCTTCCTCCGCTTCTTCCACTTCCTCCTGGAGCACATTGTGCTCGGGTTCAATTTGGAAACTCGACGGGTCCTTTGCCATGGCCTCCAAGACGGGAGAGAGCGAGTCTGCGGAGGGGCTTTCGGAGTCGGAGTGCTCTTGGGCTTTGACAGCTGGGAAACTGAGACATTCAAACTTGTCAGCCATCTGAGCAGAATCTTGGCTCAAAGTCTTAAAGTCGTCTTGGTCTTCTGTTGCAGATTCGGCAGGTTTCGGAGAAATTTCAGCCTCCTTCACGAGATCAAATGTACCAAACATTTGCTCAGAGGCCTTTTCTTCTTCTGCTGCTGCTGCTTCATCTTCTTCTTCGATTTTTGCCCGTTCTGCAGCCCTCGCCTCAGTTTCCTCGGTCATCTCCTTAACCAAAGGGACCTTGGCTTCGAAAGCAAATGGGTTGTTTGTCGACAGCGAGAACGGAGCATTGGGCGAATCATTAGCACTTCTGTGGACTGGACTGAAATCGGGACTTCCCTCTGAAGATCCCGAGTCTAATTTCTCCTGTTTGCGTGGCGACGACTTCAAAATATCCGGGAGAGACGGCGGCAAACCGGATTCCTCCGTGTCTTTCGGGGTGCCGAAAAAGTCAGAGGAAGCAAGTTGTTGCCTCAGCGACTCTGTTGCCTCTTCTCTGGAATCAAAAGACTGCTCGTAGTCCTGCACGGGTGAATTGACCTGCACATCTCCATCATGGGCATTCTGGACCAGATCCGGAGATGGACTATCGGACATCTTCGCCGCTCTGATGTCCGCTGTGGTTTCTCCGAAAGGGTCGAGTTTCTCGACAGGCGAGAAGTCTTGGAAAGGGTTCCTTTTCGTTTCGAACATCAAGTCCTCATCAGACTGGGTTAAGACGTCCTGGTCGTATCTGGGCACGCTTCTGGAAGGTGAACCGTCGCCAAACAGATCCATGGTCGCTTTAAAGCTGGGCTGCGTGTTCGCTATTAGTGAAGGATCCTCGTGTTCTGTTGAATTAGAGGTACGGGTAAATTACAGATTAATTTCACGAGAAGGGCCTTCGATGGAGAAGGGCCGGCGCTGGAATCGTGTTTCCTTTTTTTTTTGTTATTGCATTTTGCCCGTTAAACCTCGAATGGTGCAAGAATCGAGTGACCTTTGGATAGTCTTCTTATCCGAAATTTCCTAACTAATTAACTGAATTATCCCGACCAACAGAGGACATGCTGGGCATCGACCTTCCACAAGATCTAAAATTAAGGGTTGAATGTCATCGCCAATGGATTAATTTGGGAAAAACAGAAGGACTTTTTTGTTTACTGTAGGCAGAATCAGAAATGTTAAATCAGTACAAATTACATTGTAAATTTGCTTTACAGACCTCGGAACAGCTGCATGCAAATCCGACACCAGTAGTTCCTTTTAATTCGACAGACGCCGTAACATTTTCGACTGAGGTTTTAGCGTTAAAAATAATAAATAAACGTAAGCGTGTTTATTTCCGTTAGACTCGCACAGCTGCGTGTTAGTAGCGAACTCGAACACAGCTGGAAAAGTCAAAGTGTGTTAGAACAGCGTGAGAGAGGACTTGCCTGAAGTGAAATGCGTCAGAGTTGGAAAAGAAGCAGCGGCAGCAGTAGAGGAAGGAAGACTGGGTTCATCTGAAGAAAAGAAAGAAAAAAACGTGTGAGGAGGACAGAAAACCGGAACGTGTTGAGGGAGCACAGAAAGTGATTACAACCCGTGTAATGTCCTTCAAAAACTTTACCACCAATATGACTACAGATATAGTACATCTCCAAGAGGAACCATGTGGCCAAGTTCCAGCCAATCAGAAGCCACACCTAATAGCTGTTTGAAGAGCAATAAATAAACCTCATGGCTGTGGGTTCGGTCTGGATGAAGGAAAACACAGTGAAGGTCCCTGCATTTGAAGGAAGAGAATAGTAGGTTCCTGATATAATGTGCATGTTCTCAATCCCCCAGAAGCACCTTCAGGTCGTACACTGAAGTTTAGAGCTTGGAGAGGCTGTAATCTGAACTCCTGACTTGATTCGAACCCTAATGCAATGACCACTGAGCTATTGGGTTGCAAATAGGGCGGACAATTTCCAGAAGAAAAAAAAATTAAAAAATCTGAAACTTTCCATTAAAAACATCATCTGGGGAATTTTGGGGAATTTTCCAAGTTCCCGAAGAACATATGAGAATTTTGGGGGAATTTGTTATAAAATTGTGAAGATTTATAAAAAATATGCATCATATACAAATGTAAATATGAACATTTCGTTTTTGGTGAGAAACTGACATGCATGCAAACTAAAACGGATTAAAATATAATAAATTAATAAAAATCATTAAATCATTTTTTAAATTAAGTACAAATTTTGACAATCACTTTTTTTTACATTAATTTGTGCGCAGGAAAGAAGAATTTATGTTTTAACCTGAGATTATCCTGAAAGATTTTTTTTTTCCACCTACATTTAAATTCCCTGTTAACCTGCAATTCCCAGTTCATTCCATTGAATTCCTATTGAACGTTTCCAGTCTTAAAAATTCCTGAAATTTTGCAACCGTACTCGGTAACCTTTATGTTCAAAAGATGAACATTTTGTGTTCTAATAAATAGAAGACGGCGCGGGACAGAATTCCGAGTCTTGAAAAGGAACATCACAGCTGGTGTAGGAAAAACAACTTCATATTGAGTTTTAACGTCCCTGCTGGAAACCTGCATATTAAGATCAGCTGACTTTCCTCCATTAGAAAGACAGGACTACAGGATTTGCTTGACATGTTAGACTTTATGGACAAAAGTTTGTGGACACCTGAGCATAAGACTGAAATGTCTTTTCCAAACTTTCCATATTTGGTGCCCGCATTTTTCTGGGAAGACGTTTCAATAGATTTTAAGGGCGGAGGTCAAAACTCGCTCGAGATCTTGCGCACAGGTTTGGATCTCCTAGTTCATTCGATTCCAGCATTTCTGGAGACGATTGTGTCCCTCTAACGCTCAGAAGGCCGGAAGGTGTCAGGTGTCCCAATACTTTTGCTCGTGAGAGGATTTCGAGACGATTTCGTGGCGAGGACAAAAATATTCCGATTCAAATCCAAAAACAATCTTGAGGACGATCTAAGAAAAGCCATGGATGTGAGCAGAAAATGCATTTTCTTTTATACTATAATCATACTTTTACTTGATATATCGGATCCACGCCGTCCCCCTGTACGAACGCGTATGCGAGACTTTTTCGAATTGAGTTATTACGGAGCAGTGGGTTTTTTTATGACACGTTTCTAAACAGTTTGAGGATCTTCGTCTGTACCGCGCTGTCTGAAGTTACACGTGGTTGAAGGTGAAGCCCTGGTTTATATACACAAGACTTTCCCTGTAGGTTACGTTATGAACTGTCGCTCCGAAGCGGCGAGACGGTGTAACTTTCAGCACCGAGACACTTTGCACAAAGAGTCAGGAGGAAAAGGACACACCCAGACCGCTGCCTTTTCCCCCCTCTTCCCTCCCAACCCCTGAAAAGAACACCGCCGCTGTAAGGACCACTCGCTCTATATATAGATTAGTGTATAAGATCAACACCCCTCCCTTATCGGCCTACTAGATCCTTTCGGTGGAAGGGTGTGGTCCGAGGAATCAAGCCAAAAGTTCAGACGGAGAACGAAATCCTACAAGAAAAAAATCAAATCAATCAATCACGGACTGTGCACTTGTGAAATGTGCAGCATCATCGCATTTGGCACTTAGAAAAGCACCGGTTCTGTTCAGTGGACTTTGGGTTTGTGTTTTTAGGGCGTGGGCCGGAAATTTCCTGGATTGATTTGGTTTATTTCGGACTAATGACAGGAGAACGCAATAGGGACAAATCACTAAGGGTTCATTTATTTATCAAGATTCCTGTCATCTTTATGGTTCAGCCATCATCATCATACATTATATAATTATATACATTTGATTCATTTGATTTGTTTTGAACATTTGACTATTTGACTTTTCACTCATATTCAGGAATATTATTATATTTATTTATTCCACCTTATACCAAAATTCATCAAAACATGAGTCCAAGATGAATTATATTCTATTACAATCATTTTAATGCATAGAAATTATAATTTTTTTTGTTTTATATTAAATTTTTATCCCCTGAAATCACAAAACCCTAAAGAAAGCTCGAGCTCCTATTGTTTGACTGGACGCACACACCCCGTTAGCATTAATGAATTAGCATCTAAAAAAATAAATAAAAATAAAACAGACAAATTGCTTAAGGATTTAAAGTTATTGCCAAAAGACAATAAATGTACCAAATGATTTTTTTATGTCATGTCATTTGTCCTTTTCTATCCGTTGTATTAAAATGGCTGCATTTCGGGGACGGATTAGCATTAGCATGTGTGCTAGTCATCTATCTCGGTGTGATCTATGCTAGCTCCCGAGTCGCGCGGTGTCACCGCTCCGCTTTCATCTTTTTTTTATTGATTCATTTGTTTTTGTTGTTGTTTTGGAATAACATTTATCTTTAAAAAATAAAGAAAGAAACGAGTTTAATTGAGCGCGCAAGATATCGTGTTTATTTATTAATATATATTTAATAACGTTTCAGGATCCGCTACACCGGCTGAGAATCGACTCTTTTTATTTTTATTATTTTTATGATTTTTTTTTTTTATTATACCCCCAATTGGGATTAGAATCCAATTCAAAACATTTCCGGTAATTGTCTTTCGTTTAAATCGGTTTAAAACGACGCAAAAATTAAATAATAATTAATAAAAAAGACACTCACGGGATGATGGAGACGCAGAGACTGCGGGAGTCGACTCGGAGTCGATTCCGACGTTCTCCACCACCGGGTTCCACCTCACCTCTTCTTTTTTCTCCTCAAGCTCTGATCTTAAATCTTTCTGAAGCTCAACCGGAGCTTCAAAGATCTCCTCTTTTACACCGAATCCAAAGTCCTGATCTTTTACCCCAAACTCGGATTTGAACGCGATCTCCTCTGGAGGACTGGTGCTCCTGGGGTGGTGGATCTCTTCTGGATGATGTGCTGCAGATGAAAGGTCCTGATCTTCGATCGCGTGTACAGGTTGTATGAACGTAAAAGGATCCTCGTGCACCTCTTTGAGATCCACCAGGTTTATGGGTTCTTCTGCTGGTTCTTCGTGCACTGCTGGAATTTTATCCAGCATCTGAGTGCTGTCAGGTTCCTCAGGGCTTTCAAACTCCACAGGTCGAGAAATCCAATCAACAGATTTCTCCAGACATTCAGTCTCGGCTTTGTTCTCGGGGGTGTGCACATCCATCTCCTGTCGTCTTCTCCATTCTTCTTCCTCTTCTTCTTCCTCTTCTTCTTCCTCTTCTTCTTCTGCACCTTCCACGTCAGCTTTCTGGACTCGAACCTCCTGGACATAACGTTCTCCACCAAATATACCTACATTTTCATCCTGAGCTGTGTGCTCACTGAAACCTGACTCTCTCCATGGCTTCATCTCATCTTCTCCTTCCACGTTTGGAGTTGTGGAGGAAACTTGTTCGGCGTCTGCCATCTTGAAAACGTGACTCTAAATCTATTTATTTTTTTTTATTCTAGATCTTTCTCTGTTCCAACTACTGTCTTGTTAACACCCCCCTCTCACCTCCGGTGGGTTTTCTCCTGCACGCCGGCACCGTTATCTTCTGATTTCTGTGTTTGATGTTCTCCAGAATGACGGGGAGGAAATAAAAGTGAGGACCGGCGGCGCAGAGGAGCAGCAGCACACAAGCCTGATTTTTCTCCTGCTGCGGAATATTGAAATAAGCTCCAGTGATCGACACGCCGTTTAACCAATCACAGAGTAGAGAAAAGAAAGCCCCGTCTCCATCCCCGCCCATCCGTTCAGAAGACCACGCCCACCTCCTCCCCATGCCTTCTTAAAGCGCAATGCAATGAGGAAGCTCTGTAGACCAGCTCTGCTCTAATATTAACTCTAGAAATCATTAGTATTATTCAGAACATTATTATATTTAATATCTCACATCTCAACTTGGTGCATTAACCGGATTTTTTGAGACACTTTCAAGTCAAACGGCATGAAAACAGCGGCCTTGGAGCCAGAGACCATCTTCATCTTCGGAAGAGGGACGAAGTGAACGTGTTTTTATATTTTCAATTCTGTAAAGTAGCTCCATTCGCTCTCAGGCCTCTTTTCCTCAGACGGTCCTCATCAGAGCCTGTTTCATCATACGGTTTAATATATGGGAGAAAAGATCTACGTAGGTTTAAATTAAAGGTCACCACATTGGCCTGGTTTGGGCATCTCTGGTCTACACAGTAGCAGTCTGGAGAAGAACCACATGAGGAACGCTGTTTCACCTCAGAGTTTTAGGCAGATCACATGATACAGACTCCAGTCACATTGAAGATAGATAGATAGAAGCAATTGTGGATAGATAGATAGATAGATAGATAGATAGATAGATAGATAGATAGATAGATAGATAGATAGATAGATAGATAGATAGATAGATAGAAGCAATTGTAGATAGATAGATAGATAGATAGATAGATAGATAGATAGATAGAAGCAATTGTAGATAGATAGATAGATAGATAGATAGATAGATAGATAGATAGATAGATAGATAGATAGATAGATAGATAGATAGATATAGATAGAAGCAATTGTAGATAGATAGATAGATAGATAGATAGATAGATAGATAGATAGAGAGATAGATAGATAGATAGATGATAGATAGATAGATAGATAGATAGATAGATAGATAGATAGATAGATAGATAGATAGATAGAAGCAATTGTAGATAGATAGATAGATAGATAGATAGATAGATAGATAGATAGATAGATAGATAGATAGATAGATAGATAGATAGATAGAAGCAATTGTAGATAGATAGATAGATAGATAGATAGATAGATAGATAGATAGATAGATAGATAGATAGATAGATAGATAGATAGAAGCAATTGTAGATAGATAGATAGATAGATAGATAGATAGATGATAGATAGATAGATAGATAGATATAGATAGAAGCAATTGTAGATAGATAGATAGATAGATAGATAGATAGATAGATAGATAGATAGATAGATAGATAGATAGATAGATAGAAGCAATTGTAGATAGATAGATAAAAGATAGATAGATAGACAGACAGACAGACAGATAGATAGATAGATAGATAGATAGATAGATAGATAGATAGATAGATAGATAGATAGATAGATAGATAGATAGATAGAAGCAATTGTAGATAGATAGATCAAAAGATAGATAGATAGATAGATAGATAGATAGATAGATAGATAGATAGATAGATAGATAGATAGATAGATAGATAGACAGACAGACAGACAGATAGATAGATAAAAGCAGTTGTAGATAGATAGATAGATAGATAGATAGATAGATAGATAGATAGATAGATAGATAGATAGATAGATAGAAGCAATTGTGGATAGATAGATAGATAGATAGATAGATAGATAGATAGATAGATAGATAGATAGATAGATAGATAGATAGATAGATGATGGATGGATGGATGGATGGATGGATGTTTGGCCCCTTCCTGATTCCTTAATGTTTTACATGTTCGTCACTTTAATGTTTCAGATCATCAGACTAATGTAAATATTAGTAAAAGAGAACACAAGGAAACACAACATGCAGTTTTTAAATGAAGATTTTTATTATTGAGGGAAAACAAAATCCAAAACTACATGGCCCTGTGTGAAAAAGTGTTTGCCCCCTAAACCTAATAACTGGTTGGGCTGCCCTTAGCAGCACCTCTCCACTCAGTTTCTTGCTATTAAATGATCTGTTGTTTTGCATTATTCTGTGATGATTCGTTATTGTTTTTAGAAACACAGCATAGAAGTTGAACTGTAATTAAATTGTGCATTTTGCAAGGATTTTGTTACTGGGCTGTTTTTTGTTTGGGTTGATTCACACAGACCTGGCAACCGTAAATGTAAGTCAAAGTTCAGTATGTGCAGAAATGTTCAGCAGATGATATAAAAAAAAATTATACTTTAGATCGGGATTTATCAGGATTTATGGTGTTAAACTAGTATTAAGGTATAAAATTATATATATATATATATATATATATATATATATATATATATATATATATATATATATATATATATATAGTAGGACCTACACAAGACAAGACAATAAACCTACTGTATACAATGTGTGAAAAAGAGAGAACTATAGTGTGTGTACTTGTAAACATAAACACAATGTTGTGCAAAAACAGCAATAGCAACAATCAAGAGGTGCCAAACAGCATTCTGAACATGAGCGCTGTTTTTCTGTATGTAAGCTGATGGAACAATGTGCTAAAAGTTCAGCTTGCAAAACCATGTCATTTTCACACACTAGTCATATATATACAGTACAGACCAAAAGTTTGGACACACCTTCTCATTCAAAGAGTTTTCTTTATTTTCATGACTATGAAAATTGTAGATTCACACTGAAGGCATCAAAACTATGAATTAACACATGTGGAATTATATATGGAATTATATACATAACAAAAAAGTGTGAAACAACTGAAAAATGTCATATTGTAGGTTCTTCAAAGTAGCCACCTTTTGCTTTGATTACTGCTTTGCACACTCTTGGCATTCTCTTGATGAGCTTCAAGAGGTAGTCACCTGAAATGGTCTTCCAACAGTCTTGAAGGAGTTCCCCGAGAGATGCTTGGCACTTGTTGGCCCTTTTGCCTTCACTCTGCGGTCCAGCTCACCCCTAAACCATCTCGATTGGGTTCAGGTCCGGTGACTGTGGAGGCCAGGTCATCTGGCGCAGCACCCCATCACTCTCCTTCCTGGTCAAATAGCCCTTGATGCCTTCAGTGTGACTCTACAATTTTCATAGTCATGAAAATAAAGAAAACTCTTTGAATGAGAAGGTGTGTCCAAACTTTTGGTCTGTACTGTATACTTCCTCTTTTCACTACACAAAAAAACCCTACAATTGACTTTATTTCACACATCTGTTTTTATGAGTCACATGACCATAGCTATTAGTCACCTGAGCTTCCTGTGCTTAAAGATGCCCTTTAACACGCTCGGGTCATGTATTGATCTCCTGGTGCTCTGAATGGAATCGATTATTCATACATGTGCTGTAAGTAAAACGAGTTATGCCTTTAATGCACTTGCTGAGACATCAGTCTGATGATATCAGGGAAAAGAGTATCCGTATCCTCCTGGTTCCTCCTGCACCTCTTTGCATTATGTGACTCGGTGTTCGTTTGCAACGCGTTCAAAAAGCTTGTTCTTGCTTCATACGCTCTTGGATTACTGCGATATGGATGAGTTTCGTTCACTTATTGAGTTTTAAAATGTACTTTGGAATGGGAAACGGTTACTGATAGTAAGGATTATAATATTAATAATAAGCTGTGGAGAGCCATCAGGGCCAGAAAATGTACTTTTGTTTGAATTTATTTTTGTCCAGGAATATGTATTAAATCATTCCTAATAATCCTCATTTCATAGCGTTTCTCTCGGGGACGAACGTTACGATCCAATCAGATTCTAGCCTTCAAATTTAAATATTTAAATCTATATTGCTTTAACCAATCAGAGTGCGATGTATCCGCTCCAAGGCCCTCTAGAAGGCATCCGATCACGTCGGCACTTCCTTCGATCGGATGGTCAGAGCTCGCAACCCGCGTCTGTAGCAAACTGCACGGCATCTATTCTCATGGGTTTAATAGATTTTATTTAATTCTACAATGATCGACAGAGGAGAAGAAATCGATTCCTTACAAGGAAGTTCACAAGCATTTTCAAGAAACATCGCGAGTCAAAATAGTTACGCTTTTCCGTAAAAAACTGATATACTTTCCCAGTAGAATCTGCACACAAAACACACACACTCCCGTTGCGGGCGGTGCAGCTGCGGCTACAGTGAAAAGAGACTTGTTGAATTGTGTTTGTTGTGTTTCTTGCTTTATGGAAATCATTCCACTGTTATACTGCGTTTCTCTGTAATATTGATGGTTTCTATAGAGGTGGTGTCATAATGATGGTATTACGAGGGGCATTGTTTCAGGTAGAAGACCACTGAAGGCCTGGGGTTAAAATACATGGATAATACCGGTTATAATAATATTAATATTTAAATTTTTTTATAATTGGTAATCAGCTGATTAGAAATGAAGGATACCTGTTTACTCAGCATTTATTTATTTACTTATTTATTCACGGGCAAGTGAAATGGAGCAAGTGTGGAGTACAGTGCGACCAACTGCATTATTCAGGTTGTGCGCTGGTTTTTACTTCGAGCTGTATCAGTTTTCTTATGCTGCAGTGAAAGACTGAGAGAGAATGGCAGTGCTTTAGGGAGAGAGAATGAGAGAGAGAGAGAGAGAGAGAGAGAGAGAGAGAGAATGACTGCCTGTTTAATGTACCAGGAATCAGGCTAAAAATGTACCACATATAATTATACTTTTACTCCATACAAAGTCAGGACATTATTCTTTTCGCCAAAAAAATAATAATAATCCTGTTCTTGCGTCATGCAAAAGACATTCCCAAATCCTTAACCCATAAAATCCATTCATCTTCATTCCCAAGATATTAATCACGATTAACGTCCTAGATGTTATTCATTGGAGCATGAGGGCGTGACTCTCGCAGCTTTCAGATAAGAAACGCTCGCTAAACATTTCAGGAATGAGGCCTTGCAACGATGAGTCCTAAAAAAAGGAGCTCTGAAGCCGTCTTGATTACACACTGACCCCCCCTCCGGATTGAGTTCTCTTCAATTGGAGACCACTCTGCGTACCTGAGGATGGTTTCAGATGAACAGCCTAAAGATCTTGAGCAACTCCAGAACTATGAGAGGATCTGGACTGTAATTAATGGCTTAGGTCTGCAGTTTGCATGAAAACGGTGGGGACATTCTAAAACGAAAAAAAACGGAAAAAAACCGCAAAGGCGGCGTTTTTAAAAGACCATACTCAGTAAACACAAATCTATACAACATATGTTTCACGTTACAGATTTACAGTTAACAGGATTTTATGCAGAGTAACATGCATATATCGTCTTTATAAATCTGAGCAAAAAGCTTAGGGGCCTTGCTCAAGGGCCCAGCAGTGGTTTAAGGGCCCAGCAGTTGCAGCTTGGTGGTGATGGGATTTGAACTTAGAGCTAGCACTTCCCCGTAAATCATTCTTTAAAATATGCAACTTAGGTAATGAGATAAAATTCTAGCACCAACAAGTTGCCATTGTTGGGCCTTTACGCAAGGCCCTTAATCCTCCACTGTTTAGGAGTATAAATAAGATAACTATCATCGTAATCGCTCTGGATAATCGCTTTTGCCAAACGGTGGGAATCCAAATATACTGTCACTTTGACATTCAGTTGTACGTGTGAATGTAAACTACTTGCTAGCAAGCTAGATTTTTTCCAATTTAAAAATTCTGTGACTGGAAAATCTAGACAAACTCCAACATGTAATTGAATCCAGGCTAGTAATCCGCTACTAAATAATTGCCGGTTTACTCCCACACTAACACTAGAGTATCAACCTGGCTAAGATTATTAATAATTATCTAACATTATGATCTCATGTCTAGCAAACAAGCTAACATGAGGTGCACTGTTATCCTGGATAATTAAAACAGGTAGCCAAGTTTGCTAGCTGAAGCAAGGATTACTAGCACAATAGCATTGCAGTTAAAATGTTTATATTTTGCTAGCAAGCTAGACAACATTAGGCATATCATTGTTAGCCTGGTTAGCTAGCATTAGAGGGTTAATGGTTCATCTACTTATACATATTGAAACATTTGAAGCCATTTCAGGAAATTCCTTTAGTCTGTTGTTGTTTTTTTCATTAGCATAAAAACAATCGAACGTTATGCTATCTATTATATTAGCCATGTATTTAAAACTAGTGGTTACTCTGGGCTAGTATGCTAGCGGGTAGAAATAAGGACTTTGGCGTCTTTATTAAGTATATTTATGGGTATGAAGGGATAATTTATGTACTAAAATGGTAGCTCAAGTTGCTTTAATGCTAAAACTTTCCTTGGTTTATAAATGAGGTAAACTTCATAACGACCCTCATTCCCTGGTGATGATAGAACATCAATCCTTCATGTCATCCGTGTTATTTTTAAAGAATGTAACGCGATAGCTGCCTCTGCCTGACACGACTTGTGTTGTAGGAGCCAAGGAAGCTCGGATATTTCCAAACCGGGCTGGAAAAGTGAAAGCAGGGATAGAAATAACCAAGTGATGTGCTGGTCATCTCTGTGCTTGGGGGATTTCTAGAGGGGACAAAAGGGTAACAGAATAATTCATGAAGCATGACCAAGTATCCTTTGATTTCGCGATGATGGCAATGACACCCCAGTTGTTGGCGTTTCTACCTTTGCCTTGTTTATGCGAGAATTATCCACCACGTCAAATAAAGGGCAGTGGGTGGAATTAAAGAGGAATCTAGAAGTGTGAAGAAAAAATCTATAGTTTTGCTTAAAAATCAAAACGATTGGCTCTGACAGCAATGCAGAGTTTGGAAACACCAAGTGTTTATTGGGTTTTGAGAGACACATGCATGTTCCTTTTGCTTCCATGCAACAAACTAGAACTTGTAACAGTATGTTTATTAACTTTACATTTTTCCTCCATTAGAATGAAGAATAGGTTTACAAACTCTCTGTATGCGGACAGTTCATTTCTCCAAACCTTCAGCTTAAATACTTTGCCAGGCCTCTTCTAAAATATGTTTTTCACTCAATTTCTTTGTGATCCAGTTCATCTCAGAGCGGTTTGATAGGATTTCGGTGCAGTGACTGGGCATGGTGTTGAAGTATGGAATGTTGGTTCACCCCAGTGGAATAAATCTTAACCTTCCCTGCTCCAAAACAATGCTAAACCATTAAGCTTCCACCTCCATGTTTGACTGTGTTCTCCATCTTACAAAAGTTCTTTTGATAAATATAAAAATTTCCAATTTGGACTTCAAGAACTTTCTTCCACTCATTCACCAACCATTGTTTTGTTTTGATTTTTCTTCCTTTAGAACAGCATGGAGATCTCATCTTCAGCTAAGACTCATCAGATTTCTCAACCTCATACAGATGCGGGTCGCGAGCTCTGACTAGTGCGCTCTCTGAGCATCCAGATAGCCCCAGAGTCGTCAAGCGAAATCCGATTGGTTAAAGCAACATGGAAATCATCCATGTTTAATCGCAATGAAAAGTCTTTACTGTTCTCCATATTTAGCTCGATCACCAAGATCGTGTTGAGTATTTGACTTTTTGCCATCGTGTAAATCTGCGAGTTCCCATTTTGTAAAAGAAATCCATCTGTGTCCGGGAGACTTTTACGAGGAAGGTGAAAGTTGCTCGTTGCAGGCAGTCCAAACTTGCGCAGGATACGGGCTAGAGATGTTATCATTCCTCGCGGGGAGGACATGTGTTCTTTTTTTTCCACTAAATGAGATTCCTGAGTGAAAACGCTCCACCACTGGAGTCAGAAATGCAGAATCACTGTCGAGACTAAGGTCATGATGACGCTGCTATTCCGGGCCTGTGAACGACTGTGATCAGCGATCAACATTTCAGCAGCATGACTCATACACTGGCTCATTCTTCAAGAATAAACAACACATATGCTCTTTTAGAGATGAATATACCCGCTTTGTAGGATCTCAGATCGAAGGAATCCTCCAGCGAGATTTTCTCATGAAGCTCTAGTCATTGTAAGGTGGGTATTTTATCATATTTCCCTGCCTGGAATAAAAGAAAAAGAAGCTGCAGAAGAACCATAAATTGATAATAATGCAAAAATGTATGTAAAATTGTACCCATTGGCAAAATTGCTGTTGAATGAGAAGATGTGTCGAATGAAAATGAGCGACTTCAGTAATCAAGTTGCTTGTGGTGATTTATTAATATGGAGAGCCAACATACGTTTTTGTTCCTTCTTCCTATAATAATAATGTTACGACCCAGTCTAGGCCACACAGAGTAACTAGCTCGGGATTCAGGAGAATGGATCTTTATGAAATAACACAAACCAGACACACACAACGTTTTGGTATATTGTTAACACAAGTGGTATCATTTACATATATACACACACAACTGTACAACAACTTGTCTTCAGGGTGGACCGAGGCCAAAAAACTGAACAAAAAATGTCTTCGTTTGAAAGCTTCTTTACCTGAAAGCAAAGAAACTAATATACAATCAAACCTCCCGAACTCCCTACTACAAAAATTAAAGAAAAACAATCCCCACCCCCAAAGGAAATGGCAGCCACACCCCTACTGGCAGTAAACTAAGTGATATCTTTAAACAGAAAAGGTAAACAAGTCCGAAAGGGCAAACCAAACTCAGGGTCAAAATACAAGCAAAAGTCAAAACCAGAACAAACACTAATCTTCTTTAAATTGGAGCATCGGTCACGATGTCATCGGTTGCAAGGCGGGATCAAGGCAGGCCAGGGCAGTCTGGAAACTCTGGATGGGAATGGAACCCGCACATAACAATATAATAATATAATAATAATTATAGTGATACGAATTTTTATTTATGTGCGTCTCACGTGACACTCAAGGACATGTTACATACAATAAAACCACAAAACAATAAACAACAACAATTTCAAATAATAAAACACTAAAAAACCAATAAGGCGATCGTTATAAGACCCCAAGTTCTTTACGCAGGCGGGGGACGGTAACGAAGTAAACGGAATCTGTTATTATACTTTAGCTGTTCTTTCGTTTTTTCACTACTTCGCGACGTTACAAAGTCAAATACTTTTTACTCAACTACATTTTACGAAGTCATTCGTTCCTTTTTAATTGGATAAAAACTTAACTGGTCAAACCACCAATCAGGATCGAGAGCGTTTTGTTTTCGAGAGTATAGGATTACTTACTTAATTCTTCCTGACTTTGTGGAGGACTGAAATAGCACAATGTACGCACCTGTGACTGGCAAAGTGTTTACAAAATCTAGTTCCTGTTACAGTAAATATAATATGGTGACCTCCACTCTTCTGGGGAGAGGTTTTACTAGATTTTGTGGAGATTTTTGTGAGATTCATTGAGCCACAAAGGTGTTAGTAAAGTCAGGGACTGATGGAGGTGAGGTGAGGAGGCCTGGGTCTAGACCTCAGCAGGAGATCTTCCACTCGATCCCATGTAAAGCAGATCTTAATGAACAGGTTTGGGTATCCGAGTTTAAGTGAGGGGAAAATTTCATGCACCCGAAAGAGATCTTATGTGGAAAGAAGCACATATGGAATAATAATCAGTAACTATTACCAGACTTATATGAGGTTTTGGTGCTCCGAGAGCCGTGCCAGATTTCAAGCTGTGCTCTGGAACGGGATTCTGTTGCCCCGGGTATCGTATTGCCTCTTCTGCCCGCTGTTCCCAGTGCTGCAGTTTTGCTGCACTACGATCCTGATGAGACAGCTAAAGAGACTCGGGTGGAAGGGATTAGACCTGATGCCTTGCTCATCAAACAGGCCTGAAGCTGTGTAAGCCTGTAGAAGGTGATGGGAAACTTGGAAACGGCATTCAAGTCCTCATCCTGCGTTCGTCTAATTATTTTAATCTAATTACCCGCCTGAAGAGCAAATCTGAAGTGGGGGTTCTCCAACCCTTTGTAGACCACAGACCAGTTTGGTTTGCAAAATATTCTCACGGACCTGCTGGGAGGAGGTGTGTAGGAGGGAGAGGGGGTAATTGTGGGTGTAGAATCGCTGACACGTTTTAATCATTTCTATTTTTCTCCATGAATACGGTTTCAATTAATCCCAACAGTCTATTCGAAGCATTTCATAGCATTTCTTCTTAAAATGTACGTTTGCGTTTCTATCCGAACAGATTTCAGCCGTCACGTGTAGCCGGGGGGCTGCGAGGTCTTCAGAATCAACCCTGCCCGCCCTTGTTGCGTAAATTACTTGTCGCATGAAGGCTTTTGCTTTAACCAATCAGATTTTGTGTATAGCAGGCGTCCAATAACGTCAACATTTTCACGCGCTTTGATTGGAGGTCAGAGAGCGCACTAGTTGGAGCTCGCGAACCGCTTCTGCAGCACAAGCTCGAATCTAATGGTGTGGAATTAATAACTGTTTTTTTTTCATTCCACCCTGACAGACAGATTCTCCAATCACTCTTATAATAAGCTCCAATCTTCTGGGAAGATGTTCCACTACATTTTTGGGAGATTTCTTGCTCATTCAGCTAGAAATCTCCTGATGAGGTAATGAGGCCTGGGGTGATGTTCACATTCATCTCAAAGGTGTTTCATAGAGTTAGAGCTCTATAGCAGGAGATCTTCCACTCCAACCCATGGAAAGCATATCTTCATGGAGCTGGAACAGGTTTTGGTCTCCTAGTTCAAGTGAGGTGAAAAGTCGGTTGTCGCAATACTTTTGACCGCATAGCGTTTTTGTATGTTTCTGCTCGCGGGGTGCCAGGAGTTTAAAAAATCCTCCGTCCAGCCATCGCTCTAGGAATCCATGAGCCGTTTTCCACTCTTACACACAGCAACATTTAAACTTGATGTCTAAAATATCATGCAGACTAAATATAAAATGGTTCCAGGTGAACTCACAATAGAAAGTGACTAAACATGAGACAGACCTGTCTCTATCACACACACACACACACACACACAAAAGACTAAATGCTTAGCTAATATTCAAAAATACACTCCATTGCTAGCAAAGGTTTTGCTAGCAGGAGAGAATCGTGTTGAAAAGCAAACAAAAATGGTTTCAACAAAAAGTCCTTTGTGTCATGGATAAAGCTGAAGTCAAAGTTCTAAGGTGAAATACTGTGAGGAACCGAGATGAAAAAAAAAAAAAAAAAACGTGAAAATAATAGAGAAATAAAAAAACTGATTTTGAAACACATCCCTGTCTTAACTGGGTTTCTTGCTTTAGTAAAATGGTTTTCACCTCCATATGTGAAATGTCTCTCTCTCTCTGTAATGCCACGTGTTGTTATATTGCGTTTTTGTATTGTGTTGATGGTTTCTATAATTGCGACGTGATAGTGGTGGTATTAAGAGGTGGATTAATTCGGGGGAAAGTCCCCACTGAAGGCTCAGGTACCAAATGCACGGCTACTGATGTCTACTTTTTCAAGTTTCTCATTAGAATTTATATAATAATCCATATTCT
Organism: Silurus meridionalis; assembly: GCF_014805685.1. NCBI lineage: Eukaryota > Metazoa > Chordata > Actinopteri > Siluriformes > Siluridae > Silurus > Silurus meridionalis. Next base: position 13,949,554 of record NC_060911.1, on the reverse strand, counting down.
TCTCTCTCCTCTCTCTGTGTCAAGATAAACATGCTCCTGAGGCTCCAGTGACCACTGTTCCTGCCCCTCCCCCCTCCGTGGATCTTCCCACTTCGTCCAGGTCTGCCTCTGGATAGTGTTCTCTTCGACTGGAGGAAACTCTGTGCAGCTTGGGACGGTTTCTCATCAACGCCTTGGGTGGTTTCATGAAATTCCGGAGTAAGAACGGGAGCTTTGAGGATGAATTGGACTGTAGTTAATGTCAACAGTCTCCTACACTGACTCAGGACTACTTTTCGCTTCTGATCATCATCACTGTACCCCGCAACATCGTATATCTGCTATAAATGGACATTCGGTGCAACCCAGATGAGGATGGGTTTCCTCTTGAGTCTGGTTCCTCTCAAGGTTTCTTCCTTATGCCGTCCATGGGAGATTTTCCTTCACCACAGTCGCCACCGGCTCACTCATCATGGACAAACTTACTCATAAAGAACATATTCACTTTTAATCACCACATTATCTGTGTAAAGCTGCTCTGAGACAATGTTCACTGTTAAAAGTGCTAAACAAATAAAAATGAATTGAATTTGACTTAAGTACGTTTTGTTTGATGTGCGGATGGTCCCCGAGTTATGGTTCAACTTGTGAAAATGTAAAAGATTTGGCAGCAGCGTACGATGTTGGACGTGCAGCCGGGAGGAGCGAAACTCCCGCTCTGTGAGATGCCTCGGTGGAGTAAAGTCTCAGTTTTAGTGATAAAAGTGTGTCTTCCAAACGCACAGTGTAGTGAAAAGAAGAGGAGGAAAGGACTTAATGTGTGGTCGTCGTAACGTAACGTATCTCCAGCGTAAGTAGAGGAATACCTGTATGCTACCTAATTACATATTAGTTTATTACATCATATCCGTTACTAAGAAAATAAAAAAATATATATAAATGTAGAAAAAAAAATTAACAAATTAATAAAAAATGATGCAAAGAGAAATTGGACTTCATCGATCGATTGATGGGCGGAGAACAAATGCACAACACAAAAAAGAAAGAAAGATGGAAATGGACGCAGAGCGGAATGCCGTCGAATCGAAGGTTGTTCGCTCGCGTGCGCTCGCTGTCTGAATTCTGAATCTGCATTTGCGATTTCTCTCATTATCATAAATGACATTATACTAGATTTATTTTTATTTCTTTTTTGCTGCAAAAGTGCACATCAGACTCAAATTATATTTTTGCGCAAATTATTTGCTCACGATTACACAACTATATTTAACCGTAAATGACGGCGTATTTAAATGATCATTTTTTATTTATTATAGCGTAATAAAATTAGAAAGCATTCGAATTATTGGAGCAATTAAAAAAAAAAAAAGGGAATAAAAAGAAAATCTATATTAAGGTGACCTTGAATGTAATTTGTCAGTGAAATATTAGTGTTAAAATGAAAAAGATATTAAACTATATATCATCAAATAAAATTCAATAAACGAAATTAAAAAGGGAAAAAAAAGCAATAACGCAGTAAAAAAGGAAAAGAATGACCATTATTTTAACATCAAGTTTTTTTATTTTCATTCAAACAAAAACAAAAAACGTAAAAAATTTTTATCTCGTCCTTTTCGAACTACAATATAAAGTAAAATTTTATTGAAGTAACTGTAACATTTACTTGAATAAAACTTTTTGTTTGTTTGTTTTTTTTACACCTGAGATGAAGTCTATCATGCTGAAGACGCCAGCCAATCAGATGCATCCATGAGCATGTGTATGAGGAAGAGGGCAGATAGCGAATTTCTCAGATTGATTCCCTGAGAAACGAAGCTTCGTACGCTTCACCCTGCGCTTGGTACCAGGTAGAGAGACGGCTAGAGGTTTGAAATGGGCAACTTTCACCCAAAATTCTCAAAAATATCCAAAGATTTTGGATTATTTTAGCATTTTTGGGGCTCCATTTCCATCAGGTTCATATTGCTAAAAAAAGTATACAATACACACTATACGTTTCACCACATACTGTTGTGTTTTATTCCTCTAAATGGTTAGGAGTTAATGGTGGACAATGAGACATGGTCTGGCCCCAGTGTGCAGGTGGGGCGTGAACACTGGGAGTGTGTCGAATGCGGATGCGAGGGTTGAGCTGCAGGGAGAAAAACAAGCCGCCTGAGCGAGTCGAGTGAGGTAACGATACGAGTGACGCTGCAGTTCTTCGGCTACACACACACACACACACACACACACACACACACACACACATTCACACACAATAACAATGACCCAGCAGAAGGTTCAGGCTCGGGTCGACTCCGGTTGTTGCAGAAGATCGATAGGAACTGAAACGCCAAAGGCTTCGTCTGCTCCCCTACACACACACACACACACACACACACACACACACACACACACACACACAATTCAAATCAATGGTAATTAAAAATGATTATATTTCTGTAAAATATGATGTAAAATTTTACATAGAATTTTCACAATTTCATTATAAAATTTCCACTTCTCAGTTTCTCCCCTGAAACTTCAGGAATTTCCTCTTTGCAAATTGTGAAATCAGGTCGAATCCAATAAATTCCCATTTCGTATAAAAAAAAAATCCCTTTCCTGCAAGCTGATTGGCTGCCATTAAAAAAAGTGGGGACCTGAAACTGCATCTTTGCACGTGGAAAAAAAACGCCGGGCACGCGCAAATGATTTAATAACGATAACCTTGTAGAACTACATTCAAACGTAGATTATGGAAAGCGATTTATGTTTGAAGGTATTGAAATTATTGAAGCGGAAAAAAAAAAAAAAAGCAAAATATGGAAAGGAAAAACCTGAATAATAAAACAAAATCCAATAAATTAAAAAAAATAATAATAATAATCCATCACCAGCATCACAAATCACGGCACAAACTGTGAAAGCAAGAACTATGACAATCATCATCACCACCATCATCATTATTTTAACAGTTTATAGGACTGTGGTGAGACCTGAGATGTTGTATGGATTAGAGACAGTGGCATTGACTAAAAGACAGGAGGTGGAGCTGGAGGTAGCAGAGCTGAAGATGTTGAGATGTTCGTTGGGAGTGACGACGATGGACAGGATTAGAAATGAGTTTATTAGAGGGACAGCACATGTAGGACGTTTTGGAGACAAGGTGAGGGAGGTGAGATTGAGATGGTTTGGACATGTGCAGAGGAGGGACATGGGGTATATCAGTAGGAGAATGCTAAGGATGGAGACACCAGGAAGGAGAAAAAGAGGAAGACCAAGGAGGAGGTTTATGGATGTGGTGAGGGAAGACATGCAGGTAGTTGGTGTGAAAGAGGCAGATGTAGAAGACAGGGAGGTATGGAGACGGAGGATCTGGTGTGGCGCCCCCTAATGGGAGCAGCTGAAAGAAGAAGAAGAACATCATCATAATTTTAACATCATCATCATCACCATCATCATTATTTTAACATCACCATCATCATCATCATCATCATCATCATTATTTTAACATCACCATCATCATCATCATCATCATCATCATCATTTTAACATCATCATCATCATTTTAACATCACCATCATCATCATCATCCATCATCATCATTATTTTAACATCATCATCATCATCATCATCATTTTAACATCACCATCATCATCATCATCATCATCATCATCATTATTTTAACATCACCATCATCATCATCATCATTTTAACATCATCATCATCATTTTAACATCACCATCATCATCATCATTATTTTAACATCACCATCATCATCATCATCATCATCATCATTATTTTAACATCATCATCATCATCATCATTTTAACATCACATCACCATCATCATCGTCATCATAACATCATCATCATCATTTTAACATCACCATCATCACCATCATCATCATCATCATCATCATCATCATCATCATTTTAACACCATCATCATTATTATTTTATCATCATCATCATCATCATCATTATTATAATATCATCTTCATCATCACCATCATCTTGAGATGATTCCCAAGTTTTATTTTTTGTGCTGTGTGTTTAGAGATGATGACTAGGCTCAGTGTGTGTGTGTGTGTGTGTGTGTGTGTGGGTGTGGGTGTTTGTGGACTGAGGAGGAGTCGCTTGCTTTCATGTGCCTTGTTACCATAGTGGCGGAGCAACGTGACAAAGAGCTCAGTGTGCAGTGGAGGAGATCACAAAGCTGCCCTTTTCTCTCGCCTGCTGGGAAGAAAAAGCATCCACGGTGACAGCGACACCCCCCCAACACACACACACACACACACACACACACACACACACACACACACACACACACACACTTTTAAAAATCTCATTATCATTCTCACTGACGTGGTTTTTTTGGTATTGACTGCATCCTAAAAAGTGCTGATGCATTAGTGATGAGTCGTTCATGAACGATTCTTTCTTCTGAGTCACATCGGAGAACGAATCGTTCATGAACAAAACGTCACTCGTTCTTTATCATAATTTGTCCTTAGCTGTGTCGTCATATTTTCAGAATTGGAACTCAAAGTTGGTGTATGTAGACGTGTTGTTGGATCTGCTTATTGAAAATGTATCATTTTTAATTATTTCTGATCAAACAGACAAAAAAAAAAGATTGGTTCATTTTGATGATTGAGATCCAAAGAAACGAGTCTGATCTTCCCATCACCATGAAGTACTGAACAGGAACCGAGTTTCCCTGAAATCTTGTGTTTGACTCACCGGCGCCACCTGGTGGCTACATAAAGACGTGCTGCATGAGCTGGGCACTGTCGTGGCCTGGAGAGAGGAGCATGGCGCCGTCGTGGAGCAGCAGCGTGGACATGATCTCCTGTGCCAGGTCCACACGCCCGGTCTGCTCACAGCGACCGGCGATTTCGCTCCAGCCCTCGGCACTGCACATCTCGTCGTCCAGGATGGTGTTCTGGAACGCACCTGAGTGAAGAACGTTGAAGAACCAGTGCTATGAAACGTTATGATGACCAGTGAGACACCTCACCAAGATGCCCAACTTATCCCCCGGTCCAAGGAATGAAACGGAGACTACGACGATGGCACTTTGTGCTGTGTTTCCCCGCCATGTCCATTAGTTTTAGGAACAAAAAGATCACGTGAAAGGGTGCTGATAATTCTGACAGCGATGATAAATGACATCCACATACTCCATATGTGTGTGTGTGTGTGTGTGTGTGTGTGTGTGTGTTCAAACCTTGTCCACTTGCTTGAATCTGCTCCAGCAACTGGAACCCCAGATCCTCCAGCTCAGAGTCGAGAAGATAATGAAGGATAAACCCGACAGACATGAGCGCAGGAACGCTGTTGCAAGGCCGAGTGAGGTCCTGCAGCAGCGCCACACTGGGAAGCTCCTTCAGCACAAATACCACGTCATCTGTAAAAAAAAAAAAAAAAAAAGTGTTTGGAATAGAGCTGTGCATCGGCAAGAATCTGTCGATACGATATGTATCGCGATACAGATGTTTGCGATATGATACATTGCGATACTGAAAGCATCGGATATCATTTTTATTAAAGTGGCATTTTTTTCTCCCTTTTATTTTCTCTTCTCTTTACCGTTCAGTTTTTTACAAATAATTTTTTATACATATGCACGTTAGGTTATTAACGATTTAACATGAAGTGGGATTGACGATGATGATGATGATGATGATAATTGTATTATAGGCGAGTAGTAGAAGCATGATCTGAGCGCTAACTACTGTTTTACCTCTAAAAGCTACAATCACAGACCGGCAAAGAAAAATAAAGAGTACAAGACCATTTTTTTAAATTAAAAACAACAATAAATAAATGTAAAACAGCTGAAATCGAAACCTTCGTTCACACGTTCATTCACGACGTGATTTCTTTACAAACAAATAAAATAAACTCCACCGGAAAATCATTTGTAATCGCTAAACATTTGTTTTTTTACCGATGAGTCTCAAATCGGCGCCGGAATCCGCCGCGACGCGCACGTCCGGCGATTAAAACCGTCCGTGTGGAAACACGGTGAAAGTTCTGTTTGATTATTTACGTGATTTAAAATTTGCATAAAGCTTCCAGATTTTTCTGTGTTGATTAAACGTTTCTATTTTGAACAGATAAAAATGTGTGATGAAGTTGTGATTAATCACAAGTTACCTCGTGACAATCATGCGATTAATCGTGATTAAATATTTGAATCGCTTGACAGTCCGGATATACTTAAGTTATATATTTATATATTATAATTATATACTTAAACAATATTTTTAGACTTTAGTTATACTTTATAGTTTTAATAGTCTTATATATTAATTTTTTTCATTTTTTTATTTTTATTCTATTTACATGTTGGACAGTCGTAAAAAGCATTTCTCTGCGTCATACTCTAAACTCGAGCAAACGAAAACGGCCACTAGTTGGCGCACAAAGCGCTGTTCTTTGAACTACAGGTAGTCGTCGACTTACGACCACGATTGGGACCGACAGACCGGTCATAACACGATTTGGTCGTAAGTAGAGTAGGCTATATGTACAGTATTGTGAAATGATGCCGGAAGCTGGTAAAAAAATAACGTACGCCGCGGCTAGCGATTGTGGTCGTAAGTCGGCGACTACCTGTACAAATGAAGCTTTGTCTGGTTGTAAATGCAACCACGAACAGCACGTGTTATTCCTGATCTTTTTAATAAAATTGTAACATATAAGCTCCTAAAAAAAAAACGGACGTGAACGAAACATATTGGCGTTGGTGCGAGTCACGGTTTAAGTCCGGAGATAAAAAGACTGCGATCAATCCGGCGGTCAGGATTTAACCTCAAAATGAAAAACAACTGGCATAAATCTTGTATGATTAAAAAATATATATAACGATACTGCGTTTATTTTGAGAAGTATCGGTGAACAAAATATCGCAATCCTGGTGTGTATCGATATTTTCTTACACCCCTCGTATGGAGGGAGTCTCCAGTAAAAACACTTTGTGAGATATAAAGATATAAGTCTAGACGTTTTCTACGAGGGCTGCCGAGACTTCTTCTGAGGTGATGCATCACAGGAGGATATGAGGAGCGTGTGTGTTGTGTGTTGTGAGTGACCGATGGTGTTCCTCACCGATTGTGAATTCTTTGTGGTTGTAAATGAATTGTAAAGCGCCGCCGGTGAGGCCTCGTCTGCACATGCTCAGTGCGGCTTTCCTGAGCACGCCGCAGGCCGTGTAAACGATCTGCGCCAGGGCCAGGCAGGTGTCCACGGTGCGTAGGTGACCGGTCGCGTAGCTGCAGATCAGATCACCTAATTCCTCACTGAACGTCAATCTACAGGTGGAACACACGAAAAAAAAAAACAAAACGATATTTTATAGAAAATTCCGTCCATCCGAATAAATTTTTCACCCGTTCTCCATCTCCAATAATTAGCGATTTTCACCTGTGCTGAGAGACTCCGAACATCACCAACTCGACGTGGCCGTGCCGCAGGGCAAAACGGACCCCCTCCTTAGACATCTTCTCCGGGAGCGGTTTTCCAGCTGGTGCTGAGTTCATCAAAGACCGAAAGAAGAGCAGCAGAGGAGGAACGGCCCCCTTGTGGACTGTGATATCTACAAAAGAAGAAAACGGGTGTCAAAAAACTGCAACCGGCGCGAACGTCGTGGTGGAACGTACCGTACTTTTGAATTTCTCCATGACCCCGATGTTCCTCAGCACTCCGTAAGGGGAAATGGAGGCCTGGAAAGCCGCCGTCTCGTAGTCGGCCGCTTCGAACAGCTCTATAAATCTGCAGAGGTGGAAATGCAGATGGAATCAACAAAGCTGAGGACGTGACGGTCAAAGTATTGCAAGGTGGTGATTTTTTCGTCTGGATTCAAATAAATACAAAACGAGGGAATAAAGACAATCCGGAATACATTTGAAGACGGCGGTTTGGTCTGAAAAACCTTCCGCGTTTACAAGTTTGTTTTCTGCGCGTTAGCAAAACGTAAGACGCTTCGACCCGCGAGTCGTTTCCACGTGACGTTGATTTACTTTACGGCTTTCCGGAATGTTGCGGTGACGATGTTTTCGCAGTCCATTTAAAAATAAATAAATAAATAAATAAATAAATTTTAAATTGATCCACTTTGGAAAGACGTATTAGTGTGAACATTGCTATGGTATATAATTGAATTTAATGAACCAGTCAATGGGAGAAATAATGCACAATTGTTGTGGTGAACCGGAATTTACAGGAATTTACTGGAATGTTTTTTTTTCCCAAAATGGTGCTTCCGAAATCTGTTCCGATTCGAAGTTTTAGTGCAACGTAAGAAAAAAAAAAGGACAAATCTAACATTGCGAGATTGAAGTCGTAGCAAAATGAGAATAAAGTCGAAATATTTGAACCACCGGCTGCACCGGTGTTTAACTCCGACAGGGTCGATTTCATTCATCATCATCCTCTCTTAAGAAACATCTCCTCTTTGAATAGCACACAGATGTTACCATTGATACGGCGAAATGTATCTCGGAATTCTGTGATTTGTTTTCAAAACATTCCCGCTTCAATCTCGAATCTGTGCGACTTTATTCTTCAAATGTTTCAACTTTATTGTCAAAACATTTCGACTTTCTTTTCGTAATTACGACTCGATTCTCAAAAGTTTGACATTTTTTTGGACCATTTGGTCTCAAATCTACTTTTTAGTGCTGCGTCCAAAAAAATGTCAAACTTTCAAGTCGTAATTACGAGAATAAAGTTGAAATATTTTGAGAATAAAGTTGAAATATCTGAAGAATAAAGTCGCACAGATTCAAGATCTACTACTCTACACGAGACTTTATTCTTCAAATATTTCAACTTTATTGTCAAAACATTTCGACTTTCTTCTTGTAATTACGACTTGATCTTCAAAAATTTGACATTTCTTTGGACGCAGCACTAAAAAGTAGATTCGAGACCAAACGATCCAGAAATATACGGACTACGTTATAAAAACTCCAAGTCATGTGACTCGTCCTCATCGCTGGTTATCGCAATTGTTGCTGGGGGGGGTGATTACTTTTTCACACAAGGCTAGGCAGGACATCTTTTTTCCCCTTAATAGATGAAATCATTTATTATCATTATTTACTAAATACTTTTTCACAGCACCGTAAATGCTGTTACTTGAGGGTCAGAGCTTTTCTGTAAAAACGAATCCAAAGAAATCGCTATTTGATGAACAAATTAATTAAAAACACGTCTCTGTTTTAGAAAAGTAACTCTCTTGGAAACCTTTCAACGTAAAACGCCAGACGTGTCGATTCCTTGATCTTCCCCGGATCGTCCGGTTCTAGAGCGCTGGTCTGGAAGCCCGTTTGGTCGTTTTCAAGTTCTGGAACAAAGAACACAGGGAAAACGAGACCAATGCACATCGATGTTACTAAAAGTATGTTCGAAGCTCCAAACATGGAAGAACTTGTGGTCACCTCTCATTCTTGAAACATGCTTTAATTCAGAGGACAGGAGCTTGGGTAGAGTAGTGCGTCGTCCTGAATTTTCCCAGCGTCCGAGAGCTTCCTTGAGGTATGTCAGCTGTTTATTCCTGAAGACCAGATCGGCTACTTGTGATTACTACATACGTTTTAAACAGCTGCATTATGAAAACCATCACGCTATACTTCATACACACTATATGGACAAAAGTACTGAGAGACCTGATTCATATATGGATCTTCTTGATTTGTATACAACATCTTCAGAAGATGTTCTCTTCAATAAGAGAGGAGATTAATATACCAGCAAATGACATTAGACAAATGAGGACTAAATGTGGAATGTTACTTTCAAAAATCATGTACTAAACAAAGATTGGATCGTTTTTTAGTAACTCAAATCTCTGAATCTCGTTCGTCAATATAAACAAATCTTTTTGGAGTCATTTGGTTCATTTGGTTCCTTTGATCAAAAATGTTTCAATAAGCAGAAGCCCCCCCCCAACACATTTACATACACCGACTTTGACTTTAGTTATAATAATACAAAATATGACGATGCAGCTGAGGACAAATTATGATAAACAGAACGAGTTGCTCGCTACCGATGAGCCGTTTTGAACGAGTCTTTAATGTCTCTAATTTCATTCATTTTCTACTGGATACGAAAGAGCAAAGCATCACAGACTCTCCATAGGTTATGTACAGAAAGCAGAACTGAGTCGTTTACATCTCGACATTTTCAGTCCGAGTCGTTCGTTCTTTTTACACATGACTCCCAATAGACACTATGCAGTGCATTACACAGGAAGCAGAATTGAGTCGTTCATCTCTGGACTCTTATAGTCCGAGTCGTTCGTTCTTTCATCACGTGTTTCCTATAGATGCTACGAAATTGTGTGATTAGCTGTGATTAAAGGATTAAAACAACAAAAGGAACTAAACGACAAAAAATAAATAAAAGATTCGTTCATTTTGATAAACGAGATTCAAAGAACCGAGTCACTAAAACGAGTGATCTTCCAATCACTATATCTCACCTCTTATATCTTCTGGTTTCTGTCGTTAGTTCTTTTTGGCACGTGACTCCCATAGTTATTGTAACAATCACGTGATAAAAGAACGAACGACTGGGACCAGAGGACTCATGAGACAAACTACTCGATTCAGTTTCCAGTAGAAAATGAACGAATCTCTTTTCGAGACGACTCGTTCTTCTGAGTTCATGAACGACCCATGTGCAGGGGTCCTCAGGGGAACTTTTGTCCATATAGATTCATCATGAAAAATGATGTGCTTAAGTTTTAGTTTTTGTGTATATACTGATATTGTAGGATCTTTGGAAAGTTGGCAGACTGAACAACCATTGTGTTCAGTGACGTTCTCACCAGAGAAGCAGTTTGTCGTTTTCTGCAGAAAGTTCATCTCTTTGGCTCAATATGATTTTCATTTTCCAGTCCAGATCGAGTTTGACCCTCACTGGAACATACTCGCTTGTTTTCTTTATCAAAAGTTTGTTTCGCTTTTGCTCCAAAGACTCCAGATGTTTATCCAGGCATTCCAGGTTTAACGACTCACTTAGTGTAAGACCTGCGGATGGAGAAACATCAGGAACTGGAACTAAAGAGACACATTAAAGAACATGGATTTCAGGTGAAGTACCTGGTGTCTGACCAATGTGAACTGTGACCTCTGATGTTTCCACTTGCTGCGAATCTTCTTGTTTATTTTGGCCTCCCCGAAGCCTTGTTATGTCTGTTTTCAAGTCAGCTGTGTTTCGCCGGATGGTTGCAATCCTGAAAAAAGGAAAATCGAGAATTGTTTTAGATGTTTGGTGTTTTTTTGGGCCAATCCAGTCTACTACTGACCACTCTGTCCTTCTAATGAACTTTCTCCTCAAAGAAACCCAACCCAAAGGAAATCCAGGTGGCATCTGAAGAACGTCTGTGCTTTGAACATTTTTACCAATCCTGTTCATTTCCATTAAATTATATCCAAACCAGTTCACTTTCACAGAAATTCTAACCAATCCTGTTCACTTAAACAAATTCTAAACAATCCTGTTCACTCAAACAAATTCTAACCAATCATGTTCACTCAAACAAATTCTAACCAATCCTGTTCACTTAAACAAATTCTAAACAATCCTGTTCACTCAAACAAATTCTAACCAATCATGTTCACTTAAACACATTCTAACCAATTATCTTCACTTAAACAAATTCTAACCAATCCTGTTCACTCCTAAACAAATTCTAAGCAAACCTGTTCACTCCTAAACAAATTCTAACCAATCATGTTTGCTTAAACAAATTCTAACCAATCCTGTTCACTTAAACAAATTCTAACCAATCCTGTTCACTCATAAACAAATTCTAACCAATCCTGTTCACTCAAACAAATTCTAACCAATCCTGTTCACTCATAAACAAATTCTAACCAATCCTGTTCATTTAAACAAATTCTAACCAATCCTGTTCACTCATAAACAAATTCTAACCAATCCTGTTCACTTAAACAAATTCTAACCAATCCTGTTCACTTAAACAAATTCTAACCAATCCTGTTCACTTAAACAAATTCTAACCAATCATGTTCACTTAAACACATTCTAACCAATTATCTTCACTTAAACAAATTCTAACCAATCCTGTTCACTCCTAAACAAATTCTAACCAATCCCATTCTCTTAAACAAATTCTAACCAATCCTGTTCACTCCTAAACAAATTCTAACCAATCCCATTCTCTTAAACAAATTCTAACCAATCATGTTCACTCCTAAACAAATTCTAAGCAAACCTGTTCACTCCTAAACAAATTCTAACCAATCCTGTTCACTTAAACAAATTCTAACCAATCCTGTTCACTCAAACAAATTCTAACCAATCCTGTTCACTCATAAACAAATTCTAACCAATCCTGTTCACTTAAACAAATTCTAACCAATCCTGTTCACTCATAAACAAATTCTAACCAATCCTGTTCACTCAAACAAATTCTAACCAATCCTGTTCACTTAAACAAATTCTAACCAATCCTGTTCACTTAAACAAATTCTAACCAATCCTGTTCACTCATAAACAAATTCTAACCAATCCTGTTCACTTAAACAAATTCTAACCAATCCTGTTCACTCATAAACAAATTCTAACCAATCCTGTTCACTTAAACAAATTCTAACCAATCCTGTTCACTCATAAACAAATTCTAACCAATCCTGTTCACTTAAACAAATTCTAACCAATCCTGTTCACTCATAAACAAATTCTAACCAATCCTGTTCACTCATAAACAAATTCTAACCAATCCTGTTCACTCATAAACAAATTCTAACCAATCCTGTTCACTTAAACAAATTCTAACCAATCCTGTTCACTTAAACAAATTCTAACCAATCCTGTTCACTCATAAACAAATTCTAACCAATCCTGTTCACTTAAACAAATTCTAACCAATCCTGTTCACTCAAACAAATTCCCAGCTCTTCAGTTAATCTCTGAAACACATCTAAACGATTCCACCAGGATTTTTGACCTATTGTGTCCTCCTGATGCAAATATGACTAATCCCACCTACTACTGAAGAGGATTCTTTTATGCTTCCACCTACACTTTATGCAATTTCGACCAATCGAATCACTGGTAACACTACAATGCCAAATGCGCTGTTGTCACGTGTCATCACAAGTCAAAAGTATGAACAATCCTATAGACACAAGCAACTAAAGAAAATAGTTTAGAGTTAAGCTGTAAGTCATTCATTCATTATTTAGTTTAATTCACTAAAACGAAGCAGTTCATAAGAGTCGTTTGTTCGATCTGTTATTTAATAGAAAGACGAGATTTCTTTACAGGTATTATTTACAGATATATGTTTTTTTATATCGTCACATTAAAGTGCTGCTGCTGTAAATCGAGGAAACTGATTACATTTTTATTAAATACATTGGGATACCAGTGCTGGGGTGCCAATTCTTTTTCGCTTTTTTAAAATCTCTGGTTTCAATTAAGATCCATAAAGAATGAAAATGTTTTAACTTCTCCTGCAGCTGAGCAGCTCTTCTCTGGTAGTACATTATGGAGGTGGGTTGAGTGAGCTGGGTCTTCATTTTTCCATGAGCAAGCTGAGCCTGATGCTGATTGTTCTTCAGCGAGGTAATGAAGTCATCGTATTCTTTCTTGATGGCCGTGAGAATCGGTTTGTACGCCGTACTGTAGTCGATTATCTAACAAGGGGACATGAAGACGGTTGTGAAAGAGAAAGAGAAAGAGAAAATAGAAAAAAAGACTTTTCTGGTAAAAGAACAATGGGGTTGGAAATCATTTTATAGACAGACAAAGAGACAGACAGACAGACAGACAGACAGGCAGACAGATAGACAGACAGACAGACAGACAGACAGACAGACAGACAGATAGATAGATAGATAGATAGATAGATAGATAGATAGATGGTCAAAGATGCATTCATAGAATGCAATAGGATGCAATTGTTGAATGAGAAAAAATGCAAAGAAAAAATACACTGGTTTTATTATAATACTGATATAATTTAATAATAAATATGAATATAATGAATGTACCTTGTGGAAAGCTGTGCTGTAAATGGTGTATCTTTGCTCATCAGGTCCCTCATTAAGACAGGACAACTGCACCTTCTCACTTTCTATAAATTCTTTCAGTGATTTCATAAAACTCTTGTCTTTAGCACTTTCAAACATGGTGTTCCCTTTAAACGCCATCAAATCTTTCGGTTTCTTTCTCATTCCTAATTATTCTGTTAAACTTGCTTATATACATATACACATATTGTCGACACAAAATCGACCTTTCTTCCTTAACGGCGTCTAAAGGCATGTTTGGTTGCCATGGAAACAAACGTGCGCGCTGACGTCTGCTCATACTGACTCTGGAGTCGACTTTGATTCTGCTTCGACTCTTGAGTCGACTCTACATATAATAATATTCATTTTTATAAATAGAGTCGACTCCGATTCTGCTCCGACTCTTGAGTCGACTCTACATATAATAATAATAATACAAATACAAATAATAATAATAATAATAATAATAATAATAATAATAATAATAATAATAAATAGAGTCGACTCCGATTCCGTATTATAAAATATATATATATACAAAATACATCGATTTGTCCTGTTTTGTCAGAACTAATCCTATGAATCATAAGTATTATCAATTTTAATTTTATTGTTCTTTTTGTTTGACTTAATATTACAATAAAAATTCCCAGAGTAAATTAATTGCATTAATAATGCTTAATAATAATAATAATAATAATAATAATAATAATAATTATTATTATTATTATTATTATTATTATTATGTACGACCATGAATCGATTCCTTCGATGGCTAATTCAAATCTTTTTCACTTCCTACACAATAAAACAGTATTTAGTAGTTATTAGAAATAAAGCAATATTGCAAATGATGTATAAATTAAATATTTGTATATTTCTTTCGATACAAAATATGTTATTTCTAATGATGCATTTTTTTTCAATTTGACATGAAAGGGAGTCGACTCGAGGAATCGATTCCTTTGATGGCTGACTCAAATCTTCTCCACTTCCTACGCAACAAAACAGAAATTAAAATAAAACAAAATTTCGACATATTTATAAATTAAATATTTATAGATTAATTTTTTTTTAAATATATTTGTTATTTCTAATGCGTTGTGTGGTTATTTTTGAACAGGCACTGTAAGGGACTCCTAACACCCCGTGCAAAGGTCTCGAGAAAACCCCGTAGCGCGGTCCGAAAGCCCTCTTCTCCCGATCCGCCATTAGCGAGAGGCTTGTGGTGAGTTGATCTCCGGCTTCGGATTTGATAAAAAATAGCAGAAAATGCGCTGAAAAAGACGAGATTTCGTTACTGAGGAAACGTTTTTTGTGCGTGTTCTGTGTGCAGGTGGAATCGACGGCAAAATGCAGATTTTCGTGAAAACCCTTACGGGCAAAACCATCACCCTTGAGGTGCGCGAGCGGCCGCGTTGGCTCAGTCAAACTTCGGGTTTTCACTTAGAATAATTATTCTGATTATACAAAATACAATTTTAAACAGATTTTACATGTTTTTTATCATTAAGTGTCTCATGAAGCATAAAATCTATAACTAGCATTAAAATCGCTGCTAGTCGCCGCCGCACGTGTGCGCGCGCATGCGTTCAACGTTAAATAGTGTGGAGAGAAATTCATGCTTTAGGTTTTAATTCTTAACCAGATTCCTTTAATTGAATTTTTATTCTGAGTTGCTTGTTATTTAGTTATTTGGTTAATTGTATTATTAGACACGTGATTCTCTTCAGATCGTGCTTCTCATGTTTCTTTATTTTGACTCCTCAGGTTGAGCCTTCAGATACTATTGAAAATGTCAAGGCCAAAATCCAAGACAAAGAAGGTAAAGTAGCAGCACCAGGGCTGGATCATGTGACCATAATTGCTTGATTGGTCCTCCATAGACCTGTCCTGGTTGACGTCTTTATAAGCACGTGTCCTGGTTGTTTTCAGTCCTCGTACACGCTCATGTATCTTCTACCTGTAAACGTGTTTGGAAGTCGATTGTGATTGAGCGATTCTTTCTCCCGACTTGAACCCAGGCATCCCTCCTGACCAGCAGAGGTTGATCTTCGCCGGGAAGCAGTTGGAGGATGGACGCACCTTGTCTGACTACAACATCCAGAAGGTGAGCTTTAGAATGGACCACAGGTTTTTCAGAACTGGTCCCAGAGTGGATGTTCTGTCCTGTGTGTGATCAGGATGGAATTTAATAACTGAGCTTCTGATCAGGAGGTTATGAGTTTAAATCCATCAAGCTGTACTTGGAGCCAGGCCTGTATAACCCCCTTATTTGTGCAGTTGGATTAGTGAGATGGTTGTGAGATGTGCCGGGTGAAGTTTGCAAGTCGGTTGGATTAAAACCCTCACAAGGTTTTCATATCCTTCGATCCAAAAGAAATCGCGATTCGTTTAGCAGAAAAGACGGATTTATAAGTCCAGGAACATCAGTTGCACTTGAAATGATTGAATTGTGCAATTAACTATAAAATTATTGATGATTTTCTACTGGGTTCCTCCACCACCACCCCTCCTCCCTGTCTGGCTGTTATGTAGTGTTTATGTTGGCTTAATAAAGCTTGAAAGTCATGATGCCAAAAGGGTCAGAAAGCAAACACTTTCCACAGATTTCACCCAGAGAACCTGCATGTGGAGATTTTCCTGATTGGTTCTGGTTTTCTCCCCGATTGATTTATTTTAAACGCGAGTCTGTTTGTAGACCAGCGTGAGTATCTGCCATTCGAGATTTTGTTAGAATAAGTTTTTTCCCCCTAAGGTTCTTTTATATTTAACAAAGGATAAATGGCAGTTTTTCTTCCTGCATTTGAAAGCGTGGTGTATCGTTAATAGTAAAGATTTATCTCCAGTCTCACCGAGCCGTCTCTGTAGCCTGTTTTAGCAGTGCGCGGTCAACGAAGTGCACGTTTTCATTCAAATATAAATAACCGTATGAGGCGACTTTAGAACCTTCAACGCAACACATTTATTCACAATGTCATTCCTTTACTCATATATACATTACAAAAAAATCCACCACTTAGTAATCGCTAAACATTTGTTTTACTGATGCGCAAAGTCTCAAATCGAGCACCAAAATCCTCCACGGTGCACGCGTCCGCCGATTAAAACCGTCCGTGTGGAAACACTGCATTTAAAACACCATACAAACATGAACATTGATATTCTGCTGTTTGGTTTCACATTTTCTGGACTTGATTAAATCTGTGCCTGTTCCAGGAGTCCACCCTGCACCTGGTGCTGAGGCTGCGTGGTGGTGCTAAGAAAAGGAAGAAGAAGTCCTACACCACCCCCAAGAAGAACAAGCACAAGAGAAAGAAGGTCAAGCTCGCTGTGCTCAAGTACTACAAGGTGGGAACCTTCAGCACTCCAGCTTTATGTACATTTTCAATAAACAGCCCGGTCTGATCTCATGCTTGTCTGGTTTCAGGTCGACGAGAACGGCAAGATCCACCGCCTCCGTCGCGAGTGCCCAGCTGACGAGTGCGGCGCCGGCGTCTTCATGGCCAGCCACTTCGACAGGCACTACTGCGGCAAGTGCTGTCTCACCTACTGCTTCAACAAGCCGGAGGACAAGTGAACGGATGTACAGTAGCCAATAAAAATCATTTCCACCCCCAAACATTCACTGCGTCGCTTCTTTTCACTCATGAGTTTCCCTTTAACATTATTTAATGGTTATATGCGGTACATTATTTTAATTCTCCTGTCTTTCAGTGTTGCTGAGGCAACAAACAATTCTGTATTACATTTTTTAATTTATTCTTATTTATTAAATGTCCTGGTGCTGGGGGGAGGGGGTGATTGGGTGATCAAACTAGCATTTTATAAATCTAGTCCAATATCTTTTCTGATGTTAAAGTTTATAATGCTGGTTGTCTAGACATAATTTATTATATGAAAACCAGCGTTTTCTCTTTATTACAAAAAACTGCAAGAATCAAACTTTATCGTTCAGGATTAATAGAGAGACACGTGTTGTACGTTTGACCATGAAACGTGTTATATAATGAAGCATGGTGGCGGTGTAAGGTCCAGTTCATGATCCATATATACGTGTGTAATAGTGTTGATGCCGGGATAAACATGAAAGCTGGGTATGTGGGACTACCGTTCTGAAGGTTGTGAGTTCAAATCCCAGCCGCACCAAGCTGCTGCTCCTGAGCCCCTGAGGAAGGCCCTTAACTTTGTTCCTCGTCCAAGTTTGACACAGAACACAATGTTGGTGAAGATTCATCCCAAAGGTGTTGAGATCTACTCCAAACCTTGTCAAGCATATGTTCATGGAGCTTTCTTTATGCATTTTGTGCCATGTTGTAACGTGTTCGAGTCTGGCGTGAAAGGAAACGTGATGCTGCCACGTTAATGTATAATATGTATAATGTATTTACCATGTTAAGAGGAAAGAAAATGACAGAAATTATGTATTGGGTGTCATTTAAGAGATCGGTCAGATGAAATCTCCCACACTGATGCCTTCTTCACCGTTACTTTTATAAATATACCAGAAACGGAAAAAAAAAAAAAGCTTGACAGTATTCAATCCATTGAATTAAACTGGGTAAAATAAAAGGTGTCCATTATCAAACTGCAATGGAGGGATTTTGACCATGTGCTTCTTTTATATAGCTGTGTTGCTTTAGTAATAAATGAATGACTGGTTTTTATCTCTTATCTATA
Organism: Silurus meridionalis; assembly: GCF_014805685.1. NCBI lineage: Eukaryota > Metazoa > Chordata > Actinopteri > Siluriformes > Siluridae > Silurus > Silurus meridionalis. The sequence goes on along the minus strand of NC_060911.1, from coordinate 13,930,848 downwards.
AAGCTTAGATTTTACACTCAAAGCCATTAACAACTGGGTTTCCAAACATTCGTTGAAATTGTGTGACTATATTTGCTCTTGACATGTAACTAATATTAAAATCTCCACTTCTGGACTTCTAGCCAGACTCTATGGTTTAATAGATATTTTAAAATCTGATTTGGTACTATCCTATTCTCTTTTAATTGACTTGAAGATGTCCTCCTATGTGCAATTAGGCTAAAAAACAAGTAACTAGTCTAATGAAGGTAAATATTCTCCTTGCACATTATTTATATATATTCCAGTATTTTATTTATTAAACATGAACACTGTTAAACATTGTGGGGGTAGCATTATGCTCTGAGGCTGTTTCCCTTTACAGAAAATGAAGGGAAAGATGAAGATCGTTGATGATCTCCAAAATTTTTTAAGAAAGCCTAAAGCCATCTGCCAGAAAGTTGGATATGCAGTTAGGTGTTACAACAGATCAACGACCCCAAACACATAAATACATTGTTTAAATTCAGGCTTGAATTACAGTTTTAGAAATGGCCTTCCCAAAGTCCAGACCAGAACATGTGGACTGAGCTGAAGGAACAAGTCAGTGTTACATATAGCCAAGGATTCGACCAGAAGCTTCTGGATGGCTATCAGAAGCACCTAATTGAGGTGAAAATTACCAAGGGATATTTCACCAGTAATGCTGTATGTATGTGTATATATATATATATATATATATATATATATATATATATATATATATATATATTTATTTATTTATTTATATACATGTTGGAAACTTTTTCACAAACTTTTCCTCAAATCGTTTATGAACTTTGTGCAGGCATTTTGCCCTGCTGCTTTTAGATCAATGTTGTTATTTAAAGGTTTATAACAGGGTCAGGAACGGTGTCCTGATGCGCTGAATCACAGAGAGGAATCTCATATAGTGAGAATGAACATCGTTACTAATGTCGCATACATCATCTCCGGCAGAAGCATCGATATTAACCTCGTAAAATGACCCCGTGCATCTTCCTGGGGTTTTGAAATGAAGGCAAATTGTGCAAATTGTCTGTGAAAGAAAACGTAAAAAAGTATAAATGGTTCATGAAGAAGCTTCCTGACTGTTTTGAACTGTTTTAGCCTTTTTCTCACGATGTCAAGCTTTTATTGAAAAGTCCGTCTTGTAAAAGTGTTTCTGCGACCAAATCGATTTCTTCTCCTCTGTCAACTGCCGTGGAATGAAAAAACAGCTCTTAAATCTGCACAAATAGATTTGAGCGGTTTGCGATCACATTCTATCAGAGGACATGAAAACCCCTACGTTACTGTACGCCTGCTAAGTGGCCTCGGTGTCGCCAATTCAAAATCTGATTGGTTAAAGTACAAATTTTCAATGCGATGGCTGAAATTTGATTAGATAGAAACTCTAACCTAAAGTTACACAACGCAACTAAGAGAAAAGCTATTAAAATCAAGATAATATTCATGGAAACAAGGTTCATGGTGCAATAAAGGCCACTGCTTTAAGACTAAGCGGTCTTCCCCATGTCACGTGACTGCTGGAGTTGAATCCTGGAGTCGACTCCCAAAGGAGTCAGACTCGGAATCGACTCCCGGGGTTTGGAGGATTCCGTGGTGTTTTCCAGCAGCAGGAAGGAGGTGGAGGAGGCTGTGAAGGATCCTACAAGACTTATTATAACCCCTGACAGTTCTTTCTCTCTGAGGAATTCGTTTTATAATGCTGAATTGATGTCGGGATTATTGGACCCATTGTGTGTGAGTTTTGCATTTACTCTACAGAGACACGTAGCGGTTTTAAACTTCGTTTGGAGCAGATGATTTTGCGGGTAGTCATTTAGAAAGTAGACGAAACTTGAGATTTAGTTTGTGCAAAGGTTTAAAAATGCGAATCATATCAGTTTTATTATTTTTCCTTCATAAAAACAAGCTAAAAAGCACTATTTTTAGGTGGTTTGAGTTAGCGCATGCGTAGTAGGTTTTTCCAGCTAGTTCTCAACACTTTCCTTTCGCGAAATTATAAAGAAACAGATTTGGATAAAGTTTTTAAAATCACGAAATCTTCTTTATAAGAACCATTTAAATCGATTCGGATTCGGGATTTTTTATCTAAAGTTTTTTTTGTTATTCCCTTTTTATTTTGTACTACAGATGATGCTCATGTTGATCAATCAAAGTTGCCAGATCTTCCCACAATCATCCTTTTTCCTCTGGGAAAGAATCCGTATTAAAGATTTTGCAGTGTGAATGCACTTAACCGGATTCATTTTATTGTCTAACACTGAGACGCCCATATTTTACCACATAAGGGAAAAAAAAGCAAATTTTAAAATTAAGGTTGGGAAGTGAATTCTGCATGGAAAAATCAATTCGAATTCACTTCTATTCTATATATATATATATATATATATATATATATATATATATATATATATATATATAATTCAATGTCATTTTTTTGCAGCTTACATAATGTTCAATTAGAAATAAAAAGCTGAATAATAGGATTTTCTTTTCTTTTTCCCCCTTTCTTTTATTATAAAGCGTTCGTGGTCCAGAAAGAATAAAATCGTATCTTTTTTTAATTGATTTATTTACATTTTATTGACGTGTTCTGCAGGGTGTTTTATAACAGCAACCTAAAAAAGAAAAGAGAAAAGAAAAAGACAATTGTCAAAGCATGCAAATTTCCAATGGAGTTTTTTTTCTTAGCGACGATTAAAAAAAAGCTCGCAGTGATTCTGCATTATGATTTGTTTAGTTATATTTTTTAAATACTTCTAATAATGAAATAATTGGAAAAACTGGAGAAACCTTGGTGTAATGAGATTGAACCAAAAGCCATCGAGTGTGTGAGTGGAAATGTTTTTCTTTCTTTTTTTTTTATGCTTTTATTGAACAAGTCGATCTTACCAAAGCTGTTTTGGAGGCTGTCCTGGATTTTGTGTGTGTGTGTGTGTGTGTGTGTGTGTGTGTGTGTGCGTGTGCGTGCATGAAACCCGGAGCTCTTCATCTGGAAGCCTAGATGATAGTTTCAGTGTTCAGCACTTTGGAACCCTGTCATTATCTGGATGTGGCTCCACCTTCAGCAAGTTCTTATTTAAACCCGTGCTCATTGTAGCTTTCGACGCTATAATAAGCACTTCTGCCTCGGGTTCGAGATGAAGTTAGGTTTACGTCAGCATTTTTTTTCCTTCTGATTAATACTGTCGGCATGTAATCATTTCGTGTGTGTGTATTAGAGGTCGACTGATTCATTGGTTTTGCTGATTAGTAGCTCATTGGGTGGGGAGTTACTGATCAGGAGGGTTAATAGAAGAGACTTTATTCGTCACATAAACATTACAGCACAGACAAATTCTTCTCTTCGCAAATCCCAGTTTGTTTAGAACCTGGGGACAGAGCCCAGGGTCAGCCACAATACAGCGCCCCCTGGAGCACAGAGGGTTAAGGGCCTTGCTCAATGGCCCAAGAGTGGCAGCTTGGCAAACCCCGGTGTTGATTCCTCGATGAGTAACCCAGAGCATTAACCACTGAGCTACCACCTCCCCAGTTTGGTTGAGGGTTCAAGCCCCAGAACTTCCAATCTGACACGGTTGGGCTCTTGACCAAGGTCCTTAATTGCTGTATAGTTCCTTCCTCCACAGGTCCTCCACAGGTCCTTCAAAGGCCTCTCATTTTTTGTTAAAATTCCACACACGTGTACGATTCGATGAGTAACACTTCCTCACCACGAGCTCACTAGTCATATGTTTCACATGAGCTTGATGCATTGTTCAGGACAGAAATATACAATAAGGTTTGTCATCGCCAGTCGGTTTTTCAAAGGCGCTTGAGTACTACTCCAATTGTCAAGAAACTTAAAACCATTTCATGTCAGAAGGCCACAGCGACGATGTTCAGTGCACGGGTTTGTCAGAATTGTTGTGGGATGGTATTTCCTTCGTCCATGCCGAGCGTCCCAGAGGAATGCCAGGAATGTGTCTCGGAGCCTCAGACGATTCTGTAACCTCTCATTTCTTTTCTGCCCACTCGCAGCGTTTCTGTGCCGCAGAGGCTCGCTGATGCTGCTCATGTCAGCTCAATGTTTACGGCTTGCTCCCGCAGAGAAAGAACGATCCGGCACTTTGTTTTTTTCCTCTCTTTTTGTTTAATGACCTACTCCGTCTCAAGGCAATGCGGCTAACGGCCTGTATTTTAAAATAACCGCAACACGGTCAGATTGTTGAACTTGCGTGGTCTTTTGGATACTAAAACGATACTATAGCAAGAATTCGTCAACAGTATATGCATATACTACAGTATAGTCGCTCCAATCAAGATGTACAAATGATTACGTTTCAGCAACAAAGAGGTTTTTAGTCTTATTATTGGAAAATACAATAAAAATTCTTGGCAGATCTACAGTTGTAAAGATTTTTGACTCTGCCAGACCTTGATCCCTATACACCAGGGGTCCCCAATCATACAGCCTGCCCCCACTTTTGTAATGGCCCCCTGAACAACTCATATCATATCTGTATTTAATAATAAAGGTCGTCTTTTAAACAGAAATTTCCCTGAGTGCTCTATAAAGCTCGAGGCAATGACACTCGATCGCTGGAACTATTGGCTATCGGCAAAAACATCTATACCGATAGTTTTTCCGGCTTCCAGTCCGCTGTCCTCACGAGAGCGTTGGTGGATATGGATAATGGATATATTCTTATTAATTTTCTTTAGCACATATTGTATTTCTTTTTCAGTTCAGTTCTATTTTACATGGTGTCTTTTTTAATTTTTTATCCAGTATGCATTAAAAAAAAATCCACTATAAGTCGACTTTTAGTTATTAGCGTAGCCTGATTATTTGTTTGATTCATTCACTAACCATATCCATAAGCAAGTAAATGAAATAAAGAAATTTCATTATGATCATAACAATGCTTTTAATAGTTTGGGGACCTTTGGTCTGCACCATGACCATCTGCATCAGGCTATTATTTTTAGCGGCCTAAATCACACGTGGAAGTTGAATCGTCAAGATTTGTGACACAGTTCCTTCCTTTCCCTCCCTCCCTCCCTTCCCAGCTGTTACAATGATGGCTAATCCAGATGTTTCCACTTGGATGCATTTAGACCAAGGTGCAGCCAGTAAAGAAGCCAAGCGAGCACAAGCACTTGTTCCGTGTCTCTCAGTTATTAAACTTGTGAGAAATCTGCAAACAGAAACTTGGCATATGATTGTATCCAGCTGCATGTTTGGCAGAAGAACAGTTTAAAAAAAACAAACCCAGACACGTGCAATTGAGTAAAGTCTGTATACAGTGCAGCTGGAACATGAGGAGCATCTCGTTATCGTGAGAACTTTTCCGTCACGTCCGTTTTTAAAAAAACGTTGTGCAATATATTGTGATGTGTTTTTTGATGCACGTTTCTGCCCTTGTTTTTACACAGATGACGCCCAATGGTGGGTTAGCTTGAAGGACACTACAAAAGGTACTCTGAAAAGGCAAACAAATTTCTCTTATATTGACAATGTGTTCAACGAACCATCCAGCTAACTGGGTGACATTCGAAGACGAAGGCACCCCCCAGTCATCACCGCAGAAAACCTTGGCATCTCCTTCAGCGAGTTCTGGATCAATACCCCGACCGAATGGCTTAAAATTGGTGCTGCCTCCTTTGGGCAGTTCAGCAAGGAGACTCTCCAGTCCACTGGAATCTCCCCAAATGCACTTTAGCTTCAACGGGAGCTCATGCGTTCCCAGCAACACTCCCATGTGCACTCCAGTAAGGGAAACTCCGAGTAGTCCGTCTCCCTTTAACCACGACTCTCTGAGACCGCCTAACGTCTTTAGGAGTTTCTCCAACACGTCAACGAATTTGTCTTCTCCTGATAGACGGTCGTCTTCTGAGGCATCCACTTTTTTCTCGGCGTTCCATGAAGATCCCGGTCAGGAGAGCAAGCACAAGAGAGATTCTGGAAGTTCTTCGTCAGATTCCGAGCCTGGTTCGAGCTTGCCCCGGTTCTTTATCCGAACCAAGGATGGTTACGAGCCTCCCCGGGACCAACTTCAAAACTCTTACTCGTACATCTGCCATAAGCTCGAACGGTTTAAGGCAAAGGAAAACCAAGACCAAGTGAGAGACGAAAGAGATTTGGATGTGAGCAAACTCAAGGATCTTGATGCAAGAAAAGGCCCTTCTTCCTTTGTTCCACAGGGACTGTTCCTCAGCCAGAGGAGGCACGGTTGGTCATTAATGCTGAGGATCCCAGAGAAAAAGAACCGTATGTCATCCCGCCAATGGGGCCCTATATACCTGCAGCTGCTCCCAGGGGCCATTCTCCAAATGTATTATGAAAAAGGCTTGGAGAAACCCTTCAAAGAGTTCCAACTGAATTCCAGCTGCTATCTTTCAGGCCCCAAACTGGAAAGCTATGGCGAGCCACGCAAAATCGCGACGCTGAAGATCGAACACGTGTCGTACGTCGAACGAAAGCGATACCACCCTAAACCCGAGGTGACTCACGAAGCCGAAGCGGAGCAGCTGTTGAAGTTTGGCACGACGGACTACGGAGACTTGGAGGACTTGCTGGTGTCCCTCGAGGAGGAGCTGATGAAATTACCCGGTCCCCTGAAGCAACAGAAGCATTATGAGGAACAAGAGTTGTCCTTGCAGATCGCAGACCATATCTGGATGCGAGTAGATAAAGACGGAGCCATCGTGGAACGTGCGGCCATCACGCGATTCCACTGCTTGGCCTTCATCAACGGTGCGGCCGAATGTTTCTTGGCCCTGAATGACCTCGGGCTTTTGAGCAAAGATTCTAATTACGGCTCTGAAGAGGACGAAGCATGGATGGAGATCGCCGACTATCGCTTTCACAGGTCTGTGCGGGAGGCTGAATTCGAAGACACTAGGTTGATCAAGTTCTCGCCCCCTGACGCCTGCAGAGTGGAACTTGGCCGCTACAGGACCGTATCGCTTAACTGTGAAGACTTGCCTTTCTCGGTGAAGGCTACGGTCACTGTTCAAGGCGCCTACCTGGAGCTACAAGCCTTTCTAAACATGCAGTCGTCCTTTTCTTCGTCGCCCGTGGTGCATTCGGAAACGCTTTGCGAAAATGTCCTGATCCAGGTCCCGCTGCCTGGGGATTGGGTGAAGGTGCCTCGAACCATCTCGCTGCTCTGGCAGAAATCCATCAAGGCCCGTATGAACAGAAACGCCTGCCTGGGCTCGGTAAATCTCACCGATTCTCATCCCGTCATGCAGGTGACTGTCGGTACTGTGAAGTACGAGAACGTCTATGGAGCCATTGTTTGGAGGATTGACAAGTTTCCTGCTAAGAACACGGGTAAGAAAAAAGCCTGCAATATCTCAGGTTTTAACTATGCCATGTTTCGATGAGTTTCAAGCTCGAAGACTACCTGAGTGTGTTCATTTTCATATTTTTTGCATAATTTGACATAATAGCAGTTCGTATGCGATATTGACAAAAAATTATATTATCGATAACGATAATTAGACGATATTTTGCTGAGTCTGTTATCGTGCTGGTACCTTAAAAAAAACAAGGTGACCAAATGACACCAATGCAAACATTATGTAATATATTTGTTGTCTATTAGGGCATTGGTTGCTTTCAGGGTTCTTACACATTTTGGGAAAAAATATGGGATTTGATTTAAATGATTTCAAGGTGTTGATGAGTATTAAGGGGTGAGTGCTGAGGCCTATTCGGTTTTCTATAATATAAAATTAAGATGTTATAAAACCACATTTTTTAAATAAAACAAATGCTACGCCTACACTAATCCGGATACAGTTGACTTTTTAGTTTTTGTCTAAAAACGTTCCGTGTCAACAAAAAAATGTTTCCAAGAGAGCGTGTTCAAAAAGCTACGTTTTCGTTTGACCGAAAAACGTCGTCTCAGTGTGGTCACGGCCAAAAGGTGACACTACCGTGCGACTGAACACGTGGAAAACTTCCAAGATTCTGATTCTGACAAATATTAGAGATTTTCACATAACCCATGGCATTGTTGGAATTGAAAATCATTATTTCAAATGTTAAATATGATCTTCAGGGAAGTGTAGGACCCCTGTGCTTTGGTTAAAAGTTTTAGTGACCAGTATTTGGGGAATTTTCCAACGAAGTGTCTTGAGCAAGGTCGTGAGTTCTCAGTGAACTTTTGAGCTGCTTCGCACTAAAGGCTTCCTCTCATAGTCTCATAGTCATGCTTGCTCTATACTCCCTCTAGTGGTATAACATACCAACTTTTCATTTCTTCTACTTATTCATTCCCTCACAGCAGCAGACCATCCCCACTGCTTCTCCTGTAAGCTGGAGCTGGCGTCGGACCAAGAGATCCCCACCGACTGGTTCCCATTCATCACCGTGGAGTGTGAGGTGGCAGATACGGTCGCTTCAAATACGAGGGTAAAGTCTTTGGGAACAGAAAGCGACATTCAGCCTCAGAAACACATCAGCTACAGGAGCTTTTATCGATGCCAGGTAAAATCCGAGAAGCGAAATCAATCTGTCTGTAGAAACGAACGCCTCAGTGACGTTAATTCGGTACGCGGCTGATTTCCTGTTTTTTTTTTTTTCTTTTTTTCTTTCTGCTTGTAGGTGGAAATCGAGAAAAAGCTAATCGAGGCAGATGCGCAGAAACCAACGAGCTGTGCGACGCAGTGATCGGAAGCGTTTGAGAGCAAGAAAACACAAAAAAAAGACTTGCATACCCGCACTAATGAATAATCAGCATGCACTTAAAGCAGACACGTGAAATGTTCTTAGTCTTTACTCTGGTCTTAAGATCAACACACAATTCAGCAGGATTAGAAATAGGAAAGGTGTGGAGTCTTTTTATGGTTTTTGAGAAATGGGAATGTTCCTTTTGTTTAGATAAAAAGGAAAGGACACACATTGGACAGTGAATGAGTGGAAGAAAATTCTGTGGAGTACCTGTGGAGATCACAGTGGTGATGCATGTAAGTTTAATGGTTTGGGGTTGTTTTAAAGCAGGGAGGTTTGGAGACTTATTCCAGTGGGGCGAAAGGAATCCTGAACCAACCTGGCAACCATTCCATACTTCACCATTACGCCATGCAATTCCGATCATTGGAACGACTTCACTGTATGACAAGACGATGAAGAGTACGAATCGTTTTAGAGTCTAAGTTGTCTGTCTGTCTGTCTGTGTGTGTCTGTCCGTGGAATGACCTGCCCAGTCACCGCACCTAAATCCGATCGAACTGCTCTAAGATGAACTGGATTGTAAAATAAATCTCGGCAAAAGCATTTCAGGGGGAACTTTTGGAGAAACAAACTGCCAAAAGCGTGCAAAGCGGTTCTCCGTGCTAAGAAATGGATTTTTCAACGAGAATAAACCGGAACAGCTGGACATTTCTAGATTGGTTTGGTCAGTACCAAAAGGAACACGCATGTGTCTCTCAAGAACCATAAAAAAAAACTTTCCATTTTTCACAGAAATCTGCATATACGTATTAAAATCAACCTTTAAACGAATGAATACAGCGTGTGAACGTGTGCAGCGTAATGACCGTACAAATGCAGCAGCCTACCATATTTGCACATTTATCTATTATACATTTCAGAAGGATGCGATGGATATTAAACCCCTCTTATGACCTACTGCGAGAGCACTGGTAACATTTGAGATAATCGGACAATGTGGGTTATGGATTTAGCAATAAATAACAAATTCGCATAAAAATAAATACTCTACCTCCTAAAGTTTTTAAAACATTCCCTGAGATTTTCGTGAAATATTTTGTCGCAGTGTTGTAATAATCATTTTAATACTATAATAGCTACGTTACTAACAATAAATGTCTCCGTTATAGCTGGTCTCCTGGACTCCCATACTCCCATACATAAAACACGTTATACCATGTTTAAAACCTTGTTTGTTTGTATTCGCAACTTTTGAAAGTAATATAATTTTAGAAATGAATAAAAAATTAATTCAGACAGCTCTGTGTTCACGAGTCATGATGTAACGGATCGAGTGCTGACGTTTGTCTGATTACATTTAAGTCTAGTTGAAATGCACCGAAGGGCCATCAGGGCCAGCAAGGACTTCTCTAAAGCTTCTCAGGGGCTTCTGTTGCTTTAACCAATCAGATTGTGAGTCGCTGAGTCCGGGGGCCATCTAGCAGGTGTCCCAATAACGTCGAATTTTTCACGTCCTTCGATTGGACGGTCGGAGAGAGGACTAGTCAGAGTTTTGTAAACTAGATCCGTGGCGCGATCTCAAATATATCACTGAGGATTTAATAGCTGCTTTTCATTTCACAATGGCTGAGAAACAAAAAATTACAAGAACATTTACAAGGTCGGACCAAACAGTTAAAAACAGTTGGATAACCTTTTCCTATATACTTTTTCTTTTTCCCGCTAGATTCTGCACAAAAACACAATTTGCTTTAAATCCCCAGGAAAACCACAATGCACATTTAAAAAAATACACGGCCATTTTATGAGGCTAATCTCGATGTTTCTGCTCGAGATGATGTCTACGAGTGGGGCGGTTGTGGCTACAGCGAAAGGAGACGTGTTGAATAGTGTTCACTGGGTTTCTCGCTTTAGTAAAGACCTTCATTCACACTCTATAAGATTTCTGTCTGTGATGCAGATCGTTATACTGCGTTTCTCTCTAATGTTGATCGTTTCTATAGTTGGGGTGTCGTAATGATGGTATTGAGAGGTGTATCGATTCGGGTAGCATCCCACTGGAGGCCTAGGGGTGAAATTCACGGCCCACCGCCGTTGAAATGTGATTTCATTCACACGGTTTTATTGTATCTATTTAAACGGAGCCTATAAAACGCGTCTCATCGCATAGCGATCGCGTAAGTATTCTCATCAGTCTACCTCATCGTTTCCCAGTCGCCTAGCGAAGGTGTTGATAGCATTTTAATGACTAAATACTTAGCACGGTGCCTTTCTGGATCGTAAAATGACGGCGAAACGCGATAAAGCTGTCCTGAAGACTAACATTTACCTCAGACGTGTCGCTAAATGAGGGCAAATTGTGGAATAAATGCTGTTTAAAACCCAAAAAGGGATTTCCATGTCACAAAAGAAAATCTTGCTCAATATTTCAAGTACGGTATGTTTTTGGAATGATTTGTGAACAAGAAACGGACACGTTTATTAGTAGTTTATGGCAGAAATTTGATTATTAACCACCATTTTTATGTAGCATTTGGTTTGCTTATTAATACGAACTAGTTAAATCCCTGACTAATGATGGTTTTTTAACTGATTTTGTTATATCAGTGTCCCTGATGTTTTATCCAGGTTATTTTAGGTATTTATGTTACAAATTGTAACATTAAAATTAAATTGATTGCAGCAAACTTGAGGCGATCTGTGTTTGGATCGGAGTCGGATTCGACTCTGCGTTGTTAGCGCGGGTAATTATGAACCGACTCCTTGTGTTTGACTCCTGTGCTGATTAGGCCGGCTGTGTGGGGTATCAGACAGTCCTACACCTGCTGAGTTCACACCGTGTTTAGAGAGAGCTGGAAATACTAACTGAATGAGACCTAAAAATGCTCTCAAATTCGAACATACTAGTAAGTAACTTATATTAATATATTCATTCATTCATTCATTCATTCATGCATTCAGTGAGTCGCTCGCTTAATGGTAACCAATAACGAGTCATGTATATTTCTTCTCTTTTACTTTTTTTTTTTTACTCTACTTACCGACGTTAATTACAGTGTAACCGGCTAGTTTGCTTTTAAGAGTTCAAAAGCCTGAGTTATTTATTTAATAAACACGCATTTTAGCGAATGTATATCTTCGTCAGGCTGGGAATCGACTCTAAAAAGAGTCGATTCCAAAGAGTCGATTCTTTAAAAAAAAAAAAAAAGAAATGAGCTATAAAAATGTTTAAAAGTGGCTAGTTTGCTTTTTAGGTTTCAAATTAAATAAAATCCTTCAGATATTTATTTCATAAACAGATATTATAGCGAACTGATGTCCCTGTTGAGCCTGGGAGTCGAATGCAATGGGAATCGTTTCTTTAAGAAAATAAACTATACATATAAATGTATATAACTATACGATAAAATGTCAGGCGTTAACGTCAGGCGGTTCATTTGGTTTCTGGGTGTTAAAAGTCTAAGTTATATATTTTAATAACACATTCTATCGAATTGATGTCCCCTTTGAGGCTGGGAGTCGATTCCAAAAAGTGTCGAGTCGAATAGGAATCGATTCTTAAAAAATTGAAGTAATTATACTATTAAACTATTAAAATAAGAAGAAACATACTAGTAAATTATTGAATTATACAATAAAAGGATTAAAACGTTTGCCAGTTGCTTTGTTGGTTTCAGAAGCCTAAATTATCGATTTTAGCGATGCCCCCGTTGGGGCTGAGAGTCAAATCCAAAAAGTGTCGATTCCAAAGAAAGTCAATTGCATAATTAGTCGAAAAGAACGAGGTAGATTGCTTACTAGGTATCAAAAGCCGAGGTATATATACATTTAAATAAAATAGACATATATTTTAGTGATTTAATATCCATACTTGAGGCTGTGAGTGGGCTTTCAAAGAGGCGATTCCTCAAAAATGAACCGAATCCTCCATCTCATGTCGTGCAGTTGATAGTGAAGGCTGAAATTTGGCGACATTTTTCATAACTCTAAACAACAACAATAATAATAATAATAATGCAATATAATATATATATATCCCACCAATTCATAGTAAAGTTACTTACTGTTTGCTGTCTCATATTGGAGTTTTGGGATGGAGACAAATAAAGAGTCGACTCTTTAACAGGAATCGAATCGAACACATCTGGAGCACAATGTTGCTGAGGCTTTCTGTGTAATCAGTTTCTTTTTCTATTAAAGCCTAAACTCTACCTATCCATCATCGACGATGTGATCGAGAACGTCCGAGAGATGTTCATCGATGAAGGGGTGGAAGAGAGAGTGCTTGATGAACTCAGGCAGGTGAGAGGGAAGGAAAAAATAATCATATTGAATATAATATTAAAAAGAAAACAGCTGGGGTTGACATTTGCTTGTCAATGAGAACAATTTTCTTATGGGATACATAAAACAGTAATAATGAAATAATGTTGCTGTTTGTGGATACTGCTGGAGCTGTTTAAATAAAAGTTTTATTCTGTCACCTTATATTGTACTTTGGAGGAAATGCATGCACATTAAATGACACGTAATCTGAATGGGACATGGAAGAAAACAACCGTTTCAGTCTTTCTTGATTGTTTTCTTGGTTTCACGTTAGAATTGCATCATTTTTCTCAGATGCTAGAAATAATAGTACTAATAAAAACAAATCTTATTGCATAATTCAGCATTTCAATATGATTGAACTGGAATAGAAATGTAAATAAAGCAATAACAAGGTTTTGGTGCTCTCTAAATTACCACTCAAACGAAGACGAGTTCCCTTTCGAGTCTGGTTCCTCTCGACGTTTCCTCCTCGGATCGCCACCATGGCACCTGGCGCTCATTAGGGATGAACGTTAGGGGGAAAACGATAGGGATGAGTTTAGGAATTTCAAATGTACATGTAATATTATTGTACAAATAATGTAGAAATAAAAAAGAACCTTGCCTTAAGGTCTAAATGGGAGATTTTTGTCTCTAAAGAAGATCTTGTGTTAGACGGAGACCAGGAGGGAAGATGTGATGACTCCCTCACCCCCACAGTCAAACATGGAGGTGGACGTGTAATGGTTTGAGGAGCAGGGAAGGTTTGGAAACTTATTCCAGTGGGGTGAAGGGAATCCTTAACCAACATGGCAACCATTCCATACGCGATTTCAACGCCATGCAATTTCGTCTGGAATGGCCCTGTTCGCGTTATTTAGGGATCGAACTCCTTCTGAAGTGTTCTCAATCTATCCATGGAACAACCTGTCCAGTCACTGCACCTAAATCCTGTTGAACCGCTCTGGGATGAACTGGATCGTAAAGAAATCCCTAGCGAAGAACATCTTTGGCGAGTTTTGCAAGTAAACGGCGCGAGTGTGTGAAGCTGTTCTTCATGCTGAGGAAAGATACTGCTAAAGCGGAGTGTTTTGAGATACTGTGCATGTTGGTTTCTGCCCATAGCTCTGGGAATCGAAGGTCCTGCAGTCGAAAGCGGTGGAAGGCTTCGCTAAAGAGAACATCAATCCATCCAACTTTGTTCTCCAGCTTCCGGCAAATTATTCCCAAACCCTGCAGAAATCCACAGGTCAGTCCAGTGTACAGATTACTTCTCGTTTTCGATAATCTTTTAATAATTAAAAAAAACACACCATGCATTTGATTCAGAAACCTGGTTGGAAAACATTTGAAACCCTAAAACAGATACAAATTGTCTTCTTTAATAAATAAAATATTGTTTAAGTGTCTAAAAGCAGGTTTTCTTTCTTTAGCTTCTGGTGTTCTTCCCGTCAGGCAGCAGAGTTTCACAGGGAAAGCTGTAAGTCATATTTCATTTTCTTTGACATTACAAATATTATACTCACCACCACGCTGGTAGTAGAAGGTCTCCAGGAGGTTGGTACATACCCTGAAGTATCAGAGTTTCCTCAGGAAAGTAGAGTTCGCTCATGTCTTTCTATGATTTGGTCGATTTTATTTTATTTTGCATTCCACACTCCACTTTAGCGCTGGCCAGATGGTTCAAATTCCAGATGTTTCATTTTCTCCTTTCCAGAGCAACCCTGGCACCATCGCGACGTTTTCCCTGCCACCTGGAGTCACCTACCCTGTTCAGATCCCCGCAGGTGTGACCCTGCAGACCGCCTCAGGTGAGCCTCATTAACCCACCTGGCGGATGTTTGAGAGATTTCGGATGGTTCATGAAGGAGCGGATCAGAGCAGGAAAACGGAGTGGATTTTATTTTCTTTCTTTCTCTTTTTTTTTTTTTTTTTTTTTCTTTCATCATAAATCTTTTTAGATATTAAAGGATTTAAGTGCTGAACAGACTTAAGTTAAAACGTGCAGTACGGGGTGGTATAGTGTATATGGATAGTTTAGCAAAACAGAGTAATTTACACTACTGTAATGTATAAAGCGTACAGTATATGTATGTGGCAGCGAGCGCATGGGCAAACTCCGGTTCGTGAGTGGAGGTCGAAGCCGGACACCCTCTGTTTGTCCGGCGACAATGTTATAAAGGAGAGAGAAAGAGCTAAAATTGGGCTTTAAAGGGCCTGAAATGGGGGATGCGTACATCCTGGCAGATTTCCAACAGATCAGACGAAAGTGAAAAATATTCATATTTTAACAATTTTGTCGTATCGCAATCATCATCATCATCATAAGATCGGAAAATCAGAAATCAAACCATTGAAACTCGGAGATGCCCTGTATATGTGTGTGTGTGTGTGTGTGTGTGTGTGTGTGTGTGTGTGTGTGTGTGTGTGTGTGTGTGTGTGTGTGTGTGTGTGTGTGTGTGTGTATAAATATATTCCAAAATAAACCATTTAAAAAGTCAAACACAACCCTTCACACAAATCTGTACTACAAAATCCCTGGGAGGCCATGCAGTGTTAAATCCCCCAACACACACACACACACACACACAGAGCTTTATCCCAGGTTTATTTTCACTACTGAAAACTGTGGACTAATTGACTAACTAATGTCAACTGTAATTTTGAGAAAGACCATAAAAACAACGCATGGCCTCCCTATTCTACCTACAGGCCACTTCTACAAAGTGAACGTTCCTGTGATGGTCACTCGGGCTCCTGGGTGCCATCGCATGCCTCCTCAAGCCGCCCAACCCCATGTGGAGCAGATGCCCTCTGCTATCATTCAGAACCTCCCTGCCTCACAGGTGCCACCACCACCACCTCCTCCTCCTCCTCCTCCTCTCTGTCCCCAAGCCGTTCCGGCATCTCAATCCCTCAAACAGCACCAGGAGCTCCAGCCTTCTCAGATCCCGCCGGATCCTCCTAGTCAGGACCAGGAGACTCCTGTCAAACCCCAGCTTTCAGAGTCACCCCCAGGAAATCTGGATGATTTCACGCTGGATGGAATCGACTTCAGCCCGCAGTTGCTCGGCTCAAGCACACCGTCGTGTCTCTCGGCGGAGCAGATGGTGGAGAGGGCCGTCAGAGCGGCAGCAGAAACCGGGCTCAATGCCGAGGACACGCTGAGTCGCTTCCTCCCCGATTTGGAAAGGACACCCGATGGTGCACTTAAGGTAGAATTAGTAAAATAAATAAATTAGTATTCGTATTATAGGAAAACCCTGTGAATGATCCGTAACATGAAATGCCCCAAATGTTCCCTTGAGTTGGACATGGACCTCCTGAGAGACTTCAACTTCAACGAGTTAACCGACATCCCACAGCTGGACGGGCTGTGTGACAGCAGCTCGGAAGCGGGAGACGATCCGGAAGAGGAAAGAGAGGGACGAGGACCCGTCGAGGAAAACGAGTTCCTGGGCATGATCAATGCCGAGGCTCTGCAGGCGCTCCAGGGGGTTGGAGGAAGCAGTGATGGGAACAGCAGCTCCAGCAGTGATGGGGATGGACCTGAGCTGGAGGAGGAAGAAGAGGAAGAGGTGAGACCAGACAGATCAAAACCGATGCTGTAGATTTATGTAGTAATTATTTTGTTTGTAATTAGGACACCTTTTCACAAGAGCAAAAAGTTCACATGCCGATGTGATGCGGTGTTTTACTGATTAATTGTTTACAAACAAATTCAGTTTTGAAGATGCTGTCAGTGTGTATCTTAAATCCTAAATGATGCTGTCGGCAATTTTTCAATTGTTAAAATATTAATGATGCCAAAAAAGAAAAAATTATTGATTACATCATCACTTTCACAATTCAGAGCAGAATTTACCTGGTTTTCATAATATAAAAATGTGAGAGAAGATCTGACCCAAAAAGAGAGCAGGTCCTAATGGAGAAAATAAAAGGTTTATTGGAAAAAAAGGGAGATGGGTACAGGGATGCAAAGACTCATTTCATCCCAGCTATCAGACCTAGTGAAGGAGGTGTGGCAAAGGAAGTGTGGCCATTATATGGCATGGCCTCTATACCACTCAACTATGGCAAAGGAGGTGTGGCCTTCTATCTTCTACCTATCAGTCCTGCTGAAGGATGTCTAACTTCTATTCCTGTCAGTCCTGCTAAAGGAGTTGTGGCCTCTATACTTTGTCAGTACTGATGAAGGATTTTTGACTTCTATTCCTGTCAGTACTGGTAAAAGGAGGTGTGGCCTTTATACCTGTCAGTCTTGGTGAAGGAGGTGTGGCCTCTATACCTGTGACTTCAGGCAAAGGAGGTGTGGCCTCTATACCTCTCAGTCTTGGTGAAGGAGGTGTGGCCTCTATACCTCTCAGTCTTGGTGAAGGAGGTGTGGCCTTTATACCTGCCAGTCCTACTAAATGAAGTCTGACTGCAGTATTTGCAGGTCCCTCTTCCTGCTATTCTCAATGACACCCTAAATGTTTAATTAAAAAAAATGTTTATTTCATACTGTAATATCACCTATCAGTATGCATCATTTGCTGCTTAATATTGGAATATCAGATTGTTAATGAAACCTCAAGTCTTAAGAAGTGAAACGCACGTCGCTGGTGAATGTAATGCATAAAAACCATGGGCCAACGAGGCTCTTGAATATAAATGAGCAATACTTGTCAGTGCTGTGCATTTCGCCTAGGACCCATTGAACTCCGGCGATGATGTAAGCGAGCAGGACATACCCGAGATCTTCGATACCGAGAACGTTATCGTGTGTCAGTATGATAAAGTGAGTTCCACTGTGTGCCCTTTCTCTTTTTATGAAGAAACCTAAGCATTCGTTTATTCTTTCCACCAGTAATAACCTGAAGGTTTAATGCCGTCCTAACAGATCCATCGCAGTAAAAACAGGTGGAAGTTTTACCTGAAAGATGGCGTGATGTGCTACGGCGGTAAGGACTATGTTTTCTCCAAAGCTGTTGGAGAGGCCGAGTGGTGATGTGGGGAGAAACAGCAGGAGACAAAACCCCTTATATAATGCTATTTAAACTCATTTTTTGCTTATTCATGCATTTATTTCTTCTGTTTGCTATGCAGAGTCTCAAAGAAAATCTGACACATAATACATATTTTTTCTAATGTATATTGTGTATATATTTTTTGGGGAAATTTGAAATGATTTAATTTTTTACCTAATTATTTCATGCCTATTTATTAGTGCACCCTCGATTACAGGCTGCATAAAATATTTGTGGCAATATCTTTCTTTAAATAATCGAGAAGTTCGAAATCGGTTGATAACTGGTTATTGTTTTTGCTTTGTGTAACTAAATAAAATACACAGCAGGGAAAACCCAAGCGGTTTCTTTGTTTTAGTTTTTTTCTCCCCCACTTTTTAATTATTTTGCACTGTTTGTCTGACCATGCCCCCGATTTCAGTCTGGTTTTAAGATTATATTCACAAACTTCAAATCTGATCCATATTGAGGTAGTGCAGGCTGTTTGTTGGTACCTTGAATAGTAAACACTACAGCAGGATGTGGAGCTTTCCACGGAAGTGTTCTGTTATTTTCTTGTCATCACAACTTAATTTTCTTATGATCTCGACATAAATTCTAGAGGCAGGATTTATTAACCTCTAGAAAATGCTGTTATGCCGAATACACAGAAAAATTAAGTACTGAGAAAATGTTTTGTCGAGATCATGAGGAAAATGAGGTTAAGAAATAAAATATAATGCATGGCCTCTTAGGACCTCCGTAGCTTTCTTATACAGAGCCCCCCCCACACAGCTTTCCATTTGGACACAGTCTCAGTGCTTAAGTCTAGGTTGAAAACATTGTTTCATCAAGCCTTTTGTAAATAGGTGGAGCAGCTTATCTAAAGGGATCTTGGCTAGAGGACATGGAAGTGCTTGAATGCTGTCTTATATTCTAGAGATTGCCTTTATGTTTGTGTTACCTTCTGGCTCTTCCTTCAAAGTAATCTGTCATACAGTGGCTAGTCTTACCAGCGTCCTTACTTGAGAATTGCCGTGAATAGTGTCCATCCGCGAACTCAAATGGATTGACATTTGTCACCCGGATGAAGATGGTTCCCTTTTGATGGGTTCCCTCTGGTCCCTTCTGTGGTTTCTTCCACTGACACTACTAGCTTGCTCATTAGGGTTCAACTTTATACCGACTAATTTGATGCTAATGTGTACATTTACATTACTGGCATATGTACAGGCGCCCTTATCCCGAGTGACTTACATTTCTCATTCATACAACTGGGCAGCTATGGATTTAAGGGCCTTGCCCAGGGACCCAGGAATGGCATTTTGTTGTGGCCGGGATTTGAACTTGACCTTCCAAGTCCGAAGTCCATTGCCTTAACCACCAAGCTACCACTTATTTGTTTCTGTAAAGCTGTTTTGGGTTAGGGTTAGACAGTTCGTTTTCTCACTATTTAAAGGTCTTTCATGCAATTTTGACATGAAAAAACAAGCAATAAAAGCTGAAATGCTGCCTATCAACTGTTAGTTCTAGTTTGTAGCGTCTCTGATAATTTCATATCTTAACGTTGCAATTGCAGAAATCTTGCGCTTATCACGGTTTCTTTGTTCTCAGTTGCAACATGTTTTTTCTAAGCGCTTTGCAAGTTTATTTTTGTGCTTCAGCGTGAGGAGATGTAAATAAAGCGATGCCACAAGACATAACACGTCGGATTTGGAGGTCAAGACAAGTTCAAAGACAGTGTCATCTTTTAGCTCGTACTTTAATTTGGCCAGGTCTTCAAGTCGGGTCATTCAGCCAGAGTTTGTGTGGTCAGTTTCAAACACAGAGTCCAGTCCTTAACTTAAAAAAACGTGTCAAAGGCAAGATAATGGTCCATGTTTAGATTATGTGCAACTTCTTACAGAGGTCAACTGTTGCTTAGGGAAAGAAGCTTGGAATTTGTCAGGTGTCCAAACTAAAATAAACCCATACTTCTGTATCATGCAAATTATAAATATAATTTTTTTTAATACAAAACAAAAACAATTGCTTTCAGCTTCTGCAGAGAACAACCCAGTTTAGAAGTTTCACAGTCCAGAAAACTGACTGCCTTTTAGTGCCACGTGAAAAGTAAAGAGAATAAAGTTTAAATATTTGAACCCCCGGACTCCAAGGACGTTATTCTCGAAATATTTCGACTTCACTCTCGTATGGCTGACTTGATGCCCCCGAGTTTGACTTTTTCTTCTCAAAATACTTTGACTTTTTTCTCGTAGGGCCACAACTATTCTCTTAATTGTGACTTTTTTTCCTCAAAATATGACTTCATTCTCATATTGTTACTTTAATCTCTAAGCCTTAAAGACTCTAAAATAAGCCAATAAAACGCCATCGTACAAATAATAAATGTAAATATATAAAGAGCATTGACAGTATGCATCACGTATTCACAGTATGTACAGCATTCACAGGTCGCTGCAGGTTAGCAGTCAGTGGCTCAGTAGTTTGAAACGTGACGCTCATGTCGCGGCTTTGTTAAAAAAACATCCATGCAGCTTGATGTGGTACGCTCGGAAGTGACCCGAGCGGGATTTCCTCAGGCTCTTCCTCCTGGGAGCCAGGATGACCCCAGAGAGACCCCGCGACCTGTAGTACTCCGCTTGTGTGTGGCAGCAGCCGCATCGGCTTAAAAGCAGACACGTGTCCCTGCGAAAGGCGCGTGTGGAAATGGTGTAGAGAAAAGGGTTGCACAGTGAGTTGATCGGGTAGAAAAGGATGAGAAGGATTTTGGATTGGGACACCGTGATTAGAGGCATGCGCAAAGCAGCGGAAATGGCGAAGAACGAGATGGGCGCCATGCACAGGAAGTCTGTAAAGATGAGCACCGCCATGCGTTTGGCCATCCTCGTGTCTCCGTGGCGCGTCGGCACGTTTGGGTTCCGTACGCTCAAGTAAATCCCGGCGTAGCTGGAGCAAACCATTAAGAAGGCCGCAACGTTTATGGCCAACACGGCCACCACGTATCCCTGCGAAACCGGAGTTTCTATGTCCATCGGAAGGCAGATGCTGACCTTCGTGTAGCTGCTGACACCGACTACCGGAAGCAGAGCCATTAAAAGGGAAAATCCCCAACCGATCGCCATCATGGTGACCATGTGGCGAAGTCTCAGTCTCCTGCTTATCTGCATGGCATGAGTGATGGTGTGCCAGCGCTCGAGCGTAATCATGGTGAGGGTGTAGATCGAGAGCTCACTCGAGAACACAGACAAGAACCCAGCAACCCCGCATCCCATCCCCGTCTGCCAATCCGTGGCGTGGTTGTAGTACTCTTGACGCGAGCGGTAATCCGCCAAGGCGATGAGCAGCAAATAGAAGCCCATGCAAAGATCCGCGAAGGCCAAGTTGCACATGAGGAACCGTGAGACGCTCAGCTTTTGGTGGCTCATCAGCAGAACGAGCAGCACGGCCAGGTTTCCCACGAGAGAAAAAACGGTAACGATCCACGTTATGGCACGTAGCAAGGCGTGACCCAGCAAGTCCTCGCAAGGGTTGAAGGCGTCCGGTTCCGGGGTGCACTTGAAGGAGCTGCTGCTGGCGCACAGGTCCAAATCTGGGTAGTGAAAATTTATGTCGTAAAGATCTTCACTTGATGGGTCCCTGTTGGGTGACAGAGAATCAGTTTTCTTTGATCGCTTGCTCAGTTTGACATGAAATGGATGAGAAGTGCCACAATCTTACATGTCTGCTTGGTCAGCCATGTCGCACAGCATGGATAGGTTCTTAAAGCGGCCAAATACAGCATTCTCCCTGTGAGAAGAAAGAAAAAAGTGATATAAGCTGCAAAATACAGCGTTTACTCACAGATTGGAAATGTAAATCATTCATTCAAATCAGTTGTATCAGATGAGATGATGAAGATACACAAGTGCCACTTGGAAGTCTACTGGGCAAGGTGGGAGCTCAAGCATTGGACTTTGGATCCGAAGGTCGTGAGTTCAAATCCAAGCCACACCAATTGGCTGCCCAGCAAGGCCCTTAACCCCATCGAATGAATATATGTATGAATAAGTCGCTTGATTAAAGGCAAAATGGCATAAATGTAAATGCAAGTCTGTTAGAATTCCCCTATAAATTCCTGGGTTCAGTCATGAGCTCAGACTTACACATCTGTGTGGAGATGTTTGCTCAGTTTCTCCTACAATCGTAAAGTCACTCTGTGAAGTATAATTCGTTCTGATGCGTCAATTTAAAAAAAAAAAATTGAATTTGGCATTAGTATCGTGACGCATCGATTCACATTGGTAAAAACTACTTATCGTTTTATTATTTGGAAAGTGACCAATCATTTGATATATATTGGCTACGTGAATACGACGTACCAACACTAACGAGGCGCCTCCTGAGGGTCACATGAATATTGATTAACATGGCAGAGGTAGAGCTGCATCATGCTGGAAAAAGAACAGGAAAAGAAGGTATTTGTCCTCCTTTTGCACTGCAAAGGCCTGTTTGGAAAAGAGCCATGCATTCGAAGGTCAGAAGGCACTTAAGTAAATTGATATGCTGTCTGTCTGAAGCAAATAAATAAAAGTGATCTGCATCGTATTTCTTTTCCTTTGTGTCGAATCGTGATTAGGGTGAATCGCATCGGTAGCTGCTTCATATGTATCTTTAGCGCATTGTATGGTCGTTTGTGCATCGAGAAGCAAATCCCTAGTGTGTGTGTGGGGTGTCCTGCAGTAGACTGGCATCCCATCTCCTGGTGTATTTCTTGTGATATGCCCAGATCAAGCATGACCTTGACCAGATAAAGCAATTACTGAAGAAGGGATGAATGATATGATACTTAGAAACTCTGTTACAAAATGAGAGAACGAGTGTAACCTTGTGGTTCTGGAACACTGGCCCACATCTATTATTCACATGGATTTCTCATAGATCGCTACTAAGACCGTTTTTAGAAGCAAGAATCGCAGAAACATTCATTTATTTGAGCTAGCTTTGTCATCAGTAAGTCAGACGGCATTTGAAGTCGTTTGGTAACAAGATTATCCCTCACTTTGAGGTTCACACGCAAAAAAACAAAGAGGAGAAATTGTGAAAGGTGCATGCTCCGACCTGTTGTCCCGTTTCCAGGTTTGAAAGGCACAGCAGTGGCTTGGGTAGGTGAGGTCAGCCTCCTGAAGCTCTGCAAGGTTCTCAAGAGGAGGGAGGGTCTTTAGGGAAGGTGTAAAGCGTGCGACGAGAACCTTCACCTCTCTCAGGCCTCGGGCTGGGAGCGAGCGCAGAGCAGTGGATGATACATCGCTACACAAACACACGTACACAATTGTGGGTTAAATCTGTGATGCAAAATGAACCTCATGAGCCAATCAAAGTTCTTCAAATGAGTATTACACATTTCCTGTAATATCCTAAATTCTTTTACTGTATGCTCTATACTGTATGTATAGAATGTCGAACTGTAAATGTCCCATAAAAAATATTTTGTAACAATTTAACAAATTTCTAAACAAATCAGTTTACTATTTCTCAATGAATATCTAAAGATCTCTACATTGCCTTGATGTCTCGTTCATTCCAGTGTTGGAGTTCATGGCGATGCTCGTGCCTGACCTTCAAACATTTTTCTGACAGCTGTTAGTCCTTGGCGAACAGATACAAACCACTGAACCTCTCCTGTGGGTCATGATTGTACATAACGTTAGTTGCACTTACAGTAAAACCGGTCCTTCGGCACCTTCGAAGGCATCATCGTGGATTTTGATTAGGTTCTTGTTGTCTTTCAGAATCCTAAAAAGATCAAACAATCGATTAGTTATTGATCACGTACAGTGAAACACATTGAACTTGTATCGGACCTGCGTGATGTTTGTTTAGACGCGCCGACCAGAAGCCGACGTGTGAACTGTTAATAAAACAATCAATGTTTTGTCTCGTTTTGACATTGATTTATTCGTACACTATGTTCCTTACTATTTGTCCCTCAAACTCAAAAACAATCAACCATCCTGCCACTCATTCAGAGACGAGCTCCTCGTAAACACGTCTGAACAAGAGAAACTGTATCATGCTGATAAGAGATACGTACAACTTTTCCAGTCTGGTCCCGTTGAAGGCGTGAGAGTCGATTGCAGTCAATCCGTTTCGGACGAGATTCCTGAAGAAGCAAAGCAGAAAAAGGTTGTTTATTTGGACTCTGTACAACATGTACAACAGTGTTTTAGAGGCACGTAAGAAGGAAAAAACGAGAATTACTCCTTCAGGGTCGGATCGAATAATAGCACGGAGACGTTTACCCTAAATATCCTTCAGACTGCACAAGCGACGCCAATTCCTCAATGTCCGTCTGATGTATTTTTCCTCTGAATAAATTACCTTACAGAATCACTGCCGAGTCTGGTTACTGATTATAACTGTGCTGAGGTGCCAAAACACAAATTAACTTATTGCTAAATCCGTAACCTAAAGTAGGATTTAACCAATACCCCCACCCCCCCCTCCATTTCATGCAAAACAACGACACATTTCTTGCGCTTCTGTGATTTTTCTCAAAATATTTTCACTGCAGTCTCGACTTATTTTTATTTATATATCTAAAATATATTTCCACTTTATTCTCGTAATTTCTTTATTCTCTAAATACATTATTTTGACTTTGTTCTCATATTTTTTCGACTTTGTACTTAAAATATTTCAACTTTATTTCCGTATTTTCGACTTATTTCTCAAAATATTTCGACTTTATTCTTGTATTTTCGAAAATATTTAAAATTGATTCAACATACATTAGCGGACCCCCCCCGCAGTACCGGCGCAGTCCCCGTAGGGGGTGCGGACTGCCGGTTGAAGACCCATGGTGTATTTCATTGACTCAAGCGACAACCAACGACTTCACATAGGACGTGGATGAGCGCGGACTACTCACATGTACATGTCCGCCCTGGACACGCCTCGAAACGCGTTGGCTGGGACGCTGGGTAGCTGCCTGTTGTCTCCCATTTCCCTTAAAACGAAGAGAGCGGAAAATCCGACACGCTCGTTTACTCAACATGGATATTTATGTCCACACACACACACACACACACACACACAGCATGCCTTTAGCCCTGTATTAAACAAGCTGGGCTCAAACCCAAAAATCCATACAGGTGCACTCAGAAGGGCAGATGCTTAAATCAAGACGAGTGAATATGTGTGCTCTGGATCACAGCAGGATGTGATTACTCACAAGAAGAAATCCAGCTCCAGTGATGAGATGCGGGAAAAATCCGGGAAGTGCTTTATTCCCGTGTTGCAGATGCTCCTGGAAAGAAATTAAAGAAAAAATGGACAGATGACCTCATATGACAATACGGTTATTTACACTTTCAGCAGTATCAATATGGGTAGCCGTCTTTTTCTTCTTACAGGTATCTCAGTCTCGGCAGATCCGTGAAGGCACCTTCTTCTACAGCCGACAGGTAAATGATGTTCAGGATTGAGCTTTAAAAAAAAAAAAAAAGAAGCCATTTACAGATATTGAACATTACAAAGTATTGAAAATTTTTTTCCCCTGAGAGACACATGCATGTTCCTTTGGTTTCTATGGAATGTATTTCCATTAGCATGAACAGCAGCTTAACGCAACTCTCAGCAGCACGTTTCTGCCAACATCCAGCTGAAATACTTTGCCGTTCCTCATGGAAATCCTGCCACTGGATGGAGATTTTGTATATGATCCAGTTCATCCCAGAGCAGTTCAATAGGATTTAAGTGCAGTGACTGGGCAGAGCGTTTCATAGACACTTAGATAGATAGCACTCTTTGGCTTGGACGTACGCTTCGGATCCAATGAGCTGCAATCCAGACGGAATCGCATGGTGTAATGGTGAAGTATGGAATGGTTGCCAGGTTGGTTCAGGATTCCGTTCACCCTATTGGAATAAATCTCCCTTTCCTGCTCCACAACACCACCAGACCATTACACTTCCACCTCTCCTGTTCTCCATCTTACACAAATTCTTCTGGTAGACAAAATTTCCAGTTTGGACTCCACACCATTTACCCCAACAAAAGAAATATGCATGTATCTTTAAAAACCATAGACTTTTACCTGCTCTGTAAATACAGTGAGGTGAGATGACTTACATTTCGATAACGCTGTGTAATGAGAGAAATGCCTCGCCTTCTATTTTCCTGATCGAGTCACTTTGGGAGATTTCGCTGCACAAGAAACAGCAGCCATTAAACATTTACCATTATATTCCACACGCACACGTCTCGTCCAGTGGCATTGTGACGCATAATTAGTCCGGATTTTCTTTTAAAACTACGAATCAGTTATATACTTATGGAAGCCCGTTTCCACTCCGCAGTTCTGACTTTATTCCTTAACTCCTGTCTGCATTGTAGCATTAAAGCGGGATCCAGACGTGATCACTGAAGCTACCTCTTGGTTGTTAGAGAAGGATTTGTATTGGCAGAAATGAAGTGGGAATGGCGAGAAATAAAGTGGGAATGGCGAAATAAAGTGGGAATGGCGAGAAATAAAGTGGGAATGGTGAGAAATAAAGTGGGAATGGCGGTAAATATAGTCGGAATCTCGCGAAAAATCTCAGAAACATGAGATAAAAGTCAAAATATAGTTGGAATTGTGAGAAATTGTTGGATTGGCAAAAAATATAGTCGAAATGGCGAGAAATTGTTGGAATGCCGAGAAATGAATTCGGAACCTCAGAAACATGAGAAATCAAGTTGGCATCACGAAAAAATAAAGTTGGAATCGCAAGATAAAAGGTCGGGAAAAAATGTGGCTAACTTTTGAAAAAGATTTAGGAAAATGCAGGTTTTAGGCTCATCTAAAAAAAATTTTTCACCCCATTTTGCTTCAGCAGTTGCCTCCGTTTTTTAAATTTGATTCCTAATCAAAAGTCACTTTACACTCCGTGTTTAGGACAATGTCAGCGATTTTCGGTGCATGTGAAGCCGGGGGGCTCCGTTTCCGCTCCTCGAGAATGCAATTAACGTAATTGTCTTTGAAATGTACGAGATTGGTTTGGATTTGTGCCGATTACAGGAATGTTATGATCTGTACATGGATTTTGTAGCCAAATCCGCAGGAAAAGTATGGATCCACCAAAAAACTTGCAACATCGAGTCATCAAAATTGAAAAAACACATGTATGGGATGAGGTTTCAGAAGATTTCTATGGCTCATTCCATTTGAGAATCAGGAAAATGGACTACAATTGACACAAGCTGTCCAATCAGTGAACATGTGAGAACCTCAACAATGATGAAACTACACTATATGAACTGAAGTTTGTCGACACCTGACCCTAAGATTGTATTTTTTAAACACCTCGTTTTTTAGTCCCCCTTTGCTGTTACAATGACCGCTATTCTCCTGGGAAGATGTTCCACTAGATTTTGTGGAAATGGTTGGACAATCATTCAGCTACAAGGGTGTTAGTTAAGTCAGGTCCTGATGTAGGTGTGGTGAGAAGCTCTATAGAAGCAGATCTTCCACACCAACTCATGTAAAGCATATCTTCATATTTGGCTGGCGTTGTGAAAATGTCAAAGACGTCCTGTACAATTGTGTGCCTCCAACTTTTCCGCAAATGGCTGGAAAAGTCAGGCGTCCATTGAGTGTGTAATGAATGGATATTTATGAGGACGGGTTCCCTTTTGGAGTCTGGTTCCTCTCAAGGTTTCTTCCTCATACCATCACATTTGAATTTTTTTAATTACTTGCTACTGATAACAAATACAAATTTTACACAAGTTTGGGGAAGTGGTAGTGCAGTGGTTAAGGCTTTGGGGTATTAATCAGAAGGTTGGGAGTTCAAGACCCGGTACTGCTCTTGGGGCCCTTGAGCAAGGCCCTTAACCCTGCTCTCACACTATTTTTTATTTTTTTTATTACTTTTCTGGGATATGTGAAGGAGAAATTTCCCTGTAACAAATATAATGCACTTTTTAGCACCTAATGAATGAGGCACTGGAGACAATGATAAGGAAGAAACCTTGAGAGGAACCAGACTCAAAATGGAACCCAACAACCCATTCATTATACTCTTATCCATCTGTCTGTCTGTCTGTCAGTCTGTTTAGGAAAACTGTCCTCATTCTCAACAGCGCATGTCCTTAACAGTTCCATTGTCGAGGTGATCATCTGTTCCCTGATGGACACGAGTGTTAAACGGTCCATAGTAATTGCAGCACTGATCCACTGTAAGCAGACTCTTTTATATTAATTCCGGTCCAAATCCATCTTCATTGTTCTGGAGTTAAGCCCCTCCATAGTTACCTCATGGATCTTCAGCAGCGCAACGAGTGGTTTCTAATCAAAGAGGACGAATTCGTCATGAAAGAAAGTTTGTCACTCGAGAACCTGTTTGTTTTGGAGACATGGCACCACGATGTGGATTTTCTCCAATGGTTTTGTTGTTGTTGTATCGTCTCCCGGGACCCTGCTGTGCTTTCCGCGGATATTTATCACGCTTTTCCGCGGTAATGGATCCGTTTTCCCGTCCACTCAGATGAAAACGCATTTAATTTATAACCGATCGCCCACGATTTCAGTACCTCGACCTTTAACCACGAACACGCTCCCAGAACACAGAGACCTGCCTCTATAAACCGATTACACGCAAGTTAGATTTTGAACATAAGTTTTCGATTAAGGGACGGAGGGTTGAAATGTAGCAAACGATCGCCGTTGGAAGACTCAGCGCTTCTCTATCTATCAGCCTGGGCGTTCTGAACAAAACAATCTGTCCTGGAAAAGATCACCTTAACCATATACAGCAGTGAAAATGCTAAAACCTCAAAACCGAAAGCTTTATTCCCCCTGGATAAAAAGTGTTTCATACAATTTGGGGTTAGTGTGTGTGTATGTAAGTATGTGCAATGCGTATATATACGTACATATACCGCCTCTCTGTACTACTTGTATATACTTAGCATACGCTGCTACATTTGTGCCTCCCGTTTGCCGCGTAACCCGGAGACCATCGATACACTGTGATGTCTTTCATCAATCATTTTTTTCTTCATGCTTCTTCAAAATATCTTCAAACCCAAGCCCGCTTTCGAGATCTTCGCCAAGAAGAGACCGACGCAGTAGAACTACCTTGTGTCTTCTTGTATGACTGTCTTTCAAAAATCCTCCTACACAGCTGTTTCTGTTTCAGTTAATGACTATTTCAACCTACATGCGAAATGGACCCGCGCGGTAAAAACCGGTCAATTATACACCTGACACAACAAACCTACAAAATCCCTGACGTTGTCCGAGCGTCCAAAGTGTGTACAAGGAAGAATCGAAAGTTTGAGGGCGGTTAACGGATTTATTGGATTTGATTCCGATTTGTGTTCTGATCATTTCCTTTATTTATTTATTTATTTATTTTATTTTTAACCGAATTTTGTGCGGTACAGTGCGTGGCAGATTTATTTATTTATTTTTACTTTTACATTTTTTTTTTTTACCTTTGTTGACCGATTTCCAAAGCGCACACAAATCCTTAAACCTTAAATATTAAAATCTTTCATTTATTTATTTATTTTTTAAAGAAATTCTATACATTTTACATTTTTGTGATTTCTAAAGCAGACACAAATGTATATAAAATGAAAATTTTCCTTCAGATAATATATACGTTTTATTTTGTATAATGTTTGATGTGTGCGCTTTAAACATAAACATAGCTTTAAAAAAAAAATCACAATTATGTATTATTAAAAATGAATACAGTGAATTTTATCTATATATATTTCATTTTGATTAATATTATTAATATTTAATATAAATAAACTCACATTCTGGTGACGTTAATGAGACCTCGAAAAGTTCCCCTTTGCACTTCTGTGAAAGGCAGGTGCGCCAGTCTTCTGCAAAAAAAATAATAACCCCAAAGGAACAAATGAACAAAAGTTTTTGGCACCAATCAAATTTTCCATTCTTGAACTTCTGGAACCTCTCTGCCTTTTGTAGAGGCTGTTTGAGATGATGGTAGACGTACAAGTTGTTGTTGGAGGACGATCCCCGGGCTGCGCTCTCGGTCTGCGCAGTGCATCTCAGTGTGTCTGCGGTGCAGATGCAGGGCAGCGGGCAGGTGAAACTCCCCCCACGGCTCAGGCGCATCGCCAGCGCCAGCAGCAGCGCTGCCAACGAGCACCGGGACACCATAATCCTCCTCCTCCTCCTACTGCTTCACTCACTGCACATTCATCTGCCATCCAGCTCCAATCCCCAGTCAAAAAAAAAAAACCCCACCTACTTATTTTTCTTTTTTAACCGGTCCTCCCACCAGGGGTTGCCAGATCATCCATAGGGCACTCCTACTCTTCCTGGTGCGCGTTCCTGCGTCACCTCTCAGGCACATCTCCTGCCCAAACACCAGGGATCAATGATCTGTCCCCTCATCCAGCTGCATTAATAATTATTGATTTAGTCTGTCCTGAACAACTGATTTGACTGATTTCCAGCCTATCTGAACACACACACACACACACACACACACACACACACACACTCACAGAGGTATTAGAAATGATATTTCAAACATGCAAAAAAGGCACAATGCCTTTAGGCCTAAAATACATTTGAAAGGCATTAGATCATGTCCACATTATATCCAGTACTGCTTTCACAAGTTTCCTTGTGAAGTGATATACAGTCATGGTAGGCCACTTTATAGTCAACAGGAAATACGAGACGGCAAACGCAGACGCACTCGATAACCCGTTCTGAAAAGAACAAATCGCTCGCTCGAATCCCTTGTGGCGACGCTCCGAGGACAGACTACAGACTGCGGCTTGTCAAGTTACTCATGCTTCAAAGCAATAGAGACTACTGTGACTTTTTCTCTGTAGGCAATTTGCATTTATATGATCTGCACCAGGATGATTGCAAAACAGTTATTGGTGTAGGGGAGCAGGCGTTACGCAGTGCTACAGAGGGAGCTACACGCCTGTCTCTGCAGGTTATTGTCTGAGATTTTCTTTTCTTTTTTTTGCTGTTCGTTTTCAGAAAAGATAGGTTTGGTGTGATTGTATGCCTGGGTTTTTACCATGTGACCAGCCTGGAATCAGTTGACCAATCTTACGATTTACAGTATGGCAAGGGAGGGGTGTGATTGATCGACTACGTGTGTGTGTGTGTGTGTGTGTGTGTGTGTGTATACACATGAGTGTTTTGTGCATGTGAGCATGCAGGACTGGATTCAATTAACCACTCGGACACTGGGTTATGATAAATGGTCCAATTAACTAGTTCGGCACTGGGTCCTAAATGAGGGCTCAATGAACCACTCCAACACTGGGTCCAGATCTAAATAACCACTCGGGCACTGGGTCATGTTAAACACCTGATTAAACTCTTTGGCACTGGGTCATGTTAAAGGTCTGATTAACCTCTTGGACACTGGGTCATGTTAAAGGTCTGATTAACCTCTTGGACACTGGGTCATGTTAAACACCTGATTAAACTCTTAGGCACTGGGTCATGTTAAAGGTCTGATTAACCTCTTGGACACTGGGTCATGTTAAAGGTCTGATTAACCTCTTGGACATAGGGTCATGTTAAAGGTCTGATTAACCTCTTGGACACTGGGTCATGTTAAAGGTCTGATTAACCTCTTGGACATAGGGTCATGTTAAAGGTCTGATTAACCACTTGGGCACTGGTTTACATAAAAAGTCAGATTAACCACTTGGACACTGGGTCATGTTAAAGGTCTGATTAACCTCTTGGACACTGGGTCATGTTAAAGGTCTGATTAAACTCTTGGACACTGGGTCATGTTAAAGGTCCGATTAACCTCTTGGACACTGGGTCATGTTAAAGGTCTGATTAACCTCTTGGACAGTGGGTCATGTTAAAGGTCTAATTAACCTCTTGGACACTGGGTCATGTTAAAGGTCTGATTAACCTCTTGGGCACTGGGTCATGTTCAATCTCTGATTAAACACTCGGTCCCTGGGTCACATCAAAGTTCCGATTAACCAACCAGGCACTGGTTTGCCCTAAAGGTCCGATTAACCACTTGGGCACTGGGTCACAATAAAGGTACACTTATCCACTCAGACACTGGGTCACATTAATTGTCTGATTAACCTAGTTCACTTTGGTGGTCCAATTAACTACTCCAGCACTGGGCCATGTTAAACGTCCGATTAACCACTCGGGCACTGGTTCACGTTAAAGGTCTGATTAACCACTTGGGCACCGAGTCTTATTAAAGGTCCAATGAACCAGTCTGACATTAGATCACGCCAAGCGTCCAGTTAACCACACCGGCATCATCGTGACCCAGTGCTGGAGTGCTGGAAGATGTGGGTACTGATGAGAGAGACTGATTAACCGCTCCAGGACTGGGTCTTGATGATAGTGTGGTCATGTTGAAGGTCAGATCTCCGAAACTGGGTCATGAGTTTTCTTTCTGTTGAACATGTCTGCATCACCCAGTGACTTTACTTGAACTAGCAGACCTAAACCAGCTGCATGAAGATACATGGGTCAGATGATGTGCAAGATCTGCTGCTATAGAACTCCCAGCACCTTTTCTAAAGAATTCTGATGAATTTTCTGAATCTCTCCAAAAAAATCTAGTGGAACACCTTAGAGGGGTGGAGCTTATTACAGGAGCAAATGGGACCTAAATGTGGAATATGGGATTTTCTATATGTTCTAAGCTGTTCGATTTGCCCCCTTCCTCAGCTGAAGGGGGTTTATTGAAGCAGGACGATAAAAATATTGTTCATCATGTCTGAGTTGCTCGAATTAATAGTTTATGATGCAGTCCTTGGCCTTGGAAAAAACGCCTGAATATTTCCCACGCAATCCGTACAAACCAATGAACGTTTTCTGCAAGATACGTCACACTTACCAACTGTTGTTCATCCAAAAAAAAGATTCGAATTGTTATCCATTGGAGTTTTCATCTACGTGCTGAGCGGTTAACTGCAGCTGAGTCATCTCGTCTTTTATTCCTGGTGCACTGTTGACATGACGCTTACATAAGTGGTACGTTAATTGGTCACTTAGAAACCGTGCGCTTTTATTGTCGAGGTAATGACAGTAAGCATGCCCAAGTGCTAAAACACACACACACACACACACACACACACACAAAACACAACCTTTTCCACCATTAAAGAAATTCCTCCTAATGCTAATGTTCGTACCGATGATTACTTGGAAGTCTTTCCAATCCAGATGTGTGTAAATGTGACATTGCCACCGAAACAGCTGTCTCATTCGACACAATTTACAAACCCGGAGCTTGTCTTCCTGCTAATTATCTAAGGAGTAGCAAAGGGGCAAAGAGGATGCTAATTATGGTACAGGAAGGAGAAGTAAAGAGATGTTTTTTTTTCTATGGTTTTCTGTAATTGTGTAATTAAAATCGCAGGTATGAAGCAGGTGGTGTGCGCGTGTGTATGTGTAAAAAAAAAAAAAAAACGTGTTAATCACAGACGCGATAACAATTGCGTGCAAAAGTTGCGAAAGGTTTAACTTCACCGGCACGAACTGTAAAAAAAAAAAAAACAAAAAAAAAACACCCTGGTACCTCCGGCATTGTATGACGCGAACACGTTAACCATATTCACGTCGTAGCGAAAGAAAACATCACGTGACCTAACACGAGCAGCTTCATCGGCGCCGAACATCTCGAATTTAGTCGAAGAGTAATATGGTAAGTGAATGTTTACGAGAGGGATATTTTCATGCGGTTCTTGGGCTCCATCCGGATTAACTTGAACATCAGCACCGTGCAGAACCAGCTCTGCTCACTGGCGCCCCCTGCCTTACCCACCTGCCTTTACATACTTGAATCCAGGCAATTTTGCCAGGATTATTAAATGTGTTTAAACTTTTTTTATGGAAGGCTGTGAATGATTATGGTGTGGGGGTGGAGCATTGTGGTTGGAGGGCAAAGCCATTGAAGGGGGGCAAAAAGAATCTCATCTAGTGTGCCAAAAAAGGCTACAAACATCCCTGTATGCAGTAGTAATCCGATCTTCTTATCATTACCAATTAAAGGAACGAATCATCAAAAGTTGTTTTATATATACAGAAATCCCCCGCTTTACAGCGGTTCGAATCTGGCGCCCCGGTTTATCGCGGAATTGCGTTTGCCACATAACTAATTAGTTTCGCTGATTCTCACGAAGAGCACGATAAGACCAAAAAAATGTATAGGGAATTGTTTTTACGGAGTTTTCTGTTGAAATAAGGAAATGTATTAATATAAATATCGTTCTGAAACGAAGTAAAATGTTAACACAGTACAGAACAGAAACGAAAGAATGCGGTGATCTTTAACTCCGCCTCTTTTTTAACGTCGTAGGACATTTCAACCAATAAACAAGCAGAGAAACTAGTACAGAGCGTGTACTTACTACAAATGTGATTCAGTGAACCGTATTTCTACCAATTCACACAATTCATCTCGCTATACTCTTGAAAAAGTTTTCTGCGCGTTTAAAGTGTGTGGAAGACGATTCACGGCTTACATGATTAAAAAAAAAGTGCGTTTTACGGTAATCCCCCGTTTTTATCGCGGCGCTCATGTTCCAAAACCGCCCGCGAAAAAAACGGGGGATTACCGTAAAACAAAATACGTACAAAAGCACTCAGGTAAAAATCCCGAAAGCAGATGAGCGGAATTGATTTGTCAACGTTTATAAGAAGAAAAAAAAAGAGAAATTATAGTTCGGTTATATTTCTGACGACCAGCACGTCCACTTTTTTCCCCGTCGCATACTCCGAGGTGTTAGGAAGCGGAAAATAGTAAGAAAGGGCACTCTGACCGGCTCGGCGTCGGTGACGTAGGGCCTCTTGTGATGAGCTGTTAGAAACCATTAAACCTTCCTCTGCCTGCTCTACATCACGGCGCACAATAGCGGGACGCAGCATGCGGCTCATCATTTCTGGGGGAAAAAAAAGCAGGCTGGCGTGGCGTAGACTCCGACTACCGGTTTCCGATAATAAAAAACGGGTAAAAACCTGCTCCGGGTTTCACCTCTGTTACATCACCAGGATTCAAACTAACATTTAAAGAAATAAAAAAATGCTGAACGTGCAGGATAATCATGTGTGATTCGATTTCAGTTTGATTAAACACGAAGCGATCCAATGGAAAAGAAGGAAAAAAAAAAAGACCTTTTCTCTGTTGTGTCTCCAGGAAGATGCAGCTCTACCTCTGCCATGTTAATCTTTATAATACGTGACTCTCGGGACACGCCTCGGTCTCCGTAGTGTCGTAGCAGCGGTGGCGCTGAGAGCGTGCCCTCGAGAAACAGTTTAGCGAGGAGAAATCGATCGGAAATATCGGTCACTTTTTATCGAATAATTCCATCAATAAATCGTTTATTTTTACAGACGCAAATATGTACAACAAACGATGCATCGCAACACACACTTGTATACGATACACACTTTTTTTTAATTTGATGGATCACATAGTAGAATCTTACGATCCCTAGTGTGTGTGTGTGTGTGTGTGTGTGTGTGTGTGTGTGTGATTTTAGACTGAGATCTATTTGACATGAGCTTGTGTGAGAGTGGAAGCCTATTTTGGAACGCAGAGGTACTTCTCAGGGTTAAGTAGTCTCCCAGAGTGACTCACGTGGAGCCGAGAGAGCCTGTTTCTATCTCCCTCACACACACACACACACACACACACACACACACACACACACACACCAAGCCTTATCTTCTGTTTATTAGACATTACAACAGGCAGACTTTGAGTGTGCACGTTAATTTAATATGATCTGTTTTTTTTTCCTTTAATATTTCTATCATTATTTAGCAATCGAGCAATTAACGGATTCATTCATTCAATTGTTTGTTTCATTAAAATGTCGATTTTTTAATTAGAAACTGTATATTTATAAATTCATTGATTAACTGCAAGTGTGGGAGGCTTTAACATCTGGATGTATTATATAATATATAATAATATAATTTCCACGTGTCCCTTTACAGTATATAATCAGACGCCCTTAAAGTGACTTATATTTGTCTCATTCATACAAACGAGCAGCTATGGGGTTAAGGGCCTCGCTCAGGGGCCCAGCTTGGTGTGTGGCTGGGATTTGATCTCATGACCTACAGGTCCAAAAAAATCCAATGCCTTGACCACTAAACTACATAAAGTTTTAGATGATAGAACTTCTCAATTCCATGTAAATAGTTTGATCTCAGTGATCTAAAGAAAGTGCTTCAGATTCCACAATCTACAGCTACACACTCATGTGCAGGGTTCTTCAGTTGTCCTTCTGCGTGAAACGTTTCTATAGAACATTAAAAGCCAGTGTTTCCCCATCATATACTCTGCGTAGCTAAAGAGCCGTCAGAGAACCCAAGCTCCTACAATGGACATCAGAACCGGCCCATGGAATAGCGGAAGAAGACCTGGTCTGATCAATCACGTTTTCTTTTACATCATGTGGACCACCATGGTGTGTGTGTGTGTCCTGCTGCAAAAGAGATGGCACCAGGATTCACTATGGATAGAAGTCAAGCCACGGAATGTAGAGTGATGTTCTGGGTGATGTTCTGCTTGGGAAACTTTTGCAGGTTCCTGACATTTGATGTGAATGTTACTGGGAGGTTACATACCACCAATTTAAAGATTGGTGCAGAAGTTCATGGAAAAATGGAACAGTGTTTTACAGGCAGTGGTCTCTTCTAGCTCCCTGATCATCTTCACAACATCAAATTGTTCAGGAATGGTTTTAGGAACATTCAAGATGGAGACTTTGAAACATCTCAGTCTGATAGAGCATCTGTGGGCAAAAAAGTCTAATACATCTCAAGTCCAAGCAGCACCTCTGCTGCTAACATCTTGGTCCCAGATACCACAGAAGTTCTTCAGACATCTTGTGGGATCCAGGCTGAAAAGAATCAGAGCAGTTTTGTGGAAACTACATAATACTAGGAAGGTGAATATAATGTTTTAGCTGGTCGGTGTATGTTTATTAACAGCGGAGGATATTGTAGAGTTTGTATTTAAACTTTTGTTGTTTTCCTGTGTAAAATAGTACATGTGTAGGACACCCCCTGGTGGTTGGCGGCGTAATTGCAATTCTGAAGACATTTACATTTTTCTCGAATTCACTTTTGGTTTTCTAGAATCACTACGATTTTCGTTCTCATGCTGTTTCACACGCCATTTAAGAACTGTGAGTATGCAAATGTAAATGGTGTTGTGGTAGCTTAGTGGTTAAGTCTCTGAGTTGGAGTTCGAATTGAAAGGTTTCGGGGTTCAAGCTCTCAGTATTGCCTCTGTTGTGCCTTTAAACAAGGCCCTCAAACCTCTCCACCACCAGGGATGCAGTATCATGGCTGACCCTGCACTGATGGACTGTTCATTTTATTTTAAATTAGTCTTGAATGTGACTCAGCAGGACGAGTTGTCTCAAAAGAGTTCAATTTCCACTGGAGGCGCATCTGAATGTGCAAAATCTCTGTAGATTATGGACAGGAAACAGAATTCAGTCGACCACCTCTCGACTCTTCTAGTCAGAGTTGTTCGCTCTTTTATCAAGGTTGTAAGTGTAAATCCCAGCACCACAAAGCTGCCATTGCTGGGCCCCTGAGCAAGGCCCTTAAGCTCAGTTGTATAAATGAGATAAGAGCTCTGGATAAGTCTGCCAAATGCCGTAAAAGTAGATCGATAAATATATTATACAATTTTCCTCAGAGTGACGAGGATTAGAAACCTGTTTAGTAGAAGAACCTTATGGAGACAAGGTAAATGAGATGGTTTGGTCACGTGGGGTATATCGGTAGAAGAACGCTGAGGATGGAAGGAGGAAGTTTATTTATATGGTGAGGAGAGACGCAGGTTCGAAAGAGGCAGATG
Source organism: Silurus meridionalis (assembly GCF_014805685.1). Lineage (NCBI taxonomy): Eukaryota > Metazoa > Chordata > Actinopteri > Siluriformes > Siluridae > Silurus > Silurus meridionalis. Next base: position 13,893,010 of record NC_060911.1, on the reverse strand, counting down.
TAGTATGGAGATGGATGGTCTGCTATAGAGACCATAACAGGAACAGCAGAAGGATGAGGATACTATTTACCTCAGAAAAACTTCAGGCCATAATTTCACAATTGAAGAACCATTCAGGGATTTTTAAAAAATTGGGAGGTATGAGCGTGTTCTACTGAACCACAGCGCTTCTGCTCTCTAGGACCTGTAATTTATCTCTCTGACCAGCAGGTGGCGCAGCTTTCCTTGTAACTTGCCGCTTTTCAGACTGAAGGTTATTATTTCTCCTCGGGTGCCGGATTTTCTCTCACACACACACACACACACACAGAGAAAGTGTTTGGCCTTTGATCACGTATTCATTCAGATCTATCGAATGATGAATGCTGGGATACGGGACAAGGACGTGAGTGGAGCTCGTGCGGATGCGGGTTAATCAGAAGCGACTGGAGGAGATAAAGCGATTCCCAGCTCGTCAGCGTCTCCTATCTCCTAAGGCTTCTCCTGCATGATAGCGATGACTCATTTTAGAGCAAACGATGATCTCCGGCATATGGAGTCACGGTTTGTTGATTTTATGACCTAGCCTGTGAGGATAAACACTTCTCCTGGAAGAGGCCTTCGCCAGATTGAAATAATCTCACACACAGAAATCCCACGCTCATTATATTAAAAAAACAACAAAAAACTGCTCTGTATCGGAATGCCACCGATACAAAATCTGGCTTGTAAATACAGATCCGTGAAACACGTTCATGCCGTTATGGTGCGCAGAATTGTACAGACATAAACTGTTCAAATGAAATAAAAAATTATTGATATCCCACTCGGTTATCCAGCATCGCGGAACGTTACGGAAGCACAGCGCCAGTCATGCGCCGCGCCGCGAATAAAATCGCGTTCACAATCAGCATCTCATCATGAGCAGAAAACATCTGGTTATCGCACTAAAAACATCTCGTTATCATCGTGAAATGTCTCGTTGTCGTAAGTTGAGTTTGGCGCTGAAATGCACCATTTAAACATTCGCGAGTTTCACAAGAGGAACGGCAAAGTATTCGAGATGAATGTTTGGAAAAACGAACCGTCTGAGTGCCGTGTAAAGCTGACGGATGATCCTGTTCTGTTACCACCCCCTGGGTTCCTGCCGGTAGTCTCTCCTGTTTCATGCTCCTGATTCCCTGCCCTGCGCTACGATTTCTCTGAGGGTATCGCTAACCAGAACGGCTAATTCCCAAACTCTACTCCAGAAAGCGTCTGCTTAGCTCTGATTACTGGTATAGCTTTAATCTACATTTCTTCAGACTCTGTTCATCCCTGTTTGACTTTGTATCTTGGTTCGCCTTATTTTTGCCCCTGTGCCACGGCTCAAAAAACACACGAGTCTTCTCAGATATCCACCAACATTTGTCCATATAGTCGATATGTGCGTAAGGCAGTTTTACAGAGAACACTTTTACAAAATGAATAATTTCTTCAGCTAATACAACGCTCAATTTCAGTGAAACACCTGCTTCATGTGTAAAACCACGTCTGATGAAACGCTAATAAATACCAAACATATTTTTCCTTCCCACCTTTTTTTTTACATTTTTTTTTCTATATACACCACAGACGCAAAAAAATAAAAATGTTTTGAATCATTTACCTGGTCATTACTCAGACTATCGAGCTTTCAGGAACCTTCTGTCGGGTTTGTCTTCTCTCCACCCCCCATCTTCTACTTTTTATTATTTTATGATCATAAATCTCTGAATTGCCCATTGGAGGGCTGCAGTGGTGGTTGTCCTGCTGGAACATTGCCTTATCTCCACACAGGATCTCCAGTGACCATTCAGGTTCAAACCTTACTTACTAACACCATTCTCCTCTGATTACCAAGTTTGGTCAGGCAACCACCTCTTAGAAGAGTCCCAGCCGGCCATACTTCTTCCATTTGAGAATTTTGGAGGCAGCAGAATTTCTTCTGATTAGATCTTGCATAAATCCCGTCTTGAAGCTCTGAAGCCAGTTAACTTCATGGCTTGGTTTTTGCTGTAGTACGCATCGTGAACTCCAATCATGGTGTTGGAACGTCTCGGCAGCTACAAGGAGAAAAGGGAGACACCTGAGCTCATTTTCAAGTGCAAAGGCTCTGAATACTATGCACATGGTTTTTCATATTAAGAGATTTACAGACATATTAGGAATTTCCTCACAGAATTCTAGTAAACGGAAAAAAAATCTATTTAAACGATCGCAGTATCAGGCCGCAAAATAACATTGAAAAATGTAAGGCGGTCCGAATACTTTCCAAATGCATCGTACATGTATGTAGAATTGTCCCGAGTCCCCTTTGGTTAATTACTGCATGGATGATTGTTACAGCGGGCAACTGTTGATTTAACCCCAACTAATGAGTAGCTTCTCATTTCTTAAACAACCAGGTCAGAAAGAGATCCGTACGGTCGTGGAAGCAAAAAAAACATCTACTTCTAAAATTGGGTTAAGAACTGTCATTATTAAAAACTGGAAGGATATCGGGGGAGACTTCAATTTGCTAGGGAGGATCAAGATTGGACTCTGGAGCAATGGAAGAAGGTCATGTGGTCTGATGAGTCCAGATTTACCCTGGTCCAGAGTGACGGGGCATCAGGGGAATGACTGATGCACCATCATGCCTAGTGCCTACTCTACAAGCCTGTGGGGCAGAGCTGTGACCTGGGGATGCTGCAGTCGGTCAGGTCTCGATTCAGCATGAAGTCAGCTGACTTCCTGAGTATGCTGAATGACCAGGTTATTCCATCAAAATATCTTTTCTATCTTGATGGCACAAATATATTGAGCCCAAGATTCCATTGCTTCAGAGTCCAATCTTTATTGTCAAATTGTCCAAGACTGGTTCAGGGAGCATGAGACATCATTTTCACACATGGATTGGCCACCACAGAGTCCAGACCTTAACACCATTGAGAATCTTTGGGATGTGCTGTAGAAGACTTTGTGCAGCGGTACGACTCGCCCATCATCAATACAGGATCTTTGCTGGAAAATGACTGCAGCTCTGGACAGGAATGAATGTTGTGACATTGCAGAAGATTAACGACGCCAAGTCGCAATGCATGCCGTAATCAAAGCTAAGGGCGGTCCGACAAGATGTCAGCGTGTGACGTTATTTGGACGGGGCGTGCATATAAAAAAAAAATATATATCATTTTTAATCGCTAAACATTTGTTTTACTGATGCGGCAATCGAGCAGCAAAATCCGCCATGTCCGCCAATTAAATCCGTCTGTGTAGAAACGTAGCAAAAGTTCTGTTTGGTGTCCTGACGATTTACTTCATTTAAAACACCAGAATTTAACTTTTACAAGAATATTTTGTCTTCATGCTCCATGTTGAGTTCGGTTTCACTAATAATAAACCTACATTTGCATAAAGCATCCAGATTTGACCCCGAACTGATAAAAATGTGACATTAAGTCAGGATGAATCGCGAGTTAACCCATGACAATCATGCGAATGTAATCTTTTAATCGATTGACAGACCTTTTTAAACTATTGAAGCATGCAAGCCCAATCCAAATACTGCCCAATGTACATTTTGTGTGTGTGTATACATATGTATTTATATTTATAGTGCACTTCCTCAGGCATATTCCCTGATGACAGTGCCATTATTCATCAGGCTCAAATTGTGAAAGAAGGGTTCAGGGAGCATGAGACATCATTTCCCACACATGGATTGGCCCCTGCAGAGTCTAAACTTTAACCCCATTGAGTATCATAATAAGCAAAACAAGTTCTTGGCAAAAAAACGAAAAAAAAAAACCCCATTGCAAATCTGGATGGAAATACAGTTTTTGTGACGTTGTCCCATTGCAAATCAATACAGCGTTCCCAGCGCTCTTGCCACTTCTGGAATATGGCCTGGAAGTTGTCTTCGCGCCGGAGCAAGCCTGATCTTCATCTTCACAAAAGAGGGCGAAGTCTTCAGGAGCAAGTAAGGTGGGTGCAGGAGTGAGAACATCTGGCGAGAACGTGGTCAGAATGACGGAAGCAATAACACATGGTCAGAATAGCAGCTGCACAGCTTCTGCTGTACATGGGATGATGTCTTTTGGCACACTGATGAAGGTACGAACTTGTCTTGAAATCTTTCAGGATCACCTCGTACCCACACGCACATACAGTAGTATAATGTTGTAGTAGTTTATAGTTGCGTGTGTGTGTTTGCGTATACAGTCGACCCCCGATAGTTCACGGGATCTCATCCGGAACTCAACTAACAGCAAGTTGCGGATTGTCTGAAAATTTGCGGGAATCCGAATGTTCAGGAACGTTAGGAATAACAATTGAAACTTTTTGTTAACAAATTTCATACCTTTTTTGAAAACATTATTGTATTAAAGTGACATGACGTTTGGATAAATTCACGGATTTTCAGAACTCAAGGGGGTCTTAGTACTTAACCCGGGGGACCACTTTTTATATATATATATATATATATATTTATATACATATATACATTATACAATATATATTCAAATATCTTTAATATTAAAGTTGACTTCTGCCCTTTAACCCTATCGTCATCATCATTATCGTCATGTTTCAAGTTCACTGTGTTTGATATCAGATCATTGTTTATGATTTTTTTCATCCTGTTTAATTGGAACCGCTCTTGTTTAAATCCAGCTTCTTTTCCGATCAAACACAGAGCTTCTATTATAAATACTTTAGGCTTCGTCGGTGTGCAAATTGGATATATGGCGTTAACATCATAGACGGACACACACACACACACACACACACACACACACACACACACACACATTTTGCAGAGAAGCTCCAGCTTTGTCCAGTCGACTGTAAACTTAATCAGGCAATTAAAGCGACTCATTTGAAAGCTCGCCAGAGGATTTGAGGCGAGCCGACAGTAAAGCTATAGCACTAAATAGGGATAAATTAAAGTGTGAATCACAAAGTTTGCACGCCGAAGCCGTTTTATTTGCAGCTGCGCTCGCCCCCGAGAAAGTGCTGAAAAACGTAACGAATGAAATGTTTTTTTTTTTTTAGGTTCTCTTTAAAAAGATGATTAATAATGCATGCGACCGGATACTTTAGAGAAAAAATAATAATAAATCGCAGAGGAACCGAGCGTTTAATAAAACCCCCAGGATTCCCCCTTTATCCCTCGGAGAAGCTTCAAGTAAAGATGCGATTTGCACACACTGCGGTTTTTTCCCCACCAAACACACTCATTGAAAACCACTAGAATTACACGATATAAAAATTATAGGCTAGTAATAATAATGTGGCTAGTTTTACCAAAACACTGGGTTTACTAAGTTTGCTAAGGTTACTAAGCTAAGCAGGAAATAGCCAGTTTCTGAAGCAAGTTAGTAAATATTATGCTGATATATTGTTTCAACCAATAGCAAAGTATGCTAGTAAGCATTCTGCCCTCAAGGTAGTCAGTCAGAGTATAAATGGTGCTTTATTTAGCTTTTAACTTCTCCACCTTCTCATACCCAAGTTCCCTTACACAATAGCTAGTGTTAGCATTTAGCATATTATCAATAGCAAGCTAGCTTCTAAAAAACAGCTACAGCCTAACAGTTGGCTAAATGCTAACTGGCTCGCTAGCAGGTACTCATTTCACCCGTATAGCTACTTGCTGGATTGCCTTCAGACTGGCTAGTTTGTGTGTATTGCTAGCAAAACTGTTTAAAGTACCTTCTGAACACCTTATTACACCGTTAGTCTCCATTTACTGTGGTAATGTGCTCCACTCTTCTGGGAAGATGGGAAGATTCCACCAGATTTTGCAGTTATAGAGATTTGTACTGATGTAGGTGAGGTGAGGAGGCCTGGGGCACTGCAGCCAGTGTTCACATTCACATCAAAGATCTTCAGAGCTCTACAGCTGGAGATCTTCTATATTCTCCAACCCATGTGAGGGATACCCTCATGGAGATCGAACAGATGCTACAGCATCCAGAGACATCCTGTACAAATGCGTGCCTTGAAGTTTATTGGAACTGAAGAACCACACATGGTTGGACAAGTCGGGCATTCCAATACTTTTGTCCAGATACTGTCTGAAGGTTTCAGGACTCTGGAATATAATCAGGAACATTACAGGCTGGCGGTGTCAGTTAATAAAAAGGAGGGCTGCGAATATACCTGTGATTCTGATTATTTTCACACCGCAGGATGAAAAAAAAAAGGGAAAAAGGGCAGAGTGCTGTGGAAACCACAATCACGAACCACGATCTTTTCTTGCTCTTAGGTTAAGTTGGTGAAGCGGCTGAGCTTCTTTCTTTTTTCATTGCCTTCTTGTCATACACTCTTTTCCACTTCACCTAATTACAGTTTTTCTTAAATGCTAAAACACAAAAGCCAATCCTCTAAACCAAATGTCCAGTTGTCTAAACACATTTACTAAATCTAGCCATCATTTTCCAATATCATAAACACATTTCACATGAAGACACAATTCACAAAACACAATCCTCCGTTCTCATAAATCTTAACACATTTTTCTTTGCTAAAACACAAGTTGCAAAAGAACTCTTTTTATATTCTCAAATGAAAGCTCATGTGATGCAAAATGCTTGCCACAGTCAGCAATATTTGAACACAATGAACATACCTGGCGTCATTCATTACACACAACGACTCAAAATTGAAGACACTTGCTGCTAATGCTGTGACCACATGTACAAAAGCAAGTTCAGAGTGCACAGTTTGCTGAAGATTCCAAACAAACACAATGGATGAAGGCAGAGTCAGGGGAAGAGGAATTCGAGTCAGAGGAGGGAGAAGCGCTGGCCATGAAAGAAGAGGAGCAGGCCAACGAGGAAGAGGAGTTCAAATCAGTGGAGGAAGAGGAGCAGGCCAACGAGGAAGAGGAGTTCAAATCAGAAGAGGAAGAGGAGCAGGCCAACAAGGGAGAGGAGAAGGTCCAGGAGGGAGAGCAAGACAACCTCGCACCATCATTACGGACGAGATGCGAGCAACAGTCATTGACCATATCATTGTCCATGGCATGACAATGGCTGAAGCAGGACTACGAGTCCGTCCAAACCTGAGTAGGTTCACCGTGGCCACCATTATCAGGGCATTCAGACAACACAACAGGTATTGTACTCTATTGCTTTCTTTGTCACAATACAATTTTACAAGCCTGTGAATGTAGTCTATTGGTTTCAAATCAGTTGTTACTGTATTGTAAAACTGACAACACATGTTTCTTTCTTTAGAGTTGAAAGAATGCCACATAGAGGTGGGAGGGTTGCCATATTTGGTGTGAAAGTTTGAGTTTTGAAGTGAGAAGGTGTGGTTGTGTTTATGTAGCTTTAGAAAAGGGTGTTGTGTTTAGACATTGGGGAACATGGAGGAAACGTTTGTGAAATGTGTTTTAGCATTTGAGAAAAACTGTAAAAGCGCGGCTGTTTAACCAGAGCAAAAGTTACGACAACATGCGGCGGGATGAAGTGGTAGCGTGGAACGGAGAGATAGACAGGCGTTTGATGGATACAATCAGGGCAGTGTGTTTGACGCACACACACACATGCACACACACACACACACACACACACACACGTCAGCAGGCTACAGTCGCCCGATCTGCTTGTGTCAGCGCTGTGGGATTGAGTTTGATTTGTTCCGCGTTTGCTGAGGAACTGATATTCATCAGCATTACAGATCGTCGCAGTGCCGCCGAGGTTCTTGATTCTGATTGGCCGAGACGAGCCGATTGGTTTTGTATAACAGATCTATCAATGCTTGTGCCTTTTGCATGCAACAAACCAGTTATGAGGATTGACCATGACCAGACAAATCTGTAAAACCAAAGACGTTCTTCACTAGAGATTTCTTTTCAATTCAGTTCATCCCAGAGCAGTTCAATAGGATTTAAGTGCAGCGACTGGCCAGACCTTTCCAGTCCAGACGACTCTTCCAATGAGCTCCAGTCCAGATTGAATTGTATGGTGTTGAAGTATGGAATGGATGCCATGTTGGTTCAGGATTCCTTTCACTCCATCGAAATAAGTCTAAACCCCAAAGTTTCCACCTCCGCGTTTGACTGTGGAAGTGAAGCAGTCTGCTAACATCATCTTAACTGGTCCCCAATTTACACAAGTTCTTCTGTCGGAGACAAAGACGTCTGTTTTCTGAACATCAATTTCCAACCTCAGTTCCCTTTTGCTGTAGTAAACCTTCAGTATGACCTTCAACCTTCTGATGAGATGTTTTACCAGATATTAGAACGTGCTTGTGAAGATTTGAGTGAGAGTCAGTCAGGAACTGATGGAGGTGAGAAGGTGAGGAGGTTCCTGGGGTGCAGTCAGCATTCACATTCATCCCAAAGGTGTTTTTAATAGTATTCGATTGGAGCTCTCTGGCTGAAGATCTTCCACATCTTCCAACCCATGGAAAAGCATAACTTCATATATCTTTATGGAACAGGGTCAGGTATCTTAAATGCACAGGTTTTTCAATTTCTACTCGAATTTCCCCGAAATGGTCCAAAGTTAATTTCGATATTGATCTTTTTTTTTTATTATTTATTTTCGCAAAAAATGAAAACACGATGGCATTTTAGTAGCGCCAGATAAATTCTGACAGATGTTCATCCCCATCACATCACTCCCGATCTGCAGGGACAAACCCGATGCTGGAATAATAATAATAATAAGACGCTAGTGAAGATGAGTGCTTTAAGAAGGTGGCAAAGGAAAAAAAAAAAAACAGGTCTTGGCAGTGGACTCTATGAATAATATTATAATATGCATAATATGAATATATAGTAGTGTGGAAACAGTAGGACGATCACGTGAGCACGCGCGCACGCACGCAGCGTAAAGTAATAACAGGGTTTGGAACATAATGAACAACAAAAGGCGAAGACGCAGCGATTTCAGCGGCTTATAAATCCTCCAATTAGTGCTAGAGACTTCTGGGATGCCGGTTTAGGTGCAGTTAAAGAGAAACAATGCCTCGTTTTCTCGACACACACACACGCGCGCACATACACACATGCATGCATAGCTAGCACCCATAAGGGAGGTTGAAGGAAAAAATGAAGGTGATTTTCTACATTGACTTTGTAGCATGTTAAAAGCATGTTAAAGCATTCATAGGATGTAGCATCGTGTAAGCGGCTCATAATGCAACATAAAGATTCACTATGTGGACAAAAGTGTCGGGACACATGATTGACCTCACCTACCTGATGTTACCACGTGGCTGAATGAAATCATGCGCAAATCTCCTCAAGGGCGCTCCAAAATCGAGTGGAACATCTTCCCAGACGAGTGGACGTTATTCTAACAGCAAAGGAGGACTAAATGTGCTCAGGTGTCCACAAAATTTTGTTCATATAGCCTATGTTTTTTCTTTACGAGCAAACTAGCGAACATCTATCTATCTATCTATCTATCTATCTATCTATCTATCTATCTATCTATCTGTCTGTCTGTCTGTCTGTCTGTCTGTGTACGTGTGTATATATATATATATATATATATATATAATATAAAAATGTGTCTGTTTTTGTTTTTATTCAATCACCACAAGGGGTCAGAAAAGTTCTGCTAAAGTTCTAAAAGGAAACTCTTATACCATACACAAATACAAATACCCACACACACACACACACACACACACACACACACACACACACACACACACACACACACACACACCTGGAAACAAATACTGTATACTGCCGAACACAGCAGTCTGACATAAAAACAGCTAAAAGAATTCCTTTCACATTTCGCTCCCTTGAGCTCCCAGACTGTCTGCGTATCTGGTCGGCTTGATTTGGACACGATTCCGGTGAAGTGTGTTTGTTCGAGTCAAGTAAACTCTCTCTCGTGCTTTGGCGTGCGTGCAGTCAGACGTAACTGACGAGGAAACGAGTCTCGCTTGCTTTCAGCCATGCTTTTAGACTGAGAACACTTAACAAAGATGGTGGGTGTGGGGGGCAGGGGGTGTGGGGGGGGTGAAGAACGAGGCAGCAAATAAAAAAGAACTGGTAACAATGAGCTTTCTTTGCACACACACACACACACACACACACACACACACACACACACACACACACACTCTTACACCGCAATGCTCAGTTGCCATGGTAACGGGCCTCAGGAACTCTGGCGTGTCTCCTCCTCTCTGAGAGGGCAGCCGAGCTCGGATGGGCCGAAAGTCAGAACTCCGAAAGCGGCCCGGGTTCAACCAGTGCCAGAATCAACGCAGGTGTCCCTTTTCAGACGCAAGGACCAGCTGAGGACGGAGGACAGAGTTCTGCTGTTCGGGGTCTCGCTGTAAAAGAGACACGCTTGTGTTTCCTCCATGAAACAGTTTACTCATCGACGCCTCATTCCCATTCCGCCCTTCTCCCACCGCGTCTCTTCACGCCTGTCCACCGCCGAATGAGACGGAGGGATGAAAAAAAGACGCCGCAGGAACACAGAGCTCTACTGATCACGTCTCATTGTTTTTTTTCTTTTTCTTTCTTTCCTTAATGCTTTAGACTCTAACTATAGGTGCTCGATTAAATGATGCGAGACTCAATTCTGTGCACCATATTTACACCAGTTTCACACTTTTTTCCCTCTTTTTTCATACTTTCATTTTTCACTCGCACACAAAACACGTACGTGATTTCGGCAAACAGTTTATTTTTATATAAGACGTGTTTCTTGAGTCGAATAGTAGGAATGATACAAGCTTAGTGCAAAACAGGGGGCCAATACTTTTGAATAGTTTGGAGGTTTTTGCACCTAATCGATGTTCACACACCAAAATACAGCCAAGGGTGCCAATATTTTAATCTCTAGCTGTCTGTCCGCCCGTCTATCTGTCTAGATATACATAATTATCTATCTATCTATCGATCGATCGATCTGAGTCCACTCACCTGTATGTGGTTCTTCCCCAAACTGTTACTACCATCTCTGACACACACAATTGTCTTTGGATGCATGAAATTTTCCGTTCGTTTGAACTATGAGACCCAAACCCGTTCCAGCACGACCCAAAGTGCACTAAGTCCAGCTCCATGAAGATCTGCTTCGCATGGGTTGGAAGATGTGGAAACTCTCCTGCTGTAGATCTCTAACCCTATTAAACAACTTTGGGATGAATGGACCACTGACTACACCCCAGACCTCCTCATATCACCGACATCAGCATCTGACTTTCCCACCACCCTTGATGATGAAGGAGCAGAAATCTTCACTAAATCTACTGGAACATCTTCACAGAAGAGTGGAGGACTAAAAGACTCGATGTGGGATGGGATGCTCAAAAAAAAAAACATAATCCAACCTTATGGTTAGGTGTTTACAAACTTTCATCTACATACACTGTTCAGACAAGTGAACAGGAAGCAATTTTAAATAGAAGATGATGGATTTTGAAGAAGATGCTAAACGGTGATGATAAACTCTTGGTAACTAAACAGTAAGGACTGGGATTGATGGGCTACACACACACACATCGTGGCTCGGTTGTCATGGTAACCGGGTAAGAAGGGCAACCAAAACTCAGAGAGGGCACGGGCAATTTTTATTTATTTTACATTTGGGTGCATCTTTGACTCGATTTCTATCTTTAGTCGTCTGAAACACACGTGAGAAAAAGACGCTTAAACGTTCTCGCAGCATGTCCTTACATCTGAACATGTCACAGCATCGCATCGCATCACATCACATCACACACTCGGACAACGGACAAGATTCGCTTTCCATATGATCACCATCGTGTGCTCGATGTTTTATGGATCATATTGTTTCAGCTCATGGACCATTAACGCTACAAACATCTAGATCTCATGCTCACATAAAGGTGTGTGTGTGTGTGAAAGAGAGAATGAGTAAATAAAGGAATGTGTGAAAGAAAGAGAAAGAGTTTGTGTGTCAAAGGAATCCGTGTGGAGAGGAAAGAAGAATATCTTGGTGCAATTCCACTGGGTTATGGGTTAGAAGGTTAGGGTTAAGGGTTGGGAGGTTAGGGTTAGGGTTAAGGGTTAGAATTAGGGTTGGGGTTAATGGTTAAGGGTTGGGAGGTTAGGGTTAGAATTGGTGTTGGGTGATTAGGGTTTAGGAGTTAAGGAGATAAGGTTAGAGATTAGGTAAGGACGTTAGGGTTAAGTGTTAGAAGGTCAGGATTAGGGGTAATGGTTAGGCTAAGAAGGTTAGGATTAAGGGTTATGGTTTAGGGATAGGGGTTAGATGGTTAGGTTTAAGGGTGAGGAGGTTAGGGTTAAGGGTTAGGAGGTTAGGGTTAGGAGGTTGGGGTTAAGGGGCTATGGGTTAGGTGATTAGGTTTAAGGGTTAGGGTTAAGGGGTAAAGGTTAGATGGTTAGGTTTAACGGTGAGGAGGTTAGGGTAAAAGGTTAGGCGGTTAGGGTTAAAGATTAGGGTTAGATGGTTAGGTTTTAGGGTGAGGGGTTAGGAGGTTAGGGTTACGGGTTAGGAGGTTAGGGTTAGGAGGTTGGAGTTAAGGGGTATGGGTTAGATGATTAGGTTTAAGGGTTAGGGTTAAGGGGTATGGGTTAGAAACGGGTTAAGGTTTAGGAGGTTTAAGAGTTAGAAAGGGGTTAAGGGTTAGGAGGTTAGGGTTAAGGGGTATGGGTTAGATGATTAGGTTTAAGGGTTAGGGTTAAGGGGGTATGGGTTAGATGATTAGGTTTAAGGGTTAGGAGGTTTAAGAGTTAGAAAGGGGTTGAGGGTTAGGAGGTTTAAGGGTTAGGAGGTTACAGTTAAGGGGGTATGGGTTAATGTGTACTATATCCTAGATTGGACACCCATAATTTAACTATATTATTGGTGCTCCTTTTGAATTACTTACATTTGTGCATTTCATAATGCTTCAGGTCAGGTGGACTTTATCTCCGTCCTTCAAAAACATGTTTCAGTTCCTTTTCTTGTTTTAGAGCTGCTTTCAGGTCGTCATAATGAAAGGTGAAATGCCTCCTTTTCTTCTTCAGACTCGCTGGAAAACACCTTCAGTTTCTGCACTAAAAGTGAATGGTATTCAGAGCTATTCATGATTCCACTCTAACAAAAGCCCCTGTAAAAGCAGCCCTAATAATTATAATGATGGAATCTCCAGGCTTCACTGCAGGTATTTTCCTCTTTTTTTCTACCAAACATACATTTTGGAATTATGCAGTGTTTTTTTACCTGGAATTTATCTCATCTCTGATTATAACACATTCGGCTTCTTGGTTATGGTTTGTTTTATATACAGAGTCTGTCAAATGGTTTATGAGGTAGAAGCTTAATGGTTTGGGTTATTTTAGAGCAGGGAAGGTTGGAGATTTATTCCCGCGGGGTGAAAGGAACCAACATTGCATCCATTCCATAACTTCAACACCATGCAATTCTGAACTGCGGCTCATTGGAATTGACTTTTACAGTACGATAAGATGATAAAGCACACGAAAGTCCAAGTTCTGTAAGCGCTATTTGGAGAGCAAACAGTGGGATGGAGTTTTATCTATCATAGAATGACCTGCCCAGTCACCTCACCTCAACTATTGAAGAACACTTCCTCTTGGAGTTTTACAAGAGGAACGGCAAAGTATTCCAGTTGAATGTTCGGAGAAACAAACTGTCCGTTTGCTGAGAGTGTGTAAAGCTGTTCGTGCTTAGGAAAGATTTTAAAACGAAAATAAACTGAAACATCTGGACATTTATTGACTTGCTTGGTCCAATTAAATCTTCATGCATTTGTTTGCATAGAAACAAAAGGAACATGCAGGTGTGTCTCTCAAAAAACATAAAACATTTATAAACTTGGATGTTTTTTTTGGTAAGAAAATGGTTTCTGTCTAGACGCCCTCTCCTAGACGCCAGACGAAAAGTGTGAAAAGTATACGGGATCTGCATTGCTGTTACATGCAGAGAGTAATCAGTACTTCTCAGACGTTTCCTGCAGCTCTTTAAATGTTGCTGCAGGTCTCTTGGCAGCCTTCCTGGTAAGTTTTCTCGTGTATGTGCGTGTGGAAGGATTTCGGGCGAGTGATTTCGAAATGTTATATCTTGATCGCATTTCCGTTTGTCACAGAAAAACCCTGACATTTTTCACAGGGGTGTTTGGATGTTTTAATATCCACTGGGTATTTATACACTTCAGTTCCTCAATCTGCACATCTTTAGTTAGTTTGAGTCCCAGAATTGCCTGGAAGGCCAGTGTTAGCAGAGTTATGTATCAGATCTATAACAAATAAAGCACTTTATTATAGTAAAAATTGGCAGTAAAACCACAGTAATTGTAGAAACAGTAAATTTATCCAAATCAAGATGATGAGTCTCGTTATGTATTAAAAAATTTCATTGGCAGAGTTTTTAACCAGATTGTTCAACAAGATTTTGGAGGGTGGGAGGTTCAAGGTGGAGGTTGGACTGCATCAAGGATCGGCTCTGAGACCTTTCCTGTTTGTAGTGGTGATGGACAGGTTGAAGGACGAGGTCAGACAGGAGTCTTTCTGGACTATGATGTTAGCGGATGAGATTGTGATTTGTGGTGAGAGTAGGAAGCAGGTGGAGAAGAGCCTGGAGAGGTGGAGGTACACGCTGGAGAGAAGGGGAATGAAAGACAGAGTACAGGAACACAACGCAGGGAGGAGACGGGTTACACCATTTCATGTAAAGGTCTGAGTTTTGAGAAAACAATAGTGTTAAAAGGCATTATAGCATGAGTTATGGACAGTGTGTATGAACTGGTACAGTATCCTAAAGTATCATGTAACATGACATTATGAAGTCATTTTAAACGTACTTATGAAAACTTACTCAGGCATGTGGCAGGCAAAATCGATACTAGCATCCCTGTAGGAATCCCAGCAGCCACTCTGGTTACTTTTTTTGGCTTTAAAAAAATAAAAAATAATAATACAATTTACATTATAACAGGATCCAGTGTCATTATATGTAAATTGCAGCACTGGTCCAGATGTTGCAGCCTAATACTACAATATATTTATTTCTCATTAATCTACATTCAGTAATGGCAAAGTTAAAACAGATCTCCAGAAATGTCGGGACATTTGAAAAAAGAAAAAAACCCTGATGTCACATGTATCACAAAGTTCAGACCCTTGCAACAACACTTGAAAAGCTCAGGTGCCTCCCATTTCTCTTGATCGTGTAGATGTTTCTACACCATGATTGGAGTCCACCTGTTGAACAGTTTATTGATTGGACATGATTTGGAAAGGCACATATCTTTCTATTAAAGTCCTCACCACTGACAATGTAGATCAAAGTACAAACCAAGCCATGATATCATTGAAACTGGCTGCAGAGCTCAGAGACCAGATTGTTGCAAGATACAGACCTGGGGAAGGCTACAAAAAAATTCTGCTGCCCAGTGACCTCCACAATTCGAGTGTGGAATGGAAGAAGCGTGGCACATCCGGGACTCTTCCAATAGCTGGTCACCCGGCCAAAATGAACAATCGGGGGAAATCTCAGCAAAGGTGTCAAAACGGTGAGCTGGAACTTCATCTTCGGGAAGAGGGCGAAGTCTGCAGGAGACAAATCTGGCAAGTGGGGTGGATGCTGAAGTGAGATCATGTGGATCGATCATCATGCAGGAGTTGCTGATGGTGTTCGAGATTTTCGGGGGGGTCGCAGCATCGGCGTATATCAAACGTCTCTGTGGAGGATTTGCCCAGGTTCACGCAGAATTTTACGTTTGCTGTGTCAGGATTGCACAAGTTAGCACCATTTGTCTCGAAACTTTTAGATATCATCTTGTTTATATATATATATATATATATATATATATATATATATATATATATATATATAAATTATTATTATTTAATTTTTTTTTCTAAATTAAAGCTCAGTTGCTTTGGCTGGAACTAATTAATAAATAAATTATATTCTTAATTCCACCGTTGTTGTATTGTTACACTGGCTTTCTTCGCTCCTATCTGATATTTCGCCCTTTCAAATAAATCATTTTAGTGTTGCTCGCAGGAGGGGGTCAAAATTAAATTCCAGCCTCGACCTATTGGTTTAAAGCTAAACTTTAATTACTCATTTCAGGTTAGTTAATGTGGGCCAGCGGGCCGCATTAAAGATCATTCTTCTCCGTGGTTAATCTGGTGAAAAGGAGGGGCCGAGCCGGACGGCAGTTCCATGACAATCAGGCGTTAATTATGCGCGGGGAGCCAGTCGAGCGTGGCCAAATCCAATGTCATTAACACACCCATGGCCCGTCTCGATGAGAAGGGCACTCATTACTTTCTATTATTCTGAAAGGAGCATCAGTCACAGGCGGTGGAAACACATAGCCAGACGTCTGCACGAGGCGCAAAAAAACAACAACATGACAGACAAACCCGTGTGAGGCGCATTCACAATTCCTCTCGCTGCACACTCCGAATGGAAAAAATGGTAAGAACTGAAGGCATAAACACTGATATTTTTTTAAAACATAAATTCTTGAAGCGTTTTATTCCTCTTACACCACAGCAATTTTTATGTAATTGTCTGAGGATTCATTTTGACCAACAAATATAAATGCCTCTTGTAAAACTCTCCAAAGATGTTCTTAACTAGCTGGAGATCTCTTTACGACCCAGTTCATCTCCGAGCAGTTTAATAGGATTTTGGTGCAGGGACTGGGCAGGCCATTCCTTAAGAGAGATACATAACACTTCAGACGACTGTTTGCGCTTCAAAATAACGCTTACAGAGTTTAGACGTACGCTTCGGCTCATCATCTTGTCATATGATGGAGTCCCTTCCACACAATTGATACACAAATATTATTCTTGGTCATCGTAAACCTGATTAGAAGTTAATGTGAAGGTCATATTAGAGTCCGTTTGTTTCCAGTCAATTGCAACCAGGTGTCTGATCTTCACAGCACGTGTTTGTGGAAATGTATCATGGCAAGATTTCTGGGGACCTCAGAAAAATTTATTGTTTCTGTATTGGTATAAGGACCTTATCTTAACTTGGTGAAACATGGTGGTGGTGGTATCCTTGTTCTGCTAGTTTTGGCGATTCGCATCTAGGCCACTAGGACTGCTTGCTATCACTGATGGAATAATGAGTTGAGAATGATACCAAGCACACAAAGTGTTTTACAAACGAATGGTCAAGGAGGATCGTTAATGTTTTGGAACAAACAAAATCCTGACCTAAATGCAGTAAAAATGTTGAGGAACAACCTGAAGCAAGCAGGTCATGTAAGGAAACCCTGGCAAAGCTGTTCTGTACTAGTTACTGGAAGATTTAGTGACTCGGTTCTTTGAATCTTGTTCATTGAATTAAACTAGTCTTTTGTTGAGTCATTTGGTTCATTTGATCAAAAATGAAAAAAAATGTTACATTTGCAAAAAGCAGATCCCCCAACATGTGTATATACACCAACTTTGACTATAGTTTAAATAATTAAAATATGACAATGCAGCTAAGGACAAATTATGATACACAGAATAACAAGCTTCACCTCTCATATCTTCTGATCCGTGTCATTGGTTCTTTTGACACATGACTCACATAATTATTGTAACAATAATCTCGAGATTCCGACCAATCAAAGATAAATTGCATTGTGTAACCTATATGGGAGTCACGTGACAAAACGACACAGCCCAGAGGACTAATGAGGTGAACTACTCAATTCTGTTTCCTGTACGTGATCTATGAAGATTTGATGAACATTGCTCATGCGCATCCAGTAGAAACCGAACGAATCACTCTTAGAGATGACTCGTTCTTCCGAGTCACACTAAAGACTGGTTCAAAATGTCGACTGTTCATCGAACAACGAATCGTTCATCGACCCATTCTGTACTTCGGAATAGGCGCAAATTCCTTTAAGACATTGCGGAGGACTGATCAGCCATCACCAAAAACATTTAATTGTAGTTATTGCTGTACGAAGGGGTCACACCAGAGACTAAAAGCAATTTTTCCCATCCGTCGTTATCCCCATTTGTGAACTCTTTAATGAAACTGAGCCTATATTACAAAAAACAACTTTCACTCCAACTCTTTGAGGCTTAGAATAAACACTGTGGGACGGACGTCTCTGTTCCGTCACCTCTTCGTTGCACGTCTCCGATCTGTCCAAAGTGTAACAGAACCAAACAGGGTGGAATAAACTGACAGCCGAATTCACTTCCTGAGTCTCATTAGTGAAACCTGTGAAGACATCTGCTCCTAAAAGCAGCTCGACTAAAGATTTCCACCGGATTCACCAAGACGCTCTCGTAAAAACCTGACACCTGCGCTCCCGAGACACGCATCCGCAGCAATCTCTGGACGTTCTAATGACCGGGGTGGAGATGCACGCATGAGAAAAAGGTCTCAGGTTCTGTCAACAATGAAACATTTAGAACAGCCTGCATTATTTAAGTGAAAGGTGAATTTGGCTACAAGATCGATCTACCATACACTTTACACACTTTAAGAATTAAGATTCCACCACCATGTTTGGATGTGGGGGTGAGGCATTCATCACATCTTCTCTCCTGAACCATCACAACGTGAACATCTCTCATCCCTCTTCAATGTTGCTGCATGAAAGCTTTGAGCAGAACACAAGGTGGATGAGTATTGTTCTCAACCTGATGTTGATTACAGACTTAATTAAAGAAGACTTCAAGCACCAAATCCCAAATTCTATTTTATTGAACAAATGACCAAAAAAATGCTACCATCAGATGAGTTCCCCTGTGTTTAGTGCTATCGATTTCCTTACCAGCATGATCTATATTTTTGTGTAAAGAAGCCTCCCAAGTTCGCAATTCAAAAAGTCTGAACCGGATCTGTCTAGCAATGAAGATGTGACTAAACCCAGAGAACATATGCAACGTTTCGGATGGACCCCTGTCCAATTAGATCTCCTGCAGAACGAAGCATCTGCCTGTGATCGTCCTGATTGACCTGAGTACCTTCGTGTGCTTCCTGGATTCCTGGATGTGAGAAGAGCGGTGAGTGACAGTTGCAATGCGAGAGGAAACGGTGTGCTGCGACAACTCGGCGTAATCGTACTAATTAGACCTGCTGGGTGCTTTAATTGAATGAGTTTAGTGGTGTGAGGCTGCACTCCACACACACACAGATGTCATAAGACATCTCGTACAGGATTACACCTGTCTCAAGGTTTGCAATCGTATGTAAGGGAGAGACTCAAAAGCTCTTATTTTGGCAGGAACTGCAAATTACAGGCTTGTATGAAAATCTTCGTCTTAAAACATCATCGTTTCTATAGTTACAGAGCATTTGTGGAGACCTGTATGGCAGAGGGTCGGGATAAATACGTAACTTTTGGTACCAGAGGACACGTTCATGGATAGATCAATTCATGGAAGGAGTCTCCAGTCTCGGAGCTCGGAGATAAAACCCGAATTGAGGATGTTTTCTGGACAAAGGAGTTCTTTGTGGATTTTCTAGAGAATGGAAAGTTGAATTTCTTGTCCTACAATCATCTAGAAGAAGAAAAAAATGGAGCAATAATTACAAAAGTGCCTTTCTAAGTATAACTTCTCGATGAACTATAAATAGATCGAAATTACCGCATACTTTATTGGATCCAAATTGCAAACATATCTAAATTCTGTTGCAAATACAAGGTGGTATCGAAATGTTACGAGACTAGCTCTGTTTACAAGAAAGTACTTTATTTAGCTACAATTCCACACCTTCACATGTGCTGGACGTCTACTTTTCAAAGTCCACAGAAGCCAAATCTAGCGAGAAGAGTGGGATCATGTGAATCGGTCTCCGACGATCATTATGCGCGAGTTGCCGAACGGTTTCGACATTTTCGGGGTTTGAGCTCGTAGGTCTTCCTGATCTCTCGTTGTCTCTTGGTGATTTTCTTCCGCTCTTGAAGCCATTCGAAACGTATGTTGTGGCAAATGTCTCTGTGGCAGATTTGCTCTTTGTTTTGACTTGCTGTTCATGATGAAATTGCAGACGTGGTCAGAATAGCGCCGGTTAACACAATCAGTCTCCAAACTTTTTAATACCACCTTGTTACTTTTTGACTGTAACTATCAATTACAGCATTCTTCAATGGATCTAAATTATAATCCGTGGAAATAATTGCGGAATAACCAACGCTGGTGTTGTAATGGTAGCTCTTCATTGGATTCTAGATAATATACTTTGCTCAGCGGACCAAATTAAGATTGTTCTCCATCACTACAAGGGAATGAATTATTAACTAACAATAATCATAGTACTTTCATTTACAAGTTCTTTAGTCATTCGGCATGGGCGAGCACAGGAATCCGGGACGTGCGGGTAGAACGAAAGAGCGCCAGGCGAATCTCAAGGCCGCGGTGTTTTATTCATGGACATCTATGCGCTGGGATCATGAGCAGCCTGTAAAGCAACACTTCGCTATTGGTAGCAGCTGTTCTACAGGCGAGGGCCGCATGCAGATGTCCCTTTGTGCCTCTCCAATCCCGGCCAATCTCCAATCGCTGTCCATCTGGCTCGGAAATCCAGCCCGCATTAAGGAAGGAAAGTCTTCTCAGGTGATGACAAGTCGTGAAGGAAAACAGCCCTGAGGTGGAAAAGCTCTTGACAGTAATGACTCGGGGCTCTGACACGAGGCAAGGTTGTGTTCTTTTGCTTTGCAAAAGTGGAGGGAAAACACAGGAAGTGCAAGATGATAAAAAAAAAAAAAATACCATCTAACAAATGCTGCATTAACCCTACAACATTAACCCTATTTTCACCATTATCTTAGTAGAATAGGGGGCAGCGTGTTGATCACTTTTCCTATTCTGAACATTTTATTCCACATTTAGTCTGTTCTAATAACCTCCACTCTTCTGGGAAGATGTTCTAATGTAGGATGAGGGGGCCTGAGATGCTGTTATAATTGATCAGGGAACAATTAATGACCCTACCAATGATGGAACTGTAATGAATGGACATTCGTTGTTGAGGATGAGGACTGGTTTCTATTTCATGTCGAGTATTTTCGTTCTCGAGACTGGTTCCTCTCAAGGTTTCTTTCTCTTGCCACTTCGGGGAGTTTTTCCCTGCCAAGGGACAATGTCATGCTCCACATCCAAAGGTGTTCTATACAATTGCGTACCTCCGAATTTGTGGGAACAGTTTGCCAAAGAACCACATATGGCTGGAAAAGTCTGGTGTCCTGCTACTTCTGTCCATGTAGTGTTTTATAACGCTGATAACCTGATATTATTTAAATTTTAATCTGCTATATTAGCGTAAAATGTCTAATTCGACTAGTAACGTTATTTATATTCATTGAAACCTAATGCAAAATGTCTTGTTCTAGCCAGGTTGCCAAGTTGATAGAAAATACAGAGAGAATATTTGAAACGGTTGCCAGAAGCTCTGAACAGAACACATATTTTTCATTTTTATTTAGGAGATGCATTTTTCCAGAGGGACTTACATTTGTCTAATTTATACAAGTATGGGTTTAAGGACCTTGCTCAGGGGCCCAGCTTGGTGTGGCTGGGTTTTTGAATTTACACACCTTCTAATCTTCTGAACGCCTTAACATCTGAAAAGTAGATAAGGAAAAAACTATACTTACAGCATTTGCTATTTTGAAAGTCTAAATAAAAATTGCGGCTGCATTTTACTTATAAATAAATATTTACATTTACAATAATGGTAACAATCAGAAAAAACTGATACCACGTTCGTTCGTTCACTGTGATTTGTTCATTGTGACTGTAGAGGCAATTGAAAATGTTACCGGAACCCCGACAACATACCCTGTCTGCTTTTGGGCCACAATAGGAAGAGATTTAGTAAATATTGGGAAAGACAATATAAATTTTCTCTCGGTTTCACACACAACACCACACCTACAAATTGATAATGTCCAAACATGCAAACTCTATGCTAATCAATTACTCCAGTCCAGGAGACCAACCAGGCTTTCAAGATGTTCACTGAGCACCTTCAGGAACCAGGTGTTGGGTCAAGCCCTAATTTAGACGGGCACGTATTTTTTTAGGGCTGTTCCTGTAGCGGGAATGGCTGTCAGGCTAAGATTGATTTGATCGAGCCGCCGGGGCTGGGTGTGTTGTTCTGTAGTGAGCGCCAGGACTGAGAGAGAGTGGGCCTGGTGGCGCGCACACTCGTGAATGTGCTCGCATGTGGTTGGACCATCTGCTGCTGCTGGTCAATGAGTCCCAGAGCAATACATGTACCTGTCTTTTAGCTCTGATCGACTTCGAAGGGCACGAGCACGGCTCCATCAAACTTAAACCATCGCCTGACATGACGCGCATGTAACGAGAACGCCAATAAATCAAAGGCCGCTTTTGACCGACTGGGATTTTTTTGGTGCTTTTTTGTTTTCTCTAGAATTCTGGGACTTCCCAAAGCATTACAGGTTCCCTGGTCGAAAGTTGGCCAAGGAACGAGGTCAAGGTCGTAAAGGTGATTATTTTGTCAGTGTAAAAAGCTTCATGCGAGAAAAAAATCGACCCTTCGGTGCAGGAGTAAATGCTCACCCATTTATTCTCTTGAATATCACCAGCACTTAATGACCACCAGCCTCTTAATGATTCATTGCTTAAAAGGGGAACTGTAGTCGTAATGCAATCCATTATTTAAAGAGGCTAGTGTGGCTGTTGTGACTCGGAGTCATTTAAAAATGATTTATTGCCTGGTTCCTTGGTTCGTTCGTGCGGACGAAGGATGAAACATTATAATTTGAATATCCCGTAATCTAAGAAAGATGGAATGAACAGAGTGAGGAGGTGAAATATTCGATAGCTGTGATAATTGTGATCTGTTTTCTCTCATTAATTCTCTAATATTCTGTCAAAAGTTTGGAATCAGCTGTTCGTTGATTGTTTTTGAAACCAATGATTCTGTCCTTTTCTTCATTCTGGATCTACATTCATTTCCAGACCAACTTCCAACTGAGCAATGGCAGCTTGGTGGTTGGATTTGAACTTGTGACTTTAGTGCAACGCCTGATTGATCCTGATGTCCTACTTCTGGAAGGAGTTCTCTTCAATTCGAAGCCACTGCTAAGGATGGTTTCACAGTTCCACAGTCTAAAGATCCATGAGGTACCTGTGAAGGGGGGTTCAACTCAAAAACAACGAGGGTGGATTAATATGAAGAGTGTGCTTCAGTCACTTGAAGAATCTCCATCATGGAACAGTTGATTCCCCTTAACAATGACTGAACTATAATAAATGGACATTCGATGTTTAGGATGAGGATGGGTTCTTTTTTTGAGTCTGGTTCCACTCAAGGTTTTTTCCTCATCTTAGGGAGTTTTTCCTTGCCAGTTGTCAGACTCGATCATCCTCGGTGAGACGAGCGTTTTGATATGTCACATGCCTGGTATCGCTGAGGGGGTGGTGCCAGTAACGTCACATTACGTCACCACATTACCTGTCGCTCGACTTTCCTCGCTGTGGCGAGTGTTTAGATAAACTCAGTTTAAAACCCGGGCACTGATGTCTTAATGATGCTTTACTGCTTTCACTACCTGTAAATATTTTGCCTTTCTTGTTTCAACCCAGCTTTACAGGAAAAAAATGGATAACGGGAATATATTTTATCTCCAATTCTATAGAAGTTTAGACATTGTGTAAAAACCCAAAATGCATAATTTGTGGATTATGCAAATCTGATAAACCCATATATTATTCACAATAGACCAGAGAAAACATGTCAAATGTTTAAACTGAGGAAACCATTTGTTTATTTATATTTACATTTGTATATAATTTAGATTTATAAAAAAATAATTTAAATATTCTGTATGCGATAAAAAAAGTTTTTAATTTTAAATTTAATGGCAAAAAATTGGGACAGGACCATGTTTTCCATTGTCTAGCATCCCTTCTGTATAGTCTGTATATGTCTATAAACTAATGAGACCATTTGCTGTAGTTTTAGGAGAGAAATATTGTCCCATTCCTGTCTGATACAGGATTCTAGCTGCTCAACAGTCCTGGGTCTTCTTTGTTGTATTTTTGATTTCATAATGCAGTAAATGTTTAATTGGTGAAAGGTGTTGACTGCATGCAATCCAGTTTAGTACCCAGACTCATCTACTATGAAGAACATCTCGTGTCCAGATTTTTCCAGATTCTCAGAAACCTGTGATGATATTGTGTACTGAAGATGCTAAGATATTTCCAAGTCTTCACAATCACAACAGAGATTTCTAGATGCACTTTTTCGCAGTTCTTTAGCTTTACTTCTGAGAGACTCTCTAAGATACTCTTTTAATACCCAATCATGCTATTGACCTGTTGCCAATTAACCTAATAAGCTGCAAAATGTTCCTCCAGCTGTTTCTTTTTAGTAACACTTACTTCTCCAGCCATTTGTTGCCCCTGTTGCAGCCATTCCAAATTCCTTTCTTTAAAACCATTCATCATTCTTAAACATTTAAAATGCTTTCTATGTTTTTTTTTTATGAATAAAATATGGGTTTTCGCCAATCACCACGTTCTGCTTTTATTTATTTTAAGACTCTGCAATATAATTACTTTGCAAATTAATTAGTGCTCCCATATGTTCATCTCTACTAATAATGATATACAAACATTATAAAATATCAGTAATTAACCATTAAAACAGTGTATCCACCAAACATGGTGGCTCTATCTGCAATATTGTCAGGTCTATGCAGAACTCTGGCTTCCAGAAACCTACATAGCCTACAGACACGCCTCCTGGGGACTACAACTCCCAAAACACTCCAACACTCACACTCAACCGCTGAGCTTCTAATGAGACACACCTGTTCATAATTACACACTCACCTACACCTACACCCACACACACACACACACACACACGTCTCTGCAGATTATTTAAAGGACTTTCATTCATAGAAACCCTCCTAAGCAGTGTTTGAATTTACTCTTGTCTATACAAAGCCTTGTTCTCGTGTCTTTCCTTTCTGGGTTTGGATCGCATCGGCATTAACGGTTTAGAGAAAGTCTGCATCGGATGCATGTTGGCATTTGTGTAGTGATGCATTGTTTTGACCATATTTGCGTCTTTTAAAAAAAACCAAAAAACTTTTATTTCTATAATTATCGGTAGACGCGCTTTTATTTTATTTTTCTATTTAGTATTGAATGTTCTCTAGGCACCACCAGTGCTCCGTGAATATGGCGTATCGCAACGTTACGGAGACCGAGGCGTGTTCTGAGAGTCACACAGAATACAGATTAACATGGCAGAGGTAGAGCTGTAACTTCCTGCAGACAAAACAGGAAAAGAATGTCTGGTTTAGTTAAAATTTATTGTATATTTTTTTCTACTAAAAGGGAGTGTTTGTGAAAGTGCAATGGGTTAGAGGTCTTTAGTTAATTGAGGTTTGCTGTCGGTCTGAACCAAAGTAATAAATAGGTAGCTGCTTCATATATATGTTTAATGTATTATGTTGGCTATGCATCTAAAATAAAAAAAAGAGCTGATTAATCTGTCTAATACTTCATTATATTTATTTCTTTGGCATTGGGCATTTGTCCATATTGAGACACTTGTTTTTTTGTTTTGTTTTTTTAACAAATTTAGCAGTTGAAGAGTGAGAACCTTGTTGAAGGGCCCAATAATGGTAGCTTGGTGGTGCTGGGATTCGAACTCCCAACCTTCCCATCAGAACTCCGACGTCCAAGGTTCCAACCATTAAGCGACCACTATAACATATACATGCATTATTTTGAAGAAAGTAAAGCTTAAAGTAATAAACTGATCATGTGACTAATAAACACTTTTTCACGAGTTTGACAACCGGTAATTTTGAAGTACAACCAGTTTTGTAGTTACATTTATCCTTTAAAAACATAATTATAACGCTGTAAAGATGTCCAATACTAATGAGAATACAGATTTGACAGATTCATTTTTGGATAATTACGCCACTGGAAACGATCCAAGCGGGACAAAGTTTTTCTCTGCAGTAAAAGTAGCGTTGCGGATTTGTTTTCAGTCCGCGTGCACTAGCGTTGGCTCGTTTTCTGCCTCATCATAAAAAAAAAAAAACGCGATATAACCATTGCACCGGGTTAGACAGTCCGATAGCGGCGACTTTCTCAAAGTCACCGTGACGATCTCGAGTGATTGACGGGACGGTGATGTTTGAGCCGGGGGAGGGGGAGGGGGGGACCACGTTTTTTCTTCGCCTTATCAATAATATCGCCCGATCGTCCTGTTTTATTTATTTCATTCTCTAAGGTGCGACGGCTATATCTCTCGTGAAGTTATCTTAAAAAAAAAAAAAAATGAAATCATCTCAAATTTATATATCCTGTCATAAAAAAACACCAGCTGCATGCTAAATGCTAAGACTGGTAGCAGAATATTTTTTTTCTGACAGCTTGGGCCTGTCAAGGTGACATTTATTGATGTGTGTATGGCTTTACCGAAAATTAAAAGAAATTCTCAGAGTTTGGATGTGGAGAAGGACAGGGTGTGAGTGTGTGTGTGAAATTAACTCACTGTAATTCTACAATTAGCGTCTGAATTGCATTAAAACCAAGATGCCCCTTGGATGTACTTGATTATCCGAAATCATCTAGAGACCAAAATTTAGGATTTTGTATGTTTATAGCTGCTATAACGTAAGTGAGATCAGGACTTAATCCATAGTTTAAACTCATGGATACCTGATTTAAACTCATGGATACCTGATATACACTTACGGATACCTGATATATACCCATGGATACCTGATCTAAACTCATGGATACCTGATATACACTTATGGATGCCTGATATACACTCATGGCTACCTGATATACACTCATGGTGACTCATGGTGACCTGACCTCATGGATACCTGATATACACTCATGGATGCCTGATTTACACTCATTGATACCTGATATACACCCAAGGATACCTGATTAAAACTCTTGGCTACCTGATATACACCCATGGTGACTCATGGATACCTGATTTACACTTATGGCTACCTGATATAGACCCAAGGATACCTGATTTAAGCTCATGGATACCTGATTAAAACTCTTGGCTACCTGATATACACCCATGGTGACTCATGGATATCTGATTTACACTTATGGCTACCTGATTTACACTCATGGATACCTGATATACACCCAAGGATACCTGATTAAAACTCTTGGCTACCTGATATACACTCATGGTGACCTGACCTCATGGATGCCTGATTTACAGTCATGGCTACCTGATATACACTTATGGATACCTTATATATGTACATTCACGGATACCTTATTTGCACTCATGGATTACCCCATAGCTGTTTTAAATGATCTATATTCAACTCCAAAATTATTGGCACCCTCGCCACACCTTCCTCGGGTTTCAGACAGAGCCAATGCTGCATTCATTGGCAGTCATGTGTGAAAGAAATTCAATTTGCACCCAAAACTGCGTGTCAGAAAAAAACGACGTACTCGGCAAACATCTTGTAGCTCAATCCTGTGAAGTTCTTCATCTACGGTGTTGGAAGCTCGACTCATTCACGCATTACAGCACTTACTGAAAAAACAAAAATGAATTAATGAATTAAGTAAATGATATGGATAATTATCTTCACTATTCAAGCACTATTCTGGCTTGAAAATAAACCGGAAGGGAGAGTAGGTATAGAGTGGTCCATAAGTATTGGCAACCCACTTTTTTAATTGGTTTGTAATTGCGTGTATGTGTGTCTGTGGTTGAAAAGATTTTGGTCAAATTTGGGAAAAAAGTGTGTTTTATTGAGAACCACTGGTTTAAAACACAAACATGGAGGAAATTCATCGTAAACATTAAGATTTTTTTTTTTTCTTTTTTTTTTAGCGAATGTTCCTTTGTAGACCATCTTGCTATCATTATATAAATCTGCCTTATAGTGTCCAAGTGGCCACTGCTGCTTAGGAGTCCATGACAACAGTTAAAGTTACATAGAGACGGGTTGGTTCTTTCTGCATCAGACGCTGGACTTAAATCAAATAAATTGTTTGTGATTTCAGGGCATTAGTGGTGTTTTTCTTTTTTTTTTTTTGCACGATTCAGATGAAAATAGTGCAAAATAGCAGCTTCCAATAAAAATGTGCTAAACTGTGACTTTGCCTTTTAGCTGCTTTAATTGATAAACAGTTTATTGCAGAACTATTGGCACCCCTGGTAAATATTTCTTAAATAAGAGAGAGAGAGATGCATTGATTTGATGCATTGATTTAAAAAAGTGTGCATTGGATACAAGTTGGCATTTGTATCACGATGCATGTTTTTGAACATATTTGCATAAAAAATTATTTATTTATATATAGCTGTTAGTAGATGCGCTCTGCTTTAATTATTTAGAAAATGACCAATTATTTGTGACTAATATTTTTTATGTAGATTGATTGATTTCTAGTCCACGAACCGTTTCTCGAGAGCGTTCTCAGACTGCCCAAGGGGTTGCTCCTAGTGGGCAGTCAAAGGTCCCGATCCATGAGATAGAGGGGGTGTAAGGTGGTGGGCTGGAGACAGGTGGTAGACACGATCCGGATGGCAAACAGGATGCTCTGAGCAACGCTCCCATATTTGCCGGTCAATCAGGGTAGCCAGGGCCGTCAAGGCATCGAGGTCAGGAGGGGGCTCTAAAAATGCTTCTGAAAAGTTCTCTAGAAGCTTTTAAAGAAATTTTAAAGGTCTCTCAAAAGGCACAAACTGTTTAGGATGCTTCTTTTCGAGGAAAAAAAAAACCCACGTTCTTTAATTTTTTTTTTTATATTGAAGGGTTTTGTCGTCCAAGCAGATCCAGTTCTGAAAACAAGACCCATGTTTAATACTTTAGAGTGATGCTTCAAAGCTTGTCAAAGTGAGACAACTGAAGACTCAAATAAATGTGGACATTAAAACATGATGGAAATTAAGACAGGAACAGGACCAAAAGATAAGGAGCTAATCAGGGACTCCATCAGAGCTTCAGCTTAAGCTTCGTGATTTTTCATATTCCTAGTGATGGATCGTATTTCACACATTCGGAAATGAACGTCCTCTGCATGTGCTCTCTAATGCTTCATTGGTTTCACTGTACCCCAAGGACACAGGAAGTGGATGGATACCAGGAAAAACTATTTCAAACTCAAAACATCTCCAATATACAGTATATAGATAAGGAGTTGTGGAAACCTCACCTGCGTATTGAACATTCCATTCCACATTGAGTCCCCCATTTGTTCTTCTAATAAGCTTCACTCTCGTGGGAAGATATTCCACTACTGTACATGTTGGAGATTCCAGAGGTGCAGTCAACATGAAAAAAACATCCCAACAGTGTTTAATAGAGTTGGAGCAGGAGATCTTCCACTTCATCCAAGCATTTGGAGCTTCATTGAGTTGGATTTGTGCATTGGGGTACTGTCATGCTGGAACAGATTTGGATCTTCTAGTTTAAGTGAAGGACAAAGACGTCTGATACAATTGTGACTAAGCTATTGGGAGGTGGACGCTTAGTAGGTCACGCATTGGATTTTCAATCTCAAGGTCATGAGTTCAAATCCAAGCCACACCAAGCTTCCAGTCCTGGGTCCCTGAGGTCCCTGAGCATGGCTTTTATCCCTGTAGCTGCTCAGTTGGATGAATGAGATAAATTTATATGGTTCTTCTGGGGAAGAACCATATATATAGCTGGACAGATGTCAGGTGTCCCGATACCTTCTGCTTTCCTGACTTTTCTGATTCATCCTCTATAGTTTCCTTCATTTGGAAACCTTTCACTGTAACTGAGGATGTTCTCCAGATGAACAGCCTAAAGATCGATGTCGAGGGTTTAAAATCCAGAGCCATGAAGGTGGATTTAGACTGTAATTAGTATAAACAGTTTGATCAGCTTTTCGAGCGTCTATCAGTGAACACCTCAACATGAAACTATAATAAATGGACATTCGGTGTTGATGAGAACGGGTTCCATTTTGAGTTCGGTTTCTCTCAAGGTTTCTTTCTAATACCATCTCAAGGATTTTTTTGCCATTGGCTCACTCATTAGGAATAATGACCATTGTGACAAAAAGTGCTACACATTGTTTATTAAGATAAAAGGATGAAGAGAGAAATGCTTCTCATCAATTTTTTCGAAGGGGTCGACTTCTCCTTCTCAGCAGGAACTGGTAGAAGTATAAATCAGATGGTCTGTGTTGCGTTTTCTTCTTTTTCCAGACCAGTGCAGAAGAAACGAACGTGTTTCGCTTCCTCCCAGACCGAGCTGCAATCCTTCTGCAGGTATGATGTCATACGGTGTTAGCGTTCACGCCGGGGGTGGATGTAGAGAACCGGCTCTGGCTGCGAGTGTATTTGCGTACGATCCGATATGCATATGTTCCCGTGTGTGTGTCATGCGGATGGAAAAAAAAAAGAAGAAGAAGGAAAAAAAAAAAAGATATATCAGTCTGTATGTATTGGGAATCTTGTTTCTGCGGTGCAAATCAGCATCGCGTCGGTTTCTGTCTCCGAGGGCGAGGTGTTGCTGAATTACTGAAACGTTCCCCTCAGGCAGATGGAGGGGCTCCAGATGTGCAGGCTGCTCATACACACACACACACACACACACACACACACACACACACACACACACACACACACACAGATATCAAACTTCATCATCCAGTTGCATTAGCATTCCTTTCCTTTAGTGCTTGGATTCCTCGTTCTTCTCCCCCAGGTCTCCATTTTCTTCCCTCATGCTTCGAGCAGGCAATAATGCAGCTTTAATGTCTCAAGTAACTAATATGCGGAGAAACGAGAAGCTCCTCAGAGGCCCCGTGGTCCTTAATGACGCCACCTCATTAATAAACGAGCGAGTTTTCCTCGACGCGTTCAAACATCTGTCCTGAGCGACTTTGCTAATCATTCCACTCTTCACGTTTTGTCACGTAAATGACACCACGTCGCACCTGTGCATTCAACAGCGTCGCTATTTGCAGATTCAGCATCGTTCATTATGTTTGCTTGTCATAAAGCTGACGCAAAAAAAAAAAAACTAACGATTTAGAAAAACTGTCGATTAGAAACGCTGGATTACAGCTGATTCAAGGAACCAGACGATTTTCCTGAAAATGACACATATCTACTCCCTCTTAAGTTTAAAAAACCTTAAAAGCAACGTGTGTTAGGAAGGTTCGTGTTCGAAACACAAGCGTCAATTCTACATGTCTCTGGAGAAAAAAAATGTGCCCTACGTTTTTATTTTTCCTGTAAAAAAACAAACATTGCTTACAGCAGAGCTTCCAAAAAACCTGGACCAATCGCATCACATGTTCAATTGCAAACAAGGAAAATATACAGAGAGGAAAATCCACCATGTTATGAGATAAGAGATTCATTCTTCTTCTTCTTTCGGCTGCTCCCATTAGGGGGCGCCACAGCGGATCATCCGTCTCCACATCCCGCCTGTCCTCTACATCTGCCTCTGTCACCCCAACTACCTGCATGTCTTCCCTCACCACATCCATAAACCTCCTCCTTGGTCTTCCTCTTTTCCTCCTTCCTGGTGTCTCCATCCTCAGCATTCTCCTACTGATATACCCCATGTCCCTCCTCTGCACATGTCCAAACCATCTCAATCACACCTCCCTCACCTTGTCTCCAAAACGTCCTACATGTGCTGTCCCTCTAAAAAAACTCATTTCTAATCCTGTCCATCCTCATCACTCCCAACGAAAACCTCAACATCTTCAGCTCTGCTACCTCCAGCTCCACCTCCATGTCAGAGATTGATTGAAAATATTTAATTGTAGGAAAAAAACAGACAAAACATTTCAGAACGTTCACGTTGCACTTTTTATTGAAAAGTCTGGTTTAATGCTGTTTCATGCATTCAGAATTAGTTACACCATTGAAGGCTACATCTACACTGTCCCGGGAAAAACAAAACAAGACGGAGTTTTTGTGTAAATTCTCTTCGTCTGCATTTCGTTTTCAACCGTTTCCCAAAAGTTGCTCATCCACACGAAAACGCGTGAAAATTCGTGTGTTGCTCACGTGTTTTTTCAAATCGATCCCTTTTATAGAGCGTGTTCAAATACCTACATTTTTGTTTTCCGTTGACTGAAAATGCTGTCTGAGTGTGGACGAGTGTGGACTTCTGTGCCGAATCCAATTCTTCTGGAATTTCCATGTATGATGTCATGAACAAAGAGGGAAGTAACGAAGTACAAATATTTTTTTAATCTACTTAAGTAGATTTTTCTGGTATCAGTATTTTACTTCACTATTATTATAACATTTATTCATTATATTTTTACAAAAATATCTGTACTTTCTACTTCTATTTTCAAAACGGACTTGTTACTTCAGTTTTAATCTATTTGGTAAAATGTCAATATTTTTCTTCACTGCGCGTCATTTTCAGCAAATCAACCGATTTCCTGTCATCGCGCATTTTTTTTCTCAATCTACCACTGGTGTATAATTTCCTGACTCTCACACATCACAGACGTCAGCATTCCTGATCACTTCTTTCCTCTGATTGTGTTCGATATGGTGGATCTTTAGCCTGGATACACTTTACTTTTTTAAATAAACCAATTCACGTCAATCAAACATTCTTTGATTTATTAAATCCATATGGAAGTTTGTATCACCTCATTAAGCGTCCTTTTGGAAACATAGCAAAGGTTCCGTTTGGTGTCCTGATGATTTACGTCATTTAAAACACCATAATAACTTTAACTTTTACAAGAATCTTTTGTCTTCATCTTTTGTCTCTATGCTGAGTTTAGTTTCACGAATAATTAACATACATTTGCATAAAGCATCAATACTTGTCCATGCCCATGTTGATAAGAGTATTAAAAACTCAAAGTATTAATTTAAGATACATTTAGAACAGATAAAAATGTGCGATTAGGTTACCAGTTGCCAGCGTGACACTAAAACAGGTAGTAGTAATGGCTACTTTTTACTTAAATACATGGCAGAATCCAAACTTTTTTACTTTTACTCAAGTTAAAAAGTATAGTCAGTACTTCAACTTTTACTAGAGTCTTTTAAAACATGAAATACTTGATGTACTCCTACTTAAGGGAAGCATGTGCTCTGGTCATGAAGAGCTGAATACCTTGTAAGGACACTTTGAAAGCTGGAGCGCGCGAGAGCAACCATCACCGTGCTTCTTTTGGTTACTGAAGTTGTCACCTGGGTGATTTTGGACGTGACTGAAGGAAAACCTTATTCAGTACTCAGCATATAGACACGGTCTGCTGTAGTCGACGTTGCTGCTGTGGTTCTTGTTTAATTTCAGACTCGGGATCCGATTCTGCATCAGATATGTACGGCTGGACCTGAGTGTTCATTTTAGACTATAACGTTTTTGTTCCTGTTTTATTTATAGTGATATTACAATTCGCAGCGTATCACACCTCCAAGAGCATTTTATAATCAATCTAAAGACTCTTCTGAGATATGAAGGACGCAATACTTCTCATTATCTTACTTAAAATTATAGAATTTCACGTACAGATCGTCTAAATTGATTAATCTAGCTAGGGATAGTACAATTTAGATTCTACTTATTCTACTATAAAAACAACCACAACAGCTAAAGTTTCTGGAAACCTGATCAGAAGGTTGCTATGTGCTTACTGAACTTGAGAAAGAATATGCTTGAGAAGGAATTTCGCAAAGACGGAAGCTGTTTCCGGTGCAAAAATAAACACAAAATTTTATGAAATATATCATGTCAGAATTAGGCAACAATTTGTATGTGGTGGAAACGGGCTTTCTTATTACTGGAAGAATCACACGGTATAAAACTAAGCCTCGTTTTAATGGAGAAAAACCCGAAAAAGAACTGAAGAATTGCGCGAAATGAAGTCGAAACAGGCGCTTCAGCACTAAGTATTAAGGAGTCCTAAGTGTTAAAGGGTTTAGAACACAGTCCGAACATGGAAACAAATAACCGGCTGCTGTTATTGTATTACAGAAAAGTCCGAAAGATAAATTACAGTAATAAAATCTTGAGAACTGCTTGTGTCATGTTTTAGAAATTATTTTATTGTCGGAATTGCCTGCTAATTAAAAATGTGTACAAAAAATAAATCAATAACAGACGACGGCTCCCCAACGTACGGCGCGATAATTGATAACCCACGCCGCTTTTTATTATCCCATTTACCTCCATTGGATTTGCTGTAATAAATAAAACGTCCTTCCTGACTCACCAAGGAAGCGGTTGAGCTCTTTCAGGAAGATTTCATCATCATTCGTTCAGAGTTCGGCTCCTTCCATTAGACGGTCGACTGGCAAATCGCACTGGTGGAGCGAGAACCGAGCGGTGATGAATGTGTGCGGATCAAATCCCATAAACGAAAGCATTCGTCTTGCGAAAGGGAGGCAGAGGGCCGTGCGGGAAAGGCTAACGCGCCAAAACACGCCGTCGTAGAAGGAAACGGTTCGGTGTTCGGCGAAATCAATCCACAGTAATTTGACCAAATGATGACCACAAACCCAACACTGAGAAGTTCACTTGAAGATTTTAGGAGGAACAGAGCAGCTGTGGGTGAAAATCTCATCATTAGGCTCGATTTTCTGTTATAATAACCGTCACTCTTCAGGGAAGATGTTCCACTAGATTTTCTGGAGATTTGTGGAGATTCATTTAGCCACAAGTGTGTTAGTAAAGCATTCATCCCAAAGGTGTTCAATAGGGTTGGAGCTTTCTCGATAGCAAGAGATCTTCCACTCCAACTGATGAAAAGCATATCTTCAAGCAGCTTTTATACAATTGTGTATAATTACCATACCTATACAATTGTGTGCCTCCAACTTTGTGGTAACAGTTGGTTGAAGAACCACATCTGGCTGGAAAAGTCAGGTGTCCTGATACTTTTCTCAAGCATCTTTTGAGTATAGATATGAATCTAACATATAAGAATAATGTCTCGAGTCGCTAATAAAGCAAATGAATGTCTATTAAGCCCTTTTTTCTTTCAGGTGTCAATCCAAATTTCCATTTACATCTATCACTTTTATGACCTCACACAGTTCCCTTTAGTACTTGTGTAGGCTGATCCGGAGCCGAATAATTCATTCAGTTTTTTGACTCGAACTCATTTGAAATTTAGATTTCCAGAGCACAAAATAAAAGGACGAGGTGTAAAAATAATGATATAATAACACAAAATAGGAATGATTATCAGCCATTTGCTAATCAGTTTGATAGTAAAATAGTTGTTGATTAAACGACATTTAAGTTGAATACAATATCAAGCTTGGGAGCTCAGCGGTTAAGGAATTGGACTCTGGATTGGAAGGTCAAAAGTTCAAATCCCAGCACCACCACGCTGCCACTGCTGGGCCCTTGAGCAAGGCCCTTAACTCTCAACTGCTCAGTTGTAAGGCGTTCTGGAAAAGGGCATCTGGCAAATGCCATAAATGTGAATGTGAGCTTGAAGGTATGTTTTAAAAATGTAAAAATAGGTTTAAAAAGCCGTAGCTCAGTGGTTGAGGCTCTGGGTTATTGATCAGAAGGTCATGGGTTCAAATCCCCAGCACCACCAAGCTGCCACTGTTGGGACTTTAAACAAGGCCTTTAACCTTTTCTGCTTTGGGGGGTGATGCATCATGGCTGACCCTGTGCTCTGACCCTGGCTTCCTAGCAAGTTGAGATGTGTGAAGAAAGAAATTTTACTGTGCTATAATGTACATGTGGTGGTTACATTAACTTTTTTATGTTTTATATATTCTTTTAAGCAATTTACCTTTATTTACTGTTTAGAATATAATAGCTAAATGTGCCTATATATAGAGAAATTTATATTATATAAACATATGCAGCTGCACTACTATCAGCCGTTATAGGAAACTGAAAACATCTGGCACATCAGGATTGCAATTTCCTAGTTAGAATCTCAACCTCTTTTTTATTTTTTTTAAATCTGGCAACATGGTGACCTGCTTCACTGCCGAACGAAGTTGATCTGATTCCACGTGTCTGTTTGATGGTTAAATATGAAGCGTCCGCGAGAAGTTCTCATCTCATCAGAGACATATTACGTCTCTCTCTCCATCGTTTTTCCTTTCTCTCTCTCTCTCTCTCTCTCTTTGTCCTTTGCCGTTGGAGTGAAGGGAAGAACTTTGGGTGGTGTGTAAACAGCCCCGGGGCTTCAGCACAACACGGCTCCATTCCTCTCCTGCCAGTCATTTATAATTGGATGGCCAGACATGAGCAATTTGTGGGACATGCCAAAGCAGCCATAGCTAAGACGCACAACACAATGAAAGGTAAAAGATACACAGGAAAAGAAAGTGTGTATGTGTGTGGGTATCGGTTTCTCTCCACAGTCGGCAGATAAACTTTATTTCCTATAGAGCGTCATTTGTATGCGTGTTTGATTCCCCGGGTGGCGGAGGGAATTGTGAAAATTTGGAACTAGGAGTTTGGAATGAGTTTGCTATAAAGGCGTTTATAAGAACGGTAATGGTGTGGGTGCTTGAACCAGGATTTCGGCGTCGTTACCAGTTATCAGTCATGACTCCAGTCTGCTCATGCGAATACAACATGGGTGCGTCATTTAGAAGAAACGGCTCGACACAGCGATGATGAGTGTTGTGGTACAGAGCAGCTCGACCAGCCTCGATGTTTTCTGGCGTTTGTGCCGATCAACACCTCCTGGAGACTTTTTTTTGTACCCATTTTCTTCAAAGTGAGCAGGCGATTGTAACGAAGGCTTTCACAGCGAATGCTCGTTGTGCGCCACTGCACCGCTCCATTAGAACTAACGGCAAGGGGTTGGAAACGAGGTCGCGCAAGTTCTAAACGATCGACGAAGCCCCAGGGTTGCCAAGTCTTGGTACCAAAATTTCCCTGCGCCATAGTCAAGTCAAGTTTATTTCTATAGCGCTTTTCACAACAGACATTGTCTCAAAGCAGCTTCACAGAAATCAACAGTGAAGGTGAATGGTGTGTATTTATCCCTGATGAGCAGCCGTGGCGACTGTGGCAAGGAAAAACTCCCTTAGATGTAACGAGTAAGAAACCTTGAGAGGAACCAGACTCAAAAGGGGAACCCATCCTCGTTTGGGTGACATCAAGAGTTTGATCATAAATCAGAAAAAAACATAGGGTGGTGAAATTTCTTCACCCTATGAATATGCATGAATGCACAAATTCCAAATTCGAAAACGCCCACCACATCAGAGCGTCACACGAATGACGCTAACGATTTTTCACACAACAATTACGTTACTAAATCTAAACAGCTGGTTTTGCTTGAAGTTTTGTTGAGTTTCAAGCGCCGGGGATCTTATGTATCCAAAATTTGCATATCTCACCCGATTGGGCCAAACCCGCGGAGCGTATTTTGCGACCTCACGAAGCGATTAACTTTATACAGGCATTTTAAATGGAGAGAAAAGCACTGTGAACATGTCCCCAAACATAAATCTCTATATAAAAAATGGACTTTAGTTGTACTTCAGAAAAAGTGACCGGACCGTAAAATAACCACTAGATGATGATTACTGTGCGATTGTAAAAACGCTGAAAAAGAATGTTCTATTGAAAATCCAGGGAGAGTACAAACTCCTGCACTAGACCTCTACGACTCTAGGTTTAAAAGCATTTAATTTCAGTCAGGTTTTCCAGAACACGTCCACGTTTTCTAATCTGGACCCGCTAATAATAACGACGACTTTTCCCTCATATCGACCCAGATCCTGATTTCGAACAGCCGTAACCGAGAAAATGATTTCAACCTCCTGCTGCTTTCTGGACTAAACAAAAGTCTTTAAAGTACTCATTAACGCCACCGGGGTAAGAAAAAAATCCCCCCCAAAAAAAACATGCTCTCGTGGCCCAGCATGTGTTTCTTAGGTTTCTTCGAATCCAAACACAGTGACATGAATCGCCAAGAAAGAAAAACCCACTTACGCTTCCTGTCAGTCTAATGCATGAAGCATTAAAACGGCGTGAAAATGGAGCCTTGTGTGGAAATAATGACACTCTATGGGGCACTAAAAGCCAAAAATAGTACATGCCAGCAAAAGGGTACAACTTTATTTCATCACTATTAGGTGAGGAGAATAAAAAGGCAGCAAACTGGACTGGATTCTAGAAACTTCTTACACTAAATGGACTTTTCTAGGCATATGTGGTTCCTCCCAAAACTGATACCACAATGTCTGAGGTACACAATTGTAAAGGACAGGGATGGGGTAGCAGGAAATGTACCCTTTTAGGCCAGCTGAAAGAAGATATGGGGTGGAAGATATCCTTTGTAGAGAGCTCCAAACCTATTGAACACCTTTGGGATAACTGTGGATGCTGACTGCACCCCAGGACTCCTCCTCCTTGAAGGTCGTTCTTAAAGTTATTTGCTGTACGTTTGAGGTTATTGATCTCCTGCAGAATCGGCATTTTTCAGCATTGAGGACACCATTAAACCTGACCAAATCCCCAACTCCATTCGCTGAAATGCAGCCCCAGACTTGCAGGAAACCTCCACCATGCTTCACTATTGCCTGTAGACACTCGTTATCTTACCGCGCCTCAGGATACTGACAAATATTTTGGATTTCAGACTCTGAGCACCTGCTGCCATTTTTTTCTGCACGCCAGGTTCAATGTTTTCATTCATAATTAAGCCGTTAGAAAGTTTCCATGTCGGAGGATGCAATTCTTCCATGAAAAGCACTGGCCGGACTAGAACATAAGTGAGAACACATTCTGACTCAGTGCTCCACAGCATGAAATGTAACTACAGACAAATAAAAATTAGGACATAAGATGTCATTATCTTATACAATTATATATAATTGTGCTGTTGTGGTATAAACGGATTTCAGGACGTGCTGCTATTAAAACATTATCCATATTAAAGTCCACTTAATCACACCACCTGATCGTTTTCAGTGTGACAGACGTTTTTCTCAGAAATGGTGACATCCAACGTAGGCATAACTTCATCATACATCTGTCATGCTCATTAATTAGTGTACCTGCCAACAAAAGTATTAGCACACTTTTTTTGAAAAAAAAAACATCATTGCAGCAAATAAATGCAAGAATTGTTTGGATGCTTAGACATAATATATGATTAAAACTGTTTGTTTGTAGGGGGAAAACCAAACGAACAATAAAATAAAGAACTGGCCTAATTTGTGATTTTTTTTTTATTTGATAATGTTTAGCACATTAAACCATAAACCTTAATAAAAATAATTCATTATTTAATATTTAATAATAAAAAAGATATTTCTTATATTTATTAGACCTTTAAAAAAATATATATAATATATATACTGTATGTATTTATTATATTTATTTATTAAACCTTTTGAAAAATAGATTCTGTATAAGTGTACTGTATTTCTTATATTTATTTATTCATTTTTTTAACTTTTTTTTTTGTTCCACAGAAAATGCTTAGGACTTTACATCATTGGCAAATGCAAAATAGATAAATAGACACAGATTGTTGATTAATAAATAAATAAATAATTCAATAAATATAACAAACAAACAAATGCTTTCTTTTTTACCTTTTTATTAAAAATTTATTTTGGAAAAAAAAAAAAAATGAAGTCAATAAAATATTACGCTGTCAAAAAATTCTTTACTGGAATGATTTCTCAAAGTGAAAAATATACAATACATTTGACTGAATTTACCATTTTTATTTTTATTTTTTTGCAAAAGTAAAAAAATATGATACACATTTATGGATATTTATATTTGTAATCATGTATTATGTATATAATATAATTATACATTATAATAAAATGTATTTAAATGTATAATATATTTAATTATAATATAATTAAATATTTTATTATAATAAATGAATGCATTAATAAATCATGTGTGATGTGTGTCCACAGATGTCTGATGTCACTTTGTCCCAGGATCCTGTAAGTCACTGGGAAGATCTCAGATATTCAGTCACTACAATCATCTGTACTGTCTTCAGTCCAACACGGGTCCGTTTCCCATCCTGGTCTATTTTTGTACGGACAGTTTCCATGGCAACAGAGCATTTGCAATGTGGTTTTTTTTTTCCCCCCCAAAGGTTTGACCATAGGTTTGAGTACAAACAGAGCAACATGGAACAACAACAACAGGCAGAGACTTGCTTATTTTCCCTGTCACTCCATTTCAGGGATGTGAAAGACCATGTGACAATACAGACGTGGATGAAAATCAGGCTGGCTGAAAGTTTTGGGGTGTGTGTGTTGTGTGTGTGTGTGTGTGTGTGTGTGTACATACATGCATGTATGCATACATACATACATACATACATACATATATACATACATATGTGTGTGTGTGTGTGTGTGTGTGTGTATGTATGTGTATATATATTTTTATATATATATATAGGGATAAATACACATAATTCACTTTGATTCTAAAGTTCTGTAAAGCTGCTTTGAGACAATGTCCATGTGAAAAGTGCTATAGAAATAAAATTAACTTATTAACCTATAATACCGTATTTTTCGGACTATACGCCACTACTTTTTTCCCACGTTTTGAACCCCGCGGCTTAAACAACGAATCGGCTAATTTATGGAATTTTCTTGGGCTTTTTCCAGTTTCACAAACTTCAAGCCAAAAAACTGAACCCCATAACATTAGACCAGAGAAATTTCCGTACGGAAAAGAAAAAACAAACCTCACCTGTGTTGTGAGCTGCACGGCATCGGGAGAAAAAAAGTTTTTTTCCCCGAGAGAAATAGTTGTGAAAGGAAGGAGGAAGACAGTGAACAATGACTTACTTGGTCGGCTACTGTTTAGATACAAGCCGTTGTAACGCGTTGAGTCTGGGTGAAGGGAAGAGCTCGCTAACTCCAGTTACAACAGAACTCATATAAACAGGTTTCCAAAACTCGTGCTTTTTTATTTTTCTTGGCAACAGCGTTAAGGGTTAGTCAAAGAAACGTAGAAATGAGCATCAGAAAATAATAAGGACATATTCCTCGGTCTTGCACACATGCAGCAATACCGGAAAAATGCGGCGGCAGGCTATTCCCAAAATACCGCTCTGCTCTTAAAGGAGCCACAACATATTTCACCCGTTACACTGTGTAACAGACACTGTCTTTCGTTAAAGCCTATGTAAAGTTAATTAGTTTCAGTGTAGGCTTATAGACAGGTGCGGCTTATTTATGTTCAAAATAAAAATCCTTGTCAAATGCAGTGGGTGTGGCTTATATATGGGTGCGCTTTATAGTCCGGAAATTATGATACTATAGAAATCAAGGAAGAGGATCCCAGCGACAACCTGTGCAGCTCTGGTGAATTCCATGTCTAGGAATGTCCACTTAGGGTGTACTCTCTTTTGTTGACAGTTATTTATACAATAATGGCTGTATGTTGGGTAATTCTCACACACTGACACAAAATTAAGATTCCAGATAGACACATGAAGACACTTCTTTGTGTAGCAGTTGTTCTGATCTGGATGCGGATGAACGTGCAGACGAATAGTAATACATTTTATGGATTTGTTTATTGGTTTTTTTCGATGCTGCTCAGAAAAGAACTGTTCGCTAGTTGTTACTTTTTAATCGAACACTGGAATGCATGGCGACGCATTGGATTATAATTACGTTCAAAAATCACAACAAAAAAAAGTTATTGAGAAAGATAGAGCGACAGAATACATACACCTGGGAATCAAGACACAGAATAGGTGAACACAGTCGGATAACAACGCTGAGTCGGATAAAAAAAGCACATTGAATATTCAAAAATATAGTCGAGTTTCATTTCTATTGTATTGTCCATTGAGAGGATAATATACTAAAAAACTTGCTGACAT
Organism: Silurus meridionalis; assembly: GCF_014805685.1. NCBI lineage: Eukaryota > Metazoa > Chordata > Actinopteri > Siluriformes > Siluridae > Silurus > Silurus meridionalis. The sequence goes on along the minus strand of NC_060911.1, from coordinate 13,851,288 downwards.
GTGAGGGGTGCACTCAATTTTCCAAATTCTCGCTTTGTCTTAGCATTTTTTATCAGTTATGTCGACTTTTTTTATGTCGCCGAACCCTAATATCTCGAGCACAAGGGGGGAAAAATTTGCCATTTAACGCCGGTTATCTCGGTAACCGAGGGGGGAAATCCGCGGTGCGCTTTGGGAATAAAAGAGCAGCCGTTGAGAGAGTGCCAGTGGGAAGGCACGTACCGGGATACTCATGAGCGATAACAACGACCGCCGTGAACCAACATATACCAACAATAACGGACAGTGAGAGTGTGGAAGTTTAAATAGGAGCTGGTGATGATGATAAACGAGCACCATATGTGTGTGATTGAAGCCGGGAGCTTCAGAGAAAGCGGCGAAAGCACCTGCCACGCTGAAGAGGGCGAAGGGGCGTGGCAGGTGGATTCTGACAGATAAACATGTACTGTATGTATTTTTATAGCATGCCTTCATCAAACAAATCGCGGCAACGCTGTTGTGTAAAAAACCCTTCAAAAACACGTGCATGCACATTCTCATTTATTAACGCACATCATGCACATAAAGAAATTTCAAGCACGTTAATATACTGCCGCCATTTTGATTTTTGTTTATCTCGATCATCGGTTATCTCGATGCTTTTTGGCGACCCCCAGGACATCGATATAACCGGGTTCCACTGTATATATATATATATATATATATATATATATATATATATATATTTCAATTAACCGAAAAAAGAGATAAATAACACAATCAGTGCAACAATATTTAGACCTCAGAATATATATTGGGGCAAAGTTGCTGAACAAAGATTTAAGATCCTAGTGTGTGCACCCGTGTCATGTTTCCTGTTACCTGTGTTACAAAACTATGATTTCTTTGAAATTTCTTTTATATTTTCTGCTATTTGTTTCTTTATCATCCATTCTATACTTTTGTTTTTATTCGAATCAATTATTTTCTGCATTTTTTGCTTCTTACCCATGTTTACTATTTGGATAGAGAGGAGCGATGATCCTTGTGTGAAATGATCTGCCAGCGTTTTTGACCCCTGCTATGGATTTTTGGATTCGGTGGCTTCTAATGAAGCCTGGCATCTCTATTTTTTTTTTAGCTCTTTTTTATATCTTATATATATATATATATATATATATATATATATATCTTACATAAAAAAAAACCCTGAACAGCAACAAATTAATTGTCTTTCTGATATCCTTTTTTTTAAAATGCAATGTTTGCTCACCACATGATTATTATACAGAGGTTAGAACAGGTCAACGCCTTTCCTGGTGTTGATCTGCTCCTCCTACATTGGAACATTTGGTCTAAAGTAAAAAATAAATAAGGGGGAACAGATTAAGCGGGCGAATCAGCCGGTCACACAGGGTCAGCTTTAGCAGGAAGATTTAGCCTGTCGCGGTCTGTGTTCAAAGAAGAAGCCAGAAAATCCTTAGTGAGCGCTGAAACCTTTCAATGAAAACCAAAACCAAGTATTTTTTTTGTACAGAAGAAAATACAGCCGTATATTAAAAATGTAGATATTTTATTTTTTTGAACAATAAGTCTGAGATTTCAGCTGTAATATATGAAGCTGTTGTACTTTATTGTATTTAGTATTAAAAAATTGAAATTGAAATGGATTGAAATTCCAAAACCAAAGTTTGTCTGATCTTGCACTTAGAATGACCCTTTGCTCATATTTCCCATAGCTGTAATCCTAATCTCAGCGTTGTTATCCGACTGTGTTCACCTATTCTGTGTCTTGATTCCCGGGTGGATGTATTCTGTTGCCTAATAACTTTTTTTAGTTGTGATTTCTGCACGTGATTATAATCCAATGCGTCGCCATGCATTCCAGTGCTCGATTGAAAAGAAACAACTAGCGAACATTTCTTTCCTGAGCAGCACTGACAAAAACCAATAGACAAATCCAGTGTTGGGCAGTAACGCGTTATTTCTCCCTCTATACCCACTCCATTGGTGAAGTCATATCCTCACATGGGTTTTCTTATCACTGCTATGCAGATGACACTCAACTCATCTTTTCTTTCCCTCCATCAGATACCACAGTTTCCGCTCGGATCTCAGCATGCTTGTCAGACATATCTTTATGGATGAGGGCTCACCAACTTAAACTCAACCCCAGCAAAACAGAACTGCTGGTCATCCCAGGTGATTCATCTCCAGGTCAAGATCTACAAATAACACTTCATGACTCTCTGCTCTCCCCTTCAGCCACTGCTCGTAACCTTGGGGTAACTATGGACAATGAACTGTCTTTTTTCCCACATGTCGCTAATGTTGCTCGTTCTTGTCGATTTCTTCTCTATAACATCCGAAGGATTCGACCATTTCTGTCCATACAGGCTGCCCAGTTGCTTGTTCAGTCTCTTGTCATTTCAAGACTGGACTACTGCAACTCTCTGCTGGCAGGTCTTCCCCTGAACGCTATTCGTCCACTGCAAATGATCCAAAACGCAGCTGCACGACTTGTGTTCAATCAGCCCAAGTTTTCCCACACCACCCCACTGCTGCGCCCCTTCACTGGCTTCCAGTAGCTGCACGTATCAGATTCAAAACACTGATGCTTGCCTACAAGGCCAAAATGGACCAGCACCATCTTACCTCAGTGACCTCATCACATCTCGCACTGCACCACGCTGTCTGAGATCCTCCAGCACTGCTCGACTGGTACCACCTTCTCTCAGAATGAGAGGTAAGTACAATTCAAGGCTCTTCTCTGTTCTGGCACCGAGGTGGTGGAATGAACTTCCCCTAGATGTCCGTACAGCAGAGTCCCTGACTATCTTTAAGCGACGACTGAAGACCTACCTCTTCCTGAAATACCTAAATTAGCACTTTCCAAGTTTGTAGAATTCGAGTTATATTTATATTGAGTTTGTATTCTTGTGTACCAGTGTAGATTTATTCACTACTAGAGATTTAAAGCACGTTTGTACGTCACTCTGGATAAGGGCGTCTGCTAAATGCCAAAAATGTAAATGTAAATGTAACGCAGTTACTATTGACAGTAACTAATACTGCAATGCATTACTTTTTAAATAAAGTCACTCCGTTACCTTATGGTGCGTTACCCTTTTTTAAATCAATAAATTTGGGCTGAAGTGTAGCCTACAGTCTGACCTGTTTACAGCATTGTAGGATTGGTGGATGAACCACTGTAAACAGGAAGAAGACGCACTGTGGGCGTGTCTCCGTTTATTCAGGTCTGTGCGGCAGTAATGGCGAGTCGAGGTGAGAGCAAGACGAGTTTCTCAAAGTGGAAATATGCTCATTATTTCACTTTAGTTGAGTATAAAGACAAAAACTTTTTAGTCAAATGTAAGCTGTGTCTTTCTGGTTCGAAGCTCGTATCTACTGCGATAGCAGCAACTCCAATCTGTTGAAGCTCCTCCAGAAACTCCACGCCTCGACGAAGCTAGAAGCTAGAAGCTAACCCGGTGTTCTGTTCTACATTGTTGATAGTTTTCAAACTTCAGCTGTGAAAGGAACATGTTTGAGAGCTCAACACAACAGCAGAAGCCACTTTAGTGTTTGATTGTGAATATATTATTCAGCTTGTTTTGTTATTTATTTCAGAAATCCTTGTGATATATTCAGTGTGTGCTGGTCTGACTTTAATAAAATAGGGTTTAAAAATGACTTTGTGTTTAAGTCAGTTTTGTGTTTGTAGACACATAAAAGGGCATTAATAGGAACATTAAAGAAGGTTCTTTAAAAAAGTAACTAAAAAGTTACTTTTAACAGTAACGCATTACTTTTTGGTGTAAATAACCAACAAAGTAACTAGTAACTGTAACTAGTTACTATTTCTCAGTAACTAGCACAACACTGGACAAAATCATAAAATGTATTGCTATTCGTCTGCACGTTCATCTGCATCCAGATCAGAACAACTGCTACACAAAGAAGTGTCATCATGTTCTTACTGCTTTTATCGGGAATCTTTATTTTTTGGATGCAGAGACACTTAAACTCATGTACTGCATTTATTTTATGCCCAAAACATCAATACCATCGTTTCGACACCATGGCTATAGAAACCATCGATATTATAGAGAAATGCAGTAAAACAGAGCATTAGAGTTTCCTTTCACTGCATTTTTGTGTGCATTGTATGGTTTTCTTTGGATTTAAAAAAGGAAGGCAAATAGTTTGTTTTAGTGCAAATTCTACTGGAAAGAAAACACAAAGGTATAAACGGTTGATGAAAAAGCTAAAAAATGTTATACATATTCATGAACAAAAGTAGATTCAAACATACGTCAGTGATTTTGATCAAAATTAAGGCCAGCAAGAAGCCCTCGCAGGTCCTGATGATCCTCATGGTTCTTCATTTTCCGATCTTTGAGGCTGTTCTTGTGGAGAACATCCTCAGCTGTAGCAAGAGGTTCTCAATTGAAAAGAACTCCATCCAGGATGGAGGCATCAGGATGTATCAGGCAGGTCCTCGAACAGATGAAAGGTGGGCTTTTGGACAGAACAAATTACAAAATGTTAACAATATAATGTATTGCAAAAGTTCATTTCGGCTAGTTAGCAAGATCATTCATCTAGCAAACAGGTTAGCAAGCAAATTAGCCTCACAATGCACAAACGTTTGTGCAGGTCTTGATTTCACATTTCTTAATTAAGCTAAGAATGATTCAGCATGTAGACACAAATCGTCGCAAATTTGTAGCGTGATTACAGCTTTTAGTGTAAGCTCAAGTGTCTTTTACACCTAAACCTTCGGTGGTGTTTTACCTGAAACAAACCACCTCTTAATACCATCATTATAACGCCACGGTTTTAGAGACCATCGATATTATAGAAAACACAGTAGAACAGAGCGCTGCATCATAGACAGGAATGTCATTACTAAAGCAAGAAACCCGAAGAAAACAATTAAACAAGTCTCCTTTCACTGTAGCCGCATCTGCACCGCCCGCATACATCATCATCAGCTCTAGCGGAAGCATCGATATCAACCTCGTAAAAAAGGCAAATGGGTGCTTTTGTGCTAAATCTAAAGGAAAGGAAACGCAAAAGTAGAAACGGTTCATGAAAAACGTGGCGACTGTTTTGACTCAACGTCTGTTTCGGCCGACTTTTCCTCGCAACGCCTTCGAAACGTCTGTTCAAGAAAAAAAGGTGTATCTGTCACCAAATGGATTTCTTCTCCTCTGTCATATTCACATTGTAAAAAAAAAAAAGCTATTAATAAATAACGAATAGGTAATAATTAGTAATGATTCAGTAAATTGTCCTACTGTTGCTTCATTTCTGAGTTTGCACTGAGAAATCGGGGCAGTAGGTGGCTCGGAGTTTGGCGTAAAAAAAAAAGAAATAAAAAAATCCCATCCACAATCAGAAGGTGGTAATTACGTTTAGTCCCGTATGCACAAATTGCATTAGCATGAGTGCAATGAGGCATATACTATTTCATGTTAAAGCACGGTTCTGGGTCCGGATCTGCCTGATTATGATTTTTTTATCTCTGCTAAGGACTAGAGCTTGTTAGTGGAAGCAGGTGGTGTTCTAGAGGGTCGGATCTGATTAGACCCTGGAGGGGGGGGGTTTAGGGAGTATCAGGGTTTCGCTGCTATGTTGTATAAATCTTATTACCATAGTGTTGTCGAATCTTGTGTCCTCTGATTGGTCGAACTCTTACTGAGGAGTGCAGATGCAGACTCTAAAACAAACTTTCTTTCGGCTTCTCCCATTAGGGGTCGCCACAGCGGATCATCCGTATTCATGATCGTGCAAACTCTAAATAAGCGAAAAGAAAACGGGTTGATGAGGTAAAAGTGCTCTTATTAAACGCTCACTTGAATAAAAGCACAAAAGTTTTTGCCTTCAAATGTACTTAAGTATCCAATGTTCTATGATTTAATATGGCTATAATGTTCTTAGCACTTTTTTCACATGACCCTTAGCTTATCACTAAGTTACAAAGAAGATGAGGAGAAGATGAGTTGTGGTAAGAAATCCCCTGTAAGAATGCAACATTTCTAAGAGAGTGACTATAAAATAAAAAAAAGGAGAGTACCAAGTACTGAGCCTTGTGGGACACCATACAGTAACCTGATATGAAAAACCTTCCAGGTAGGAAGCAAAAAAGCTCATGTATGATGTTTCCCGTCCATGTCCTACATGCGTGTTATTCCCAGCACACTATAACACCGAATCTAAATTAGGGCTGAATCGAACATGATACATTTCGCTTCAGTAATGATGCTTTCAAAGCATTTTTCGGCACAATAGTCCATTTCGGGTCTGGTATACAAGCGTGATACCAAGAGATTGCATCGTTTTCACAGCAAATAACGTCGCTGATGGTCTGGTAATGAAAAACACTGGTGCAGGTCTGATTATTTACAAGGCATCTTCTTAAAAGCTTTCTGTCCCACCTGAAATGATTTAGATGGCTGGATGATCAAGCCTTTCCTTTTTTTCAATTTCCTTCCTCTCTATTTCAGAGTAGTACACTCGGAGCCAGGAGTTCTACTGTATTTGTGGTGAATCTGCGCTAAACACGGCGACAATCAATTCTTTCTTTCTTTTTTTAAATTCTGACCCTCCAACCTGCTTCATTCAACACTCTGCCTCATTTCTGTCCTGTTCACTTCGGCAGTGTGTTAAAGCCTCCCCCGAGCATGCCACGTGGCTGCGGGGTATTTTCAGCGAGACAGGATTGCGAATCACACCTATTGTTTTGTCTGGTTGTATGAGTCAGGAGACTCGCTGCGAGACCGAGACGCATTTTTCATCACCTGCTTCTCCACAAGCTGGACTTCACCCACACTTTGCTTCACATCGGTTTTAAAATAAACTCATTTTGCCAGCATTTAATTAAAAAATTTCTCTATTAAACGTATTCATTTTCTCAGAAAAGCATTATACAGGGGTCACCTAAAAAGCAGTCAAGCTTAAAGTTGGATCTCAAATTTACTCTAGGAGAAACTTACAAAATAGTTGTGACTATGGTCCACACCAACTTCCTTCGTGTTTTCCTTCCACAATGAGAGTTTTCACTCAACGGCCGAAAAACGCTCACCAAAGTGAATCAATTACAAAAAAAAAACGAGATGGTGGACTAAACACTCTGTATTGTATATCCTATATTCTATATATCTGACAACTCCACCTCACTTCGGTCCTTTAAAACACTCTCTTTTCCTTACCTCAACATAAGTAAATAAATGGCGGCGGTAAATGACGTTTTGCTAATGCACAGTACAGGGATTTTAGTGTTTTCAGATGTTTCGGCATGAATTTGCAACTTTTGGGAAACAACTGAAAACTAGGTAGTGTAAATGTTGTGTTTTTTTGACGGAAAAACGCCGTGTTTTTATTTATTTATCTGAATTTGTGTCGATATAGCCTATGTGTTTTTAATTGCATACATTAGACTTTTAATTGATTTTTTTTATTCAATTGATTGATTTTTCTGCTTCAAAGAAGCCCAAATTTTTGAAAATTAACTTCAGAAAATAAAACATTAAATGTAAAAAACACACAAACATCTGTATTACTCAAATACTGTATAACAAATGTTAACTATTTAATAAATGTTTTTCTATTTATTTAATTTTATTGAATCATTTTAATTCATGGCAGTTTAATTGATTACTTAGTTTAAACAATAAAACATGTATTGCATTCATTAAATGTATTCTATATAATTTTTAGCAAATATTATTTTATATATTATTTAACCAGGCAGGCATTTTATTTAAAATGTAAACTGTTCAAATGTTGATCACGAACGTTAATAACCTAATAACCTGCGTTCCAAAAAAAATTACACAATTTTATATTTGCATTTCTTCAGTTTTTTTGAATTGCATAACTTTATTTTGTGCCGTAGGTCTAAAAAGATTTTGGTACGAATACGTGTACCGTTACATCCCTAGTGTGTATATATATATATATATATATATATATATATATATATATATATATATATATATATATATATATATATATATATATATATATAAAACCCCGAGTAAACACAGCTCACATGAAGAGTAAATGTCTTTACTAAATCTGCTGTCCAATTTTGACCACTAGGGGCAGTTTTGTTATTGATTAATAATAATAATAATAATAATAATAATAGTAATAATAATAATAATAATGAAGGAGGAATTATTTATAATTATCTAGCACTTAACAATAATTATCCTGTTACACCCAAAGAGATGTTGTGGTTTCAAAGGTTAAGCTTCTATGTTACTATGTTATACAGTCGGGGGTTTAAGCTGCCACTGTTGGGCCCTTAAGCAAGGCCCCTCAACTGCTCTGTTTCAGGGGTGCTGCATCATAGCTGACTCTGTGCTCTGACCTCATGTTCCTATCGAGCTGGGGTATGTGACAAAAATTTTTTTGTTGTAATGTATATGTGATGGATAAAGTTTGTATGCTGTTGCAGTTTTTGACCACAAGGGGCAGACAATTCTTAAAATAAACAAGGAAATAAAAATAAGCTCCCGTTAAAACTAACTATAAAGGACAAAATGTAGGTGCATTTTAAATATTCAAAGGGATTTAGTCTAAAACAGATTTGGAAACACACCATGTAGTATAATGGATGTTTTTTTTTTTTGGAGAACATCTCTAGAATGACTCAAAATAAAAAAACCCTTCTTCAGCCTAGAAGTGGCAGATAATGACTCCTGAATGATGCTGAAGCAGCATGACACTAAAAAAACAAAAACAACAACCAAAAAAAACCCAGGAAACATCGACATCTCTAAATGAATCCTTTGGCAATCGGAGGTCTCTGGGCACGAAATGAGGCATGAGGTCTACAAAAACGAGGATTTAATGGGTAATTGAAATTAGCGCCTCGTCGCAGAGACGCCCGCGTGCCAGGCGGTGATTTGTTTTCGAGCGCTGATCGGATTGACAGGCTGTGCCTGCACACGGTAGCATGACCAACCGCTGAAGACAAGAGCGTACGCTAATCAACGTGATTAACGCCAAAACATCTCGCTTTTTTGCTGAATCAGCTGCATTCATTTAGACACCTCATCCAGGTTTATTTGAGAAGCAAGCAATCAAAAAAAAAAACGTTATGTTCGTCGGTTTGGAGGTTTTCGTGTTTATCCCGATTATGTAATTTCATTTACATTTATGGCATTTTTGCAGATGCCCTTCTCCAGGTGACTTACAATCTAGCAGGTGAGGGTTTGGGGCCTTGTTTAAGTGGCAGCTTGGTAGTGCTGGGATTTGAACTCCCAGTCCAATGCTATAACCACGTAATCCTAACCGTAATTTCCAATCTCGAGAACATCTGGAATCCTGTAAAATATTCTAAAGAATGCGTCAGAATATTTCCCCCAAATGGACTGATTTGTCACATTAATACAAGTCACATATAATTTACCCGATCATATTCGGTGTCATGGTCATGATATCATTAATCAGCACTTTTTCAACCACATTTATGAGTCCTGATCCTGCATTTTTTCTTTAGAACATCCTTTTGGTCCATTTCAATTCAAATCCTGATTGCAGCTTTGTTATCCATCTGTGTTCACCTATCAAAAGTTAGGTGTTTGTTCGACCAGCCTTCGCTCCCCACATGCATCGATGAGCCTCGGCCGCCCACGACCCTGTCGCCGGTTCACCACCGTTCCTTCCTTGGAGCACTTTTGATAGATACTGACTACTGCAGACCGGGAACATCCCACACGAGCTGCAGTTTTGTTCTGACCCAGACGTCTAGACGTCACAATTGCCTTAAATCCTCACTCTTGCCCATTTTTCCTGCATCTAACACCAACTTTGACAAAATGTTCACTTGCTATCTAATAAATCCACCCGCTAACAGGTGCCATGATGAAGAAGAGATCATCAGTGTTCTTTACTTCACCACTCAGAATGTTATAATGTCAATGTTATTCCTGATCGTTGTACACAGTCATGGATGTCGATTTTATTTGATTCAAACTGTATTTTAATTAGTTTGATGTTCAACCGGTAGTAAAATTGTTAACCGGCGGAAATAATTAGATTTAATATATGGGTGAAGGAGTGCACATGCCTCTCGGGGTCTGCACTCGAGGACACTTTAAATACAGTTAAAACGCCTAATTAACAACATTTAGCAAACAATCTAATAGTATAAAACACAATACCACCACTTCGAAGGACCTACAGTACACAATATCACACAAGCCTGGCGCAAGACTCACGAGGAAGTAGATTCCACAACTGAACTAAAAGCTCGAGATCCCATAGATGGCAAACGCATACGAGCAAAAACTAAGGAGAACGAGGACATCGATCGACGAGTTCGAGATGAGTTTATGTCCAAAGTAGGTCAGACGAGGTTTTGTAGTGCCTTATAAACCATTATTTGTCTCCCTGCTTTAGTTTTTCAGTTGTATGTTGTCTCGAGCTGTTCTGAATGTGATAAACGATGATTCTTGTAATTTCCCAGTTTTTGAATAAAAAAAAAAAGAACAAATAAAAAAAATGTCTAAGTCACCACTGCATTTAAAATCTGTGATCTGTAAGAATAATAGCAGAGAGAATGATGATTGTATTTCTTTCATTTCTCGCATTCTCGGCGGGGCAGAGGCTTATATACACTTTTTTTTTTTTTTTCGACCTCTTCTTTCAAACCGAGTCTGGTTTGTTGCACCTCAAATTTTCTGTTACATTAAAGTCTCTTAAAGGCCCAACATTTTTTGCCCCCCCCAAAAGCATTAAATCCACTCTTCTGAGAAGATGTTCCACTGAAGATCTGTGTGAGATCCATTCATCCAAAAAGTGGTTCGAATCTGGCGCCCCCGGTTTATCGCGGAATTGCATTTACCACATAACTAATCTGATTTTCTTGGTTTTTCTTAATATTACATTGATATTGATTTGTGATATAGGAAAGTGTATAGGACTGTGGTGAGACCTGAGATGTTGTATGGATTAGAGACAGTGACATTGAGTAAAAGACAGGAGGTGGAGCTGGAGGTAGCAGAGCTGAAGATGTTGAGATGTTTATTGGGAGTGACGACGATGGACAGGATTAGAAACGAGTTTATTAGAGGGACAGCGCATGTAGGACGTTTTGGAGACGAGGTGAGGGAGGTGAGATTGAGATGGTTTGGACATGTGCAGAGGAGGGACATGGGGTATATCAGTAGGAGAATGCTGAGGATGGAGCCACCAGGAAGGAGGAAAAGAGGGAGGCCAAGGAGGAGGTTTATGGATGTGGTGAGGAAAGACATGCAGGTAGTTGGTATGAAAGCGGCAGATGATCCACTGTGGCGCCCCCTAATGGGAGCAGCCGAAAGAAGAAGTTTATTTTTTTCAACCCAATTGATTTTCATTTACATGTTCGAAAAAAACAGATTTTTTAAAAATTCAATACACATTAATGTTAATTGTACACATTCATTAATTAAACAGTGCAGTAATAGTGTTTTTTTTTGGAAAAAGTAGTAAAGAACTAAATCACTGGTGAAAGTTTCCCGAACGTTGTCGAGGAGTCCTTCGGGAAGCAGGTACGAGGCAGAAATCACTAGTCAATGCTCCTGCTCTTCGATTAGTTGTAGGTGGAAAGGAGGCATAATGAACGGTCTGTTGAACGATTCTCATTAAGGTCAGAGTTTAGCGTAGCACTAAAGAAAGAGAATAGAAGAGATCCTTAAATTAGAGCCGAATGCAAAATCACACGTTTATTTCTGACTAATTAATAGGCATCTTGAAAAAAACCCACACCTTTTCCGTCCTTTTACTTCTATTTTTTCTGGAGAGTGGAAAAAAAAGAACCGGTGTAGACGTGACTCATCGGCGCTTAGCGATTCTCCCTGGTGTCAGTGTGAGGTAAAGCGCATTTAACATCCCATTGATTGGATTGATTAAAGGAGAATAAAGGGCCTGTATCACGAGGCAGGAGGCGCTCCTAGGCACAACGGAACGAGTCCTTTTCAGCTCTGTGAGAAAACCGACCGATGCTATCAGAAAAAAAAACCCCAACACACTATAATGCACAACCTGCTTTCTTAGACCAGCAGCCAACACACAAACACAAGTTTTCACGTACAGAAACGCAAATAGATCGCGTCTACTATCGCGTAATGAAGTCCATCAGGCTCCTCAATGAGCTCAAACGATCCGAAGAGACGGTGAGACACTATTATGCGATTTAATGGGAAGTTAATAGGGTGAAGTGTGAAATCAAGTACAAAATGCTGACCTCGTACCTCCTCGAACATTCATTTTAAACAATTAACTCCATCGGTTTTACCCGTTCGTATGTAGCCGAGGTTTGAATTTCGCTTTATACGGAAAGCGCGGAGATTTCGAATCATACGAGGCGGTTTCGAGACTAGCTCTGTTTACGAGAAAGTACTTTATCTATCTACATTTTTTCGCACATTTATGTTATTATATTATTCATGTAACTGTAAAAGTAGACACGTTTTGTGGAAAAACCTCTTAAAGCTGAAGGTAAAGGAGGATAAGTGTTTTTTGTTTCCATGTTTCAGCTTGTTTTCCTTCTTTTAGAAGCCGTCTTGTTAAAAGCCCACATATATAATATATATAAAATGAAACAAAAGTCACGTGAATGCTTTCCACAGGAAGGGGCCGCATGCCCCTGAAAAATCCATGGTCATGATTTCTAGAGTTAAAAAAAAGAAAAGAAAAGAAAAACAGGGACAGATGGGTTTTAAAGTGCTAAAATATTAACAGGCCTCATATATATGTCCTTCGGGGATTAGCCACTCCGCTGCTGCAGCATTCCTGCTTATGGCTTTAGCGCCTCGGGGTCTCCGGGGACGTCTCTATACTTGACTCTGTAATCTTAGAAAATGTGTTTTATTTATAAAGGATCAGCGTGTCCTTGTGCGACTGCGATTCCTCGTTGGCGTATCAGCGGGTACAACCTTGTACAACTCCGCGTTGTCTCGTTCGTAATAATCTCGAGGAAGTTTAACCTTCCCTGCTAAAATGTGTAATTAGGAACAACAAACAAACGGGCTTTCAGAAAGACGGATTTATGAGAGAAGGAAAGCGAGCTTTTAAAGATTCCCCAGCGTTATTACTCCACCCTGGTATAGCGTCAACAATTTCAAATATTAATATGTATTTGCCCCTGAGGTGTATAATAGTGAGGACCCTTGGATTGTAAGGACAGCGAAAAATGGGGTCATCATTGGGGTCTCTTTTTCTTTTATCCTTCCCTCTATTAAGGAGGTTTTACACAACACAATGCATCAGCAAAACCACCAGCATCATGGCTGACCACACACACTCACACTCTAGACACACCCTGTTCAACTTCTTGCTGTCTGGGGAAAAAAGGTAAAGAAGCATCAGACTCTTCAGCAATAAGATATGTTGCCATAACCGTTGTGCTGTTAGCACCTAACGTTTTACGTGGTACCCAGTGGTTAATGCTTTTGGTTACTAATCAGAAAATCTGGGGTTCAAGCCCTGGTATTGCTAAGCTTTCATCTTTGGGGCCCTTGAACAAGGCTCTTGAAGACCTTTACTTCAGGGGTGTTGTAACATGGCTGTGAGATGTGAGACCAATCTGGAAAAGTCTAGACAAAATTTGAAGGAGAAGTCACAGCAATTGAGTTAGATATAAGCATATCATTGTCACTTATAGCCACTAGGTGGTGGTAACAATAAATTCGGTTCATGGTGTTAGGTCACGGCCCTGAACATACAAAGTTCAGGGTCAGAGCACAAGTTGCTAGGATACAGCCTCGGTTTTTCTTTGCCGGCTTTGCTGTCAGATGCGCCGGCCCATTAGGTCATGCAACGAGGCGAAAGGACGGATGAAAGTGCAGTAAACAGTGCACAATAAACAAAATACGAAGATAACCACAAATATGGACAAGATGAACTGGAGAGAGAATAACAACATATGAGAGAAGTTGAGGGATGGTAATGACAAATTCCGTAGGAGGGGCGGTGAAAAAGAGCTAAAAAGATCCTAAAGGTTATAGCTATAAATGTACTTCTGAATTCAACCTGATGGTGGCTGTGAGAGCGTGGGCTGCACTTGGCCCAAATTTGGTGTAAATGTTTCTAAGGTACCCATCGAACAGTCGGCCAAATTTCATGACTTTTTTAATGGAACGCATCTATTGACTGTTATAGACATTTTAGCTCTCAAGTACCAGGCTGTGGAAAAGATGCTACTGAGTTGCAATGACATTCTGAAAAAAATGTACAAAGATATTGTCCTAATACTATATATCTATATCTATATATAATTAAGTAAATTTGAGTGATTTTTTATTAATAAACTTGAAAACCATGAACCAAAAACAATGCCAGTGGTAAGAAAAAGGAAACTAAAGTTAGCACAGTGTCACTGTGGCTACTCACACTGAACTATTACATTTCATTTTATTTAAGAAATCTAATTTGTGCCAATGTAATTAATTACTCAATGTAATCAATATATAATAAAAGTGTTTATTTTTGTAAAATATTCTAAAATCTTGTTTTATATATTATTGAACCGAGCAGGCATTTTATAGAAAATTGTTTGAAAAAATGTAAACTGCTGATGATCACAAACGTTAATGATAATAAACGGCATTAAAAAAAACGACAAGCAATTTAATGTTTTGCATTTCCGTGAATCAAAAACGGAGGCACGTCTCGAAACGTGAATTTTGTGTACTGTTACACCCCTAATAAATATTATTATATAAAAAATTATATATTATATCTAAAACACACACACACCCCCTTACATACACATCTGTATTACCCGAATGGGTTCTAAAAAATGTAAAAAACCTAAAAAACCTACTGTATTTAATTGAATTTTTCCATTCATTTAATTTTATTTAATTCATTTGTGCCAATTCGATTGATTACTTCAATGAATCAATATAATATAAATGTGTATTGCATTCATTTGATTTATTCTATTTTATTTGTTATTAAATATTAGAAAATATTTAAATATATTTTTTAACTAAGCATGCATTTTCTTTTAAATTGTTTTAAAAATGTATTATTCATGTATTATTTAAATATATAGATAGACAGAGAGACAGACAGATAGATCATTATAGATAGATAGATAGATAGATAGATAGATAGATAGATAGATAGATCTTAAGTTCATTGAACCAGTTACTTTGAAATACTTTTTCACTTCGCGTCTTCATTCGCGGAGCATTTCAGCTCCACACCTCAATGTTTCACAAAAACGCTGAACCATATTGAAACCCTGATCTGGAAATGCCTCTTTAGGAACATTTTGCAAGGTGGACAGTCATGTGGGACGGCAGGAAGACATGGGAGTGTTTGCAGTTTCCAGATTTATTTATGTCTGCTTGCTGATCGATCCTGGTATTTTTATCAGGGGTAACGGTGTACACAAATCTCTGGGTCTTTCATTCAAAAAGAAATGTTCCGAAGTTTTCAAGCACTTTATCAACAATACAGAGTTCATCTTTTCTGTATTTTCTTCTTCTAAAATTCTTCTGGATCTTGTGACACATTTTCATGTCCCGTTTCATTGAAAATCTTGTAACATTTCATGATGTTTTGAATCTGTTTCTATTGTCATGTTTTGTGAGCAGGTCCGGCTCCCATTCCAAGATTCCAGTCTGCCCTAGTTTGCCTTGAACCTGTTTGTCATGATGACATCACTAATTGGCGACCATATTTAAAGAGGACGAAGGAGAAGAAATGAGGAGGGTTGTGGAAGTGGGTTTTGTTTGGTTGCTACAGAAGTTGGAGATTATTTCTTGGGGGTTTGTAATGTAATGTAATAAACAGCAATGAATGTAAACACTGACTTCCTCAGCTTACTTACATCAGTACCTGACTCTACTAACTGGCTGAATAAATCTCCAAAAAATCCAAAGAATCTTTCCAGAAAAGTGGAGGTTACAATAAATGGAAATGGGGACTAAACGTAGAATGGGATGTTTTAAAAAGAAGCACAAATTTTGTTCATATATTGTGCATTTAACTGCCATTACTTGCTTTCCTGTGATTGTGAGGTAACAAGTGTATCTGTGATTGTGTGGCTCCTGGTGTTTGGCCCCAGAAATCACTGCTTTAACTTTTTTTTTCTTTTTTTTTTTTTTTTTTTTCTTTTATAATTTTTTTTATTAAAAATCGTATTATGTTGACGTGATATTTGTTTTTCAATGAATAAAAAAAAAAAATCAATAAAATAAGAATTTAAAATGTTTGCAAGATAAATCAATTTTTTACATTTACATTTCTACATATTTTTTTCTCTTGTGTTTTAAAAAAAAAATATGTAAAAAAAAAAAAAATAAATGAAAGAAAAACTCCACCATTAAAGGGTTAATCTTTTTATGAGTAGTAGTGAATATATAAATTAGGAGACGTTTATTCGAGTTGCATGAAACCATGAAAATAAACTTCCTCACTTGTGATAAACGTGTAGTTTTTTTTTCCTGTAAGAGAACAGATGTGGTGATGTTGGGGCTGGATGGTGGCGCTGGAGAAGGACAGCACAGGCCTTTTGAGGAACTTTTTTCTTTTGAAATAATTCCTTTAATGTGGCCTGAGTATTCATGTCATGGAGCCTGATGAGTGCTAATGTTTGGCATTGGGAAATAGCCTGAGGCGTGTGTGTGTGTGTGTGTGTGTGTGTGTGTGTGTGTGTGTGTGTATGAGAGTAAAGAGTGTTGAGCTTCAGCTTTAGAGATTGAGGTAATAGCTTGAAGGAATAAAGAGATAACGGTGCGATGGCTCAGATGATTAGCAAGCAGTAATATCCGTCAAGGTCACACACTGGGAAAACACACACACACACACACACACACACACACACACACACACATACAGTACTTGTCGTTCAGCGCAAATCCTCGTGTCCTGCTGTTACTTTTACACACTCTTACTTCTGGTGACCCACATGTGGCATCTTTGACAGACCTACAGGGACGCTGTTTATAATACAAAAATCTGAATTTCACGACCAACTTCTGAGGCGAGTTTGCCCTCAGAAACTATAAAACAGAATAAATATTTGGCCCGTTTAAACATTTACAATCCCAGCAAAAGCCATCGATGGCCGTGTCGACAGCTGTAAAATGACGTGTGCTAAAGTTGGAGCTAAAAACTGAAGAAATCTTATTTTTTTGTTGAGATTAAGCTGCAATGCTGAATCTTCGTCTTCCCAGAAAAGGGCGAAATCCGCAAATCTGGCAAGTAGGGTGTGTGTGAACGCTAAATCGTATGGCTTGTTCTCCGACGATCATTATGCACGAGTTGCCGAATGGTGGGTCGAGCTCGTTAAAGGTCTTCCTGAGCTCTTGTCGTCTTCCAGCGATGTTCTTCATCTCCTGAAGGCCCTCGAAACAACTCCGAACGACTCGTTGCAGATTTGCCCAGTTTCACGCAGAATTTCACGTTCACTCTTTCTTCTGAATTGCTGTACGTGGTGAAATCGCAGACTTGGACAGAGAAGCACCAAATCAGTCTTGAAACTTTTTGATAGCACCACGTTTCATCTTGTTCAGAATATATGTTTATTTCATTCTGATGGGGATGAAATGCAGTGGTGTCGAAATATAGGGAAATATAGGGACTTTTTCCCAACTTCTTTGTAGGATTCTCTTTGGTTTTCCTTTTTTTTTTAGATACACAGAATGAGCCATCAGACTTGCAGAACGATTGACATGTGGATGCCAATGGTAAAGTCCTTGTGTCCTTATTATGTGCTTATTAGGCCAAATTTCTTTTTACTAGTGTAATCCGGACGCTTGTACATCACAGGGGTCGAATACTTATGCTGAAGAGATCCTTCAGCTGTTTTTTTAAAATATAAAAATATTTTCCAACACAAATCTAATGTCATCTGATTTTAAGTTTCTTTCCAATTTCCAATTTGGAATTACAGGCGAATCAATAGGGGGGTGTAAATACTTTTGAAGAGTATTGTATATACAATTTTAGACTCGTGTTTAGAGATTGAACAAAAGCTTGGATGAAAAAGATTGTCAGTTCTACTGGTGTGTGTGTGTGTGTGTGTGTGTGTGTGTGTGTGTGTGTGTGTGTGTGTGTGTGTTGCATGCCAATGAATCTAGGCATGAAGCAACTAGTTAGCTTGTTCAAAATCTCAAAAATCTATCTAACATGAAAATGCTGGAAAAAAGTGTGCTAAGCAAATACAGTAGCAAAGTACACGGAGGACGAGTGACTTGCCTCCTGCGAGTGTGAACACGGGGTTACTGTCATGGCTTCAGATGAAGTCTTCACCAAAACCGTATCTGTTACAAAAGAGCAGCCTGACTGCTTGACTGTAAAACCGACGACGCCTTCTGAAAGATATTTTCAGCTGTGGTGAATGTGTCAGAGTTTGCCTGCTCTGCTCTGAGGGTTCCTCGGCTTTCTTCGGCTCACGGATACAAGAAATGGCTGCACGGTTGAGTGGGTGGGCCGTGAACTTTTCATTTCAGGATCTCTCTTTCCTACGTTTATAGCCGTGTCTGCTTACTAAGGATATACTATAAATGATTTTGAGTTTAATATACTGGAAGGACGTGGAGGCGGATCTACAGGTAGAGATGCCTGCGATTAGCAAAACGCTACATCCTCCGTGTCACCTTCGATGCCACTTCCACTTCAGCAAACCCTCGGAAATGGAATGCTAACGTTTTATTTTTGGCACACTGAGAGTAAACTGGACAGGAATAATGTGTGGATTCATAGAACTGGCTGCACAGGATAAAAAAAACCCTCTGTTACACTGTATTTATTTACTTATTTGACTCATCTCGCTGAACTGTGTATATTTAAGTCGCCTCTATTACCATGTTGACACGTGGTTTCCTCACTGCACTGTTTATATTTCTTTTTAGGAGTTGTCCCCACCCGTTACCCCACTGTTTTGTATATATTCTGTCATTGTTACCTTATTTTATTCTATATATATTTATTTATTTGAGTCGTCCCTGTTACCTCATTGCCAATTGGCTACCTCACGGTTCTGAGTAAATTAATTTATTCTTCCCTGTACTTCATTAAGGCATAGTTACCTCGCTGTTCGGTGTATATTTTTTTTGAGTCACCCATTACCTCATTGTCATTTACTGTTCCGAATATACTCATTTATTTGAGTCGTCCATGTTACATCATTGCTACATGGTTACCTGACTGCTCTGTATACTGTATATACATTCATTTGAGTTTTTTTGTTGTCTTTGTTACCTTACTTTATTAGATATACATTCATTTATTTGAGTTGTCCATGTTACCTCATTGCTACATGGTTACCTCACTGCTCTGTATACTGTATATACATTCATTTGAGTTTTCTTGTTGTCATTGTTACCTTATTTTATTGGATATATATTAATTTATTTGAGTCGTCACTGTTACCTCATTGCCAAAATGGCTACCACACAGTTCTGAGCCAATATTTTTCCCTGCACTTCACTGAGGCATAATTACCTCACAGTTCTGTATATATTTATTTGAGTCACCCCTGTTACCTCATTGTCACATGGTTACCTCACTGTACTATACACAGACTTGAATCTTCCTGTTACCTCACTGTCACATGGTTATCTCACTGTACTGTATATAATGTATTTATTTATTTGAGTCATCCGATTACCTCAACGCCACATAGTTATCTCCATTAGTGGGCCGTCAGGGCCAGCAAGGCCTTCTCTGCTGGCCTAAACACCATCAGAAGCACTGACCTACAGATTTTAAATCTGTCTCACAGGGCAGCTAGCTGGCCCAGAATAGCGTCAGCATTTTTCCCTCCTTTGATTGATTGGTCAGAGGGAAACTGTTACAGCCAATTTGACTGGCAAAACATGTCTGTAGTGATCTACGACATCAGAGTTAGACTTTTATATGCCCACAATGGCTGACGGAGGTAGAGAAATTGATTTGGTCTCGGACATACTTTACTTTAAAATACATTTTCAAGAAAAGCTAGACATCGTGAGGAGGTTGGCCAAACCCGAAGCTAGCTAGCTTGTCTCAGCCCAGGAAAGGTTTTGCTCGCCACTTCTAGACCAGTGAATACGAGCAGTACCACTGGATTACAGCCTCTGAGGAGCGTTGCAAATTATAAGTATGCATTATAAGCATGCATTTCTGGTGAGTAGGTTGTATTTTATTTAAAGTCTTAATGTTTTTGTCATGTTATTAGACAAATATTGATTCTAAACTGCTCCAGATGATGTTGGTGGCACAGTTTTGGTTGTAGTGTAGAGGTTTGGAGTCTTAACTGGGTTTCTTGCTTTAGTAAAATCGTATTTACCCTCAATATGTGAAATGCCTCTCTCTCTGTAGTGAACACATGTTCTTATATTGCGTTTTTGTACAGTACTGATGGTTTCTATAATTGCGACGTGATAGTGGTGGTATTAAGAGGTGGATTAAGTCGGGTAAGTCCCCACTTAAGGCCCAGGTACCAAATGCATGGCTCGCCACTGGTTATCCCACAGTTCTGTATATATTTATTTATTTGAGTTGTCCCAGTGACCTCATTGCTGCATTTTTACCTCACTGTACTGTACAGTATATATTCATTTATATGAGTCATTACATCTTTGTCGCAATTGTCTCACTGTTACATGGCCTTGACATTACCTTGTACACACATTATCAGGTATACTGTATTTTTATTAGTACCCAGATTTCCATGAAAAATCTTCATTCGAACCACTCGGATTTCTTTGCACTTCTCTGTTCACCATCCCGAGTAGCATGATATGTGTTTGTTGTTCAGATTGGAAGCAGGCTACCCTAAATCGTGTCAGTCACAGGCGCTGGGTTTATGCAGAGAGAATAATGGATCCATCATGCTGTGGTCAGTATGTGGTTCGGGCTGCGTTCATCACTCAGACATCTTTACGGCCGCTTCAGACGAGCGAGTCTCTGTGCGTCTTCATTTAAAGGCTGAGGGCGTTTCATTAGCCTCAGTCTCTTCTCATTATTTTGCGTATTGCGACTGGGACATCACTTACAGTATGACAGAGGAGAATTTTTTTTTTGTCATATTATATTACTGGTTTTACAGTGATGTGATTTGTACTGTGGCAGGAAACAGTGGTTTTTGGGAAAAATTAATTTTCTACCCTGTGTAATAGTTTCCTTCAGTTTAGTTCCGCTATAGCTTTGGTGCCGGAGAAGGTCGATTAGATTAGATTCAACTTTATTGTCATTCTGCAGAGTACAAGTACAGAGCCAATGAAATGCCATTAGAATCTAACCAGAAGTGCAGTACTGTACTATATGTATGTGTGTGTGTGTGTGCGTGCGTATATATTACCTCGGTTTTTTAATCACGGAAATGCAAAACATATGCATTTGTGTGGTTAAATAATATAGAAAATAATATTTTTATAATATTTTATAAAAATAAACACTTTTTTATATATTGATTAAATTGAGTAATTAATTAAATTGCCACAAATTTAATTTCTTAAATAAAATTAAATACATTAAAAAAATTATTTTTATAGTTTGCATTCGTTGTACATTTTGTCAAACTTGCCAAAGGTGCTTTTTTTATAATTGGATATTTCTCTGTGCTCCAGTTCATTCCAGAGCAGTTCAATAGGATTTAGGTGCAGTGACTTGGCAGACGTTCCATGATAGACATCACTCCAGATGACTGTTGGCTCTTTAGATAACGAGTACAGAGCTCGGGAAATGTACGATGAAGATGGTTCCGATGAGCAGGCCAGATGGAATTGCATGGTGTTGAAGTATGAAATGGTAGCCATATTGGTTTAGGATTCCTTTCACCATTTAACTTACATGTGTATTATATAAAAGTACAGGTGTGAGGTAGTGGGTAGAAGTGGATTGTGCAGAGAAATAGAAAATGAAATACAAATGTCCAGTGACCATCGGGTGACTGCAGTTATACAGTTTTTTGCAAAGAGAGAAAGAAAGAGAAAGAAGGAAGAAAGAAAGAAAGAAAGAAAGAAAGAAAGAAAGAAAGAAAGAAAGAAAAAGGCTATTGCTTGGGTGGGATATATTAGGCAGCAAGTAAACATTTTGTTGACTTGGTCAGAGCATCTCCAAAACAACAGCTCTTGTGGGATGTTCCTTGTCTGCAGTGGTCAGTATTCATCAAAAGTGGTCCAAGAAAGGAACAGTGGTGAATCGGGTCCAGGGTCATGATCGGGTCCAGGGTCATGTGTGGTCCGACGAGCTCCTGTAGCTCAAACTGCCGAAGTAATGGTTATGCTGTTAATGCTTGAAAGAGTGACCAACACAATATTAGGCAGGTGGTCATATTGTTATGCCTCATCGGTGGCCACCATTTAAGTTATGCCTGGTCTGTGTATATATAAAATTACAGCACAGCAAAATTATTTCTTAGCATATCCCAGCTTGTTTGGACGGACATTGGACCAGCCACGACCAGCACTTGGAGCAAAAAGGTTAAGGGCCTTGCTCAAGGGCCCAGCTGTTGCAGTTTGACAGGTCTAGGGCTTGAAGTCCAGCTTACGGTCAGTTCCTCAGATCATTCACCACTGAGCTACCACTTTCCACTAATGAAGGACACGGCAAGTAACATGGTAATGCAAATGACAAGGGACAAACAGAGTGTAAACAGCATTAATAATGTACAATACAATTATTTTGTGCTACTTAATAATAGCTACAGAAGTGCATTCATGTGTGTTACTAGTTCTACAAACTACACATCACAAACACAACAATAAAGGAGGCAATTTTGCAAGATAATGTATGTACTGAATAAAAGAATTACATTAATATGGATCTGCAATTATGTAGAGTATAGGAAAAGTGTAATGAATGCTGCTTTTCCATTTCCTGCTTAGTGTTTAATAACTATTATATAACAATAAGAAAACCTAATAATGTATAGTGTTCTTTCTTTTCCTGTTGCCCCCCTCAATCCAGTCAAATTAAACATGCTCCCGAGGTATCAGTGGTCATGTTCCTTTCTTTTTTTCAGGATTTGCCTGGTTCTTTCTTCTGCCCTACCCCTGGATGGAATTCTTTTGATTTGGTGACTACTTGCAAGTCTGAAATTTAAAGATTTCATGTGATTCCTGTGGTGGGTTCCAGAACCATGAAGATGGTTTTGGACTGTATTTAGTATAAACAGTGTGCTGCAATGGATCAGGGCTGCAATGATGAGGACGTGTTCCATTTTGAGTCTCGTTCCTCTCAAGGTTTCTCGAGGCTGTTGAGGGTTAAAAGGGTTTGCTCAACGGCCCAGCAGCGGGAGCTTAATGGTTCTGAGATTTGAATTCACAACCTTCAGATCAGAAGTCTGACACTTTTAACCATTGAGCTTCCCCTCCATTTTCACACTCAGTGTCCATCAGTGAACAGTTGATAACCTCAACAATGATTGAAATGAATGGACATTTAGTGGTGAGAACGAGGACGAGTTCTATTATGAGTTTGATTCGTTTAAAGGTTTCCTTCTCATGAAGTCTCAGGGGGTTTGCCACAGTCTCGCTCATTAGGGATCAAGCTTATAGAAGATGAACTTGATTTATGAGTGATAAAGTGATATTTTATCAATTTATTTTATTCTGTAAAGCCAGGTGGCCACAATTTGGTCGTCTGAGACCAATAAATAATCCTATAATCCGATAGTAAAACCAACAGACCAACAGACGATTAATGGTTGTTGCTGTCGTTTTTTTTTTGCCTTCGATGAAATTCTGGCAGAAACATTTCAGTCTTTCCCAAACTACAACTTCAAACTACCTCAAAATAGAAAATATGGAAAGACTCGGGTGGATACAGCAAGAAATGAATAAGTAATGGAGGAAAAAGGAGTTTTCGACAGCCGTACGCTGAGATCCTGTGGCATTGGGATCATGGTCTTACAGTCTAACAAGCAACAATCGCAAAGTACTACCAAAAATCGCAGTGTGAACCTGGCGTCAAGCTTCTGTTAGACGACGTTCATTGTAGAAATAAAATTTAAATACAAATCAAATTGAATTGGTATAATCTGTTTTAATGGAACCAGTTTCGTTTGATGGTCAATAAACATTTCATCCCAAGCGATTTTTTTTTTTATGAAAAATTCAAGCTCCATGATCGTCTTGAACAGCATTCCGAGTGAATCCCACTGTTTCTATAGAAACAGCTCAATAAAAAACGGCTTTCAAAACCTGGTTGTTATTTAGCAAAGAAAAAAATAATTGTTTTTATTTAAAAAAGGGTTCATACTTGATATACTGTTTTTTTTTTTTTTATCATACCTGATCAAATAAATAAAAGCGCAGCATCTCTTCTTTTTTTTTTTTTTCAAGAATAATTGTCCAATGACTCTAATGGATTCTGTACTTCGACAGCAAAACAACCATCAAACGTTGGAACCAAACGCAATCTTCTCCTATGGTTCACCTGAGGTTTTATAATGTGGGTTTATTTTCTTTCGATCACACGAGGAATTTTTAAACATTTGGTTCTGTAAGCCTTTTTTTTTTTTTTTTGTGCGATTTGTTTTTGAAACGTCTTTCATCCCCACAGCATGAGTCGAATTCTGTTTTTTTTGTTCATGTAGAAATGACGGTGATAAATATCAGAGTTGAAAGCTGAAGTGGAGTTGTTTGATACGTCCTCAAAAAAAAAAATGTCAGAAGTGTTTTTTTTTTTTGTGGCGTGTCCTAATTTGCAGCGGCGTACGACTGAAGGCTTTGATCACTTTGAGATCTTCGCCGCACCACTGTTTGCTAAGTGTCCTTGATGGATGACAGCATAGCTCTACTGATTTTTCCGGTGTTATATAAATGATGCACTGATCTGCCATGTTATTATGAAGTGACGTGCTGACGTGCTGAAGTGTTGTGCCGTCGCGAGATGAACCTGGGTTTCTTCGAAACTGTTAAACTCGGAAGCACCGTTAGCATCGCCGTTTTCATGACGGACGCGCCAGTAAATAAACGCTCTCCTTTCGGCAGCCGGCATCTGTTTAGGTGTTTATTTGTGACAGCATGTTGAACCGCTCTGTTATTTAGATGCGAGTTTGTCGTAACTATGAGATGATTCTGTACATTATATATTTTTTAACATTCAAAAAAATCTCAATGTTTTTTTCAGAACACTGAGGTCATTATTATCATCCTCGGAAAGTGTACTATCATGAATGAAGATATTAAAATTCGTTCTATTTTGTCTCCGAAGTGTTTTTGCATGGTGTTGAAGTATGGAATGGTTGCCATGTTGGTTCAGGATTCCTTTCACCCTATTGGAATAAGTCTCCAGCATTTCCTGCTCTATAACATCCCCAAACCAATACGCTTCAAGCAGCAGCAACCGAACATTTTGTCCTCAAAGTTGACGTGTTAGAAACTGGAAAAATGGGCAAGCGTAAGGATTTGAGGCAAATTGTGATGGCTAGATGACTGGGGCCGAGGCTCACTGAGGAGTAACGTCTGGTCCGTGTGGTCCGATCCAACACACTACTGTAGCTCAAAGGGACAGAACTGTTTTGGCAGCAAAAGGGGGACCAACATAATATTAGGCAGGTGGTCATAATGTTATGCCTCATCAGTGTATATGCTGTCATGTACTGTAAACCTTCCTATTGTGTACAAAAAATGGGGTCTCCATTGGTAATTGGTGGTATGTTCTGTTAGTGGATACCAATAGAACCAATGAAGCCTGTTTTTGACATCATGATGGCCTCCAGATTACAATATGGTTCTACACTGGTTTCTGTGGTTTCATGATAATGATTTAATGATGTACACAGACACAGTAATAGAAACCATTTGCTGATCATTTTAATGGTTGGTGGATTGTAATGTAATTATAGTGGAATTTCTGTGATGATTTATTTTTCTTCAGCACAGATGACTACAGTTGTCTCAGAGATGAACACTCCTTTAGAATTTGGGACACAAAAAAGTGTTTGGACCGGCTGCTACTCTCAGCGAGTAGCCGTCTGGTGTGCGTACTTACTTTTGGAATCCATTGGAGAGCTTCACAATAAGTCATTATTTGGTATAACTTTATCTCCATACTGCCTAAACTGAGAGCTCATTAGCAGGAGAAAGTAAATAAAATCGATAACAAGTGAATTAACCTGTAAAAACAAGAAAGAAAGAAAAATCCCATCAGAATAAGGTTTGAGAATACTGGGTTCCTTAAAACATCTTTGCATAGCTAAAATGTTATTATTGGAGAACCTTTTTATTAGACTTTTGAGTTTGACAGGTTCTTTAAAGGGACAAGCTAAAGAATTAATTAGGTTCGTCTCAAAAATAATGTAGTTTGAGACTTCTGTCTCCTTACATGTCAGAAGGTCTCTGTTAAAACTGCCATTTTTTGGATGCAAAGGAAATTTCTTCCCTGCAATACAGACGTCATTTGGTTTCCATGGAGTTTTGCTCTTTAGCATGGCGTTCTCGTTGAGCTAGCCATTGAGTAATTGCTGGTCGTTACCGGTTGACTCAATAGAGCAGGTCACCTTAACTAAAACGATGAGAAAATCTATTGTGAAAAAAAGGAAATCGACCTGCTTGATCGCAGAAACTCCCGAGAAAAGTGAAATGATCTGTGGCGTAGCGTTGAGAAAGCCTTTGCGGCGGGGTTGCAAATGCGGCATTGAGCGGCGATAATGGCATTGATTCCTTGTCACTGTAATTGAAGTGCCCCCATAGGCGTCTCTATTGCGTCGGGGTGGAGTTGTCGTGTCGGGATGCCTGATTTACTGCTAGGGGGAGCTCGGGAAATAATGAGAGGAGACTGAGGCTAATGAAACGCCCTCAGCCCTTAAATGAAGACGCAGAGAAGCTCGCTCGTCTGAAGCACAACGCAAAGATGTCTTGGTGATGAACGGAGCCCAAACCGTATACTGACCTCAGCGGGATGGATCCATTATTCTCCTGGCGCAAACCCAGCGCCTGTGACTGACAAGGCAGGAAACCTGCTTTAAATCTGAACAACAAACACTTGCTTCATCATCCACACCAAGTGCATCTCAGTGAGAGCCATTCACACTGGCTTCCTCAATGACTGCAAACACAGAAGTGCTCTGATTTCGATCGGAGGCTCCCGTCATCCAACCCAAGCAGCAGGAACGTTTCCGAGGCTCCAGGAGGAACGAATTTGCATTTATCTGTGAAAATCAAAAACAGAAACTTTCTCTCCACAGTTCAGTGCGGATGTGCAGGAATTAGGAGAGAGTTTATATATTTATATATTTCGACCATATACTTAACAATCGGAAATCTACAATCAATTATGGAATCATTGTGGCAAATGGAGGAATATTGAGACTGTCAAATCATTAACATCTGGGATTGACCAGCAAAAACTCAGGAACTTGTAAGATGAGGCGATTTGCTCAGATCAGGATATCAAGACCATTTGTAAATGGTAAAAAAATCTCAAATTGGCATATATGATGATTAAAACCTTTTTGATTGGTTAGGAACATCAGAAAAAGCCAAGATTGGCCAGGAACATCTACAATTGACCAGGAACATTGTAGATACGTAAGTGAGGTTATAGATCAGGAACTCTCAACAAGGACATTTGTTCCTCTGGAGCAGTCGTGGTTTAGTGGTTAAGGTTCAGGGTTACTGATCATAAGGTCGGGGGTTCAAGCCCCAGCACATCCAAGCTGCCACTGTTGGGCGCTTAGAAAGGCACTTAACCCCATCTGCTCCAGGGGTACCTTACCATAGTTAACCCTGCACTCAACCCAGCTACCAGACAACCTGGAATATGTGAAGATGTTGAACTTCTGATTGGAAGGTCAAATCCCAGCAACACCAAGCTGCCCTGCTGGGCCCTTGAGCAAGGCACTTAACCATTAGTTGCTCAGCTGGATACTTGACGTAACTGTAAGTCATTCTGGATAGGGGCATCTGCCAAATGCTGTAAATGTACAGTTGTAAGAACAATTGCAGTTGTCCAGGAGCAGTTTAGGTTGGTCAGGAAGAACTTTACTGATTGGTGAACCACCTTCTGGTTAGAAAACTTCAATTGTTTAGGAATATTTTTGGCTGGTAAAGAAGTTCATCAATTGGTCATTGGCATTTGTGATTTGTAAAACTGTTTACCAGGAACATCTGTGATTGGAAGGTGTGATGGCCAGGAACAACTCTGATTGGATGGGAACATCTGCAATGGGTATTTGTGAGGAGAGATTTGGAACATCTGGATATTTTTCACATTGAAAAGTGACTTGAGAATATCTGAAGCTAATTAAGCACATTTGGGTTTTGAGTTAATACTGTCCAGATCTCTGCATTGGTGTTTTGATCAGGACTTTTGAAAGTTCGTTCATGAATGTGATAAGTGGGGATGGCTCGATGGAACTCAGATTAATGACAAAAGTCAAATTATTGAGATCTAGAACTTTGAACTTTTCGAAAGTCGAAAAAATAGAAGAGATCACCAGTTCATGATCTTTTGTTATAGTTCTCAAATGTGGTCTCGTTCCAATCAATAAAACAGAGCAGTACAGGTTCAGCGCCTTGCTGTAATGAAGGGCGGATAAAACAGGGCCACCTGGATGATTTTATTTCTGCCATGAAAGAGAAATAAAAGGCAGAGGTGATCTTTATAAAGAAATCCCAGTTTAATTATGTAGACGTCTCCTCAGCCTGTTATCCACATATCCAGATGCCCATGTATCATAAATCAATAGGGGGTCCATTTACAGAGGCAATAATTGGAGTTGAACTATCGTAGCCGATGAGTCTGCGAGGCGTTGGGAATGAAGTAATGGACTTATTGCTCCCATTTTACGGATAAAAAAAAAACCACACGCTACACGTCGTATGGCACGTCAATAGGTTCAGGCTAGTTATAGAGATAATTAGAGGCTGAAGCCGCTGAGAAATCAAAACACCTGCATGCCACTGATTTCCCATCAACATCCCCATTTATAACCATGTCTTTAATACAGTTCATAACCACAACCACATATAAGCACCATCATCGTCAGTGTTATATATATTCTCCTCCTCCTGCTCATCTTCTTCTTCTTCTTTCGGCTGCTCCCATTAGGGGGCGCCATAGCGGATCTCCATACCCCGCTGTCCTCTACATCTGCCTCTTTCATACCAACTACCTGCATGTCTTCCCTTAACCACATCCATGAACCTCCTCTTTGGTCTTTCTATTTTCCTCCTTCCTGGTAGCTCCACCCTCAGCATTCTTTTACCGATATACCCCATGTTCCTGCACATGTCCAGATCATCTCAATCACACCTCCCTCACTTTGTCTTGAAAACATCCTACATGTGCTGTCCCTCTAATGTTATCATTAATACTGTATATATTCATATTACTATCATTATCTTCATCATCCTTAATACTGTATATATATCCATATCATCATCATCTTCATCATTAATACTGTATATATCCATCATTATTATCATCAATACTGTATATATCCATATCATCATCATCATCATCATCATCATCATCATCATCATCATCAATACTGTATTTATCCATATCATCATCATCATCATCATCATCAATACTGTATCCATTCATATCATCAACATCATCATCATCAATACTGTAAATATCCGTATAATCATCATCAATACTGTATCTATTCATATCATCATCATCATCATCATCATCATCATCATCATCAATACAGTAAATACCCATATAATTATATCATCATCATCATCATCATCATCAATACTGTAAATATCCATATAATTATCATCAATACTGTGTCTAATCATATCATCATCATCATCATGGGTTTTAATCTTTTTTTTTGACAGTATTTGGTTTATACTTTGCGCTTTAGAACAGATGCGGTCTGTGGCGAGGAAATCGGCCGTGGTCGTCGCTCCCTGCCACCTTCTGTGCCTCCACAGTACTTGGGCCGAGTGCACAGCATCCTGTGTGTCCTGTATGAACGCCAGCGGGCAGCTCGAACGCCCAAGAGGACTGAAACACACCGAGCAAGGGCATTGAACACGCTCAGGTTCACACCGGTGTCATTTATCACAGCTGACGTGCTCGCTCGATTGTCGGCGCTCGTTTCGCCTTTATTACTGCCACTTTTATTCAGAACTTCATAACATCGTGCTCTCTAGTCGTGAGCAGAAATCCTTGGAGAGAAGCTGTGTGGGAAAAGTGCCACGGAAACAGCAAGGAGACCGAGTCCGGCCTGTTTCATGCAAACTTCAGGGTGTCATGTGGAAGAGAAAGATAAAAAAAAAATACAAGGGCACTTATTTCTCTGTTCTTATATACCCTCCACTCTTCTGGGAAGATGTTCCACTTGATTTTGTGGAAATGTTTGGAGATTTGTTCAGCCACAAGGTTGTTAGTAAAGCCAGGTACAGTACTCCTGCAGGTGAGATGAGCAGGCCTAGGTCCATGTACCTTTGAGGAGCAGGCTTTGTGCACTTGGTGTCATTCTGGAACAGGTTTGGAGCTCCTAACTGAAGAAGTGAATGAAAAATTTCATGCTACCACATCCAAAGACATCCTCTACAAACACGTGCCTCCAATTCTGTGGTAACAATTTGGAGATGAACTACATATGGCTGGGAAAACCAAGTCTCCCAATACCTTCTCCATTCCGGACCTGCCTGATCCATCCTAGTGGAACCTCTGGATGGAGTTCCCTTCATTTGGAAACCACTCACTGATGCTGCTGATCCATGAGGTTACTCTGGAGGGTTCAACTCCAAAACCACGATTTGGACTGTAGACCAGATCAGAGCTGAAACTGAGGAGGCCGGGGGTGCAGTTAGCGTGAAAAATTCATCTTCAAGGTGTTCGATATGGTTTGGAGCTCTATAGCAGTAGATCTTCCACTCCAACCCCTGTCAAACTTTATGGAGCTGGTTTTCGGGCACTTTGTGTTATGATGGAACAGGTTTGGGTCTCCTAGTTCAAGGTCTACCTCATTTAAAGACTCCTCAACAATTATATGTCTTATGTTAAAAATTAATTGATTGGTGACTTTCTTTTTTTTTATATTTAAGCTGTTTTATGTTTTTTTTTGTTTTTTTATACATAAAATCGTAAACTGGATATAAAATCTGTAATAACGAGCCGCTCGTGAGTAAAGAATTTATTGCCCAAAACAAGTCAACTTGACTCGCTGAGGATTTTAAGCGAACAGTAAATATTTTCGAAATCGCCGAAGCCTGGGTTTCGAGAAGCCGTGCCTCTGAAATCCGTCTGATCGACGAGTCGCGAGACGTTTGAGGAACTCGATAAGCCGTATTGACGAGGCGGCGTAATGTGATCGGGTGTAATAACGAGTACATAAGAAGCTCCGATGGTCCGATTGAAGAAGAAAAAAAAAAAAAACACAATTAGGATTTTACACTTCGTTTAAGGCGTTTTTTCCTTATAGAGTCCGTCAGCTTTCAGGTCGATATTTAATATCTCAGGATCGATGCTTTTCTTTCTTGTTTCTTCGCAGATCCGGGGACGTGTTTTCTAATAAGAATTATGTTTTTTTTTCGAAACGATCCGTACTCATTTGACATGTAACTGTCGGCTGCATGAGGCGTGTTTTGTCTGGTTTTGAGTAGGAAATAAAAATAAAATCGGAGGATGTTGGTGTTTTGGGAAGGTGTGTTTTGTCTTGTTTGTCTGTTTAAATCAAGTCATGCTGTGACTTTGGACAGTCGTTCCATTATCACTCCTCCACCCCCAACCAACCTTTACCACCCATTCACCCGTCCTCCTTCACTGCCAGGGATTTACTGCCACTTTATTCAGCTTCTGAGAGTTCCCTGTTTATGCAAAAGAGAAACCAACTGAAATTATATGTTACGGTCAAATGTCATTTTCTTCTTTCGGCTGTTCCCATTCGAGGTCATCACAACAGATCATCCGTCACTCTTTCCACTACATCTGCCTCTTTTGAGCCAACCACCATCTTCTCTCACCACATCCATAAACCTCCTCCTTAATCTTTCTCTTTTCCTCAGCTATTTCTACCCTATGATATACCCCATGTCCCCCTTTTGCGCATGACCAAACCATCTCTTTCACCTCGTCCCCAGAACGTCCTACCCGTCCAGTCCCTCTAATAAACTCATTTCTTATCCTGTCCATCCTCGTCCAAACATCTTCAACCCCAGCTTCAGCTCCGCCTCCTGTCTTGTTGTCAATGCCCCTATCTCGAAACTGTACAACATAGCAGGTCTCATCACCATCTCATCTCAATTTTCCTTTCATTCTTGCAGATACCCTTCTAAATTCACTCTTCCCCACCCACTCCACCCTCTTTTCTTCACCTCTCTAACAAACTCGCAGCCAGTTTTATGTGTAACGATGCTTTTTAACGATGGACATTGTCTCAAAGCAGCTTCACAGAGAAAACGAGTTACTAAAGTTGCATAAAACAGTTGTATAAGTCTATCAGTGCCTATTAGCGACGAGTCGTTCATGAACGATTCGTTCATTTTGAACGACTCTTTCACGTGACTTGGAAGAACGAGTCGTCTCAAGAGAGCGATTTGTTCATTTTTACTTGACACGCATGAGCAAAGCATCCCAAAATCTCAGAAGGGTTTACACTGGAACCAGAATCGAGTACTCTCCTAGTCCGAGTCGTTTGTTCTTTTTTCACATGACTCCCATATACGCTATGTATTGTATTACCCAAGAAACATAATCGAATTGTTCATGTCTCGACTCTTTTATTTTGTCATTCATTTATTTTTTTTATCACGTGACTTTCGCAGACGCTATGCAGTTATATAGACATAAATTATTTATATGAACGGTCCGGAATGAACGAAATGACTCGCGATTCAAAGAACCGAGTTGATAAAAAGATCCGATCTTCCCATCACCAATGCCTATAAGTTTGTTCCTTATAATTGCAAGTTTATTCCTAATAAACGAGTTATTGGCGACTGTGGTGAAGGAAAAAATCTCCAAGACTTCATGAGGAAGAAACCTTTAGAGGAACCGGACTGAAAAAAGAACCCGTCCTTATACTCATCACCGAATGTCCATTCATTACAGTTCCATCCTTGTTGAGGTTCAGGTGCTTAAAGGCAAAACCGTTCATGCAAACTGTGGTCCTGAACCATCGTAGTAGACGGTCGATATTAATTCCAATCCAAATCCAGTCTCAAAGATCTTGAGTTGCTCAGTAACCATTGATGTGGAACCATCCTACTACAAAATGTCTTCAAATGATGAGATCTCCATCCAGAGGTAGATGAGAAGGATGAGAAAAGGACAGGGTCACTGGTACCTCAAGAGCAATGTATCTCTCTTCCAGGTGGGAAAAAAAACCCCACTCAATTTGGTAACGTAAAAATATGATAAAGTCGAATAAGTGTTCTTGTTTTTCTGCCAGCAAGGCACTCATAATAATAACCAGAGTCCATTTATTTCAGCCTGAATAAAATTCTGTCCACTGTCCAAGTGTTAATGCATTAAAGTGGAATTATGAGTGGAGTACAAGAGCAAAAAACTTGGAAAATATGCAACAGAAAACGAGAAAAACAAAGAAGAAAAGCGCAAGCAAGGGTAAAGGATTCGCGTATGTCAGGTTCATTCAATGTTTTTTTTTTTTGTAATTTACGATTTAAAAAATACAAAAAAATGCAATGCCTGCGTTCATTTTTAAAAAAATGTTGCAATAAACAGCATAAAAAAAAAAAATTTAATTAAAAAAAAAAAAAAAAGGTTTATTGGGTCTGTGTACTTTCTGGTCAAAATTTTTGCTGACTACATACTTTATTTATTCATTTTCTTTATTCATTTATTTCATCATATAATCACTTTCACAGTGATTGTTTTGTGCGTGAAACAAGGTCTGTGTACCTTCCGGTCATTTAATTTTCATTTTAGAAAGAAAATTTTAAATAAATAAAAAAGGAGCTTTATTACCCTAATTTAAATGCATTTCATTAAATTAAGTAAATATCAAAAACATTCAAATTTATGTAAAATAGCTCAAACTTGATACAATAGAATTAGGCATGGTAGGTAGCACGAGATCTGTGTACCTTCTGATAATTGATAAATTTTTATTTTAGAAAGAGAATAAAAAAAAAATAAAAGCCATTTATTTAGATTTTCTCCAAAACTAAACAAAGAGAAAAAAAAAAAAAAAAAAAAATTATATATATATATATATATATATATATATATATATTTTACATCCAACTGCAGAACCGATACATCACAGCAGAATCAAGACAGAAGTGGGCGGAGCTTTCTTTTATTAGGTATGAGATATTCTACATAGATTTCTATTGTATTGATATCTACATAAATTAAACACAATTTGTTTTAAAAAATGAGGTCACTTTTGAATTTGTACGTGCAGAAGATGCACAATAAGCAATATTTTAAAACAGGGGTTTTCAACATTTTTCAGGTGAAGGACCTTTTAGACAACATGGGGCAGAGACTGGTATCAATATAAATCAATCATATTACGCCAGTTATATTATGTTAAGAGAATTAGAGCTATGTTGTTGTTGTACATGCTTAACTGCCTGTATATTTCTGATATATTTATGCACCATAACAAACATATATTTTGCCATTTTTACAGTTTTATTTTAATAGATTTGCAGTTTAATACGATTTCTTTTTACTTTTTAGTTAGACATTTACTAGACCTTCAGATTTTATTTTTTGTAGAACTTTAATGTCATAATTATATATTTTTTTATAAATAAATTCTTTTTTTTTTTAGCAAAATATTATGTGATTCAACATTAATCAGCGGATGCCTTGCAGTACCACCGCGGACCCGCTAGGGGTCTAGGGTTAATGGATAACACAATAGTTCATTATTAGTTTATATTGCATTAACTCAGATATTACAGAAACTAAAACTAAACTAAAGTTCAAATCTTATAATTGAGAGTTATAGAGAGGAGTTTTTTAGAATGTACGTGTGTGTGTGTGTGTGTGTGTGTGTGTGTGTGTGTGTGTGTGTGTGTGTGTGAGCACGCTCTTATTAGAATGCCTAGAATTGGGTTATCTCCCAAAGTTAAATGGAATTAGGTCGGCCCTCACAGGAGTGAATTGAACTCTGTGGGAGTTAATCTAACACTGGTATGTTCGGTCTGTATCTGTGTGTGTGTGTGTGTGTTGGGAACGGGGTTCGGTCGCTCTTATCAAAGCGAGCAGGCAGCGTGGTGTAGAGATTGTTGTCAGCAAGACGTTCAGTCAGGAGAGGAACTCTCTCAGGACCACACACACACACACACACACACACACACACACACTTCATTCCCCACTTTCCCTCAAGCTCCCCCACTTGTCTCATAGCTCATTGTCACGTCTCGCTCTCTGTCAGTCGACCTTAGCCACGCGATAACGCGAGTCATCTGATATACTTCTATGCCAGTGTTCATATTTAATATTGCGTCCTTATCAAATTTCAAGACTCTGAAGGTGGGAAAAATCACACAAACACTCGGTGTGTGTGTGTGTGTGTGTGTGTGTGTGTGTACTGTGTGGGCTGTGGAGTCATTGCTAACGGACTGTAAAGGATCTGAGCCTGGACAGAGAGGACACACTGTTCTACCTGCCTGGCCACACACACACACACACACACACACACACACACACACACACACACACACACACACACACACAATAGATCTGCATTTACATACTGAATTACCATCATTATCAGTTGTATTTTTTACTAACAAGTGGAATTCAGTTGTTTATTTTCCGAGTCTGGAATTAAAATCTGTTATGACGATTCAGCAGAATAATTATCTCTGTTTATCAGTAAATCAGAACTATTCATTTCTTTCATGGAATTTAGAGTTGATTCGCAATCCCGACCGCATCGCAAGTCATTAAATCGGCTTCAAATGTCTCGCTTAGTGACAAAGTTTCTAACGGGTAGAATTAGAGAAGGGTGTCCGAATACTTTTGGCACATTCATATTCAGGAAATAAATTCTACGTCCCTGTTTGTGGGACATTAACTGTAATTCGGAAACACGCATCAATACAGTCGTTTGAAATGCCTTTAGAGATCTCCTGAAGGTACAATTTCACGGATTGGGGGTCACTTTGGTGTCGGAGTGTGTCTCCTAAACGACTCAATTTGTTTTAATTGTACCAGGATGTATCACAAGAGTGTCCAATTCAAACGATCAACTCCGGTGGAATTCTTCGAACGTTGAATGCCACTGATATGCATATACTTCCTTTTTTTTTCGTTTTCGTTTGAACTTCTAAATGCCTTTTGACTGTTGCAACATAAAACCAGAATCACAATATGTAATAATTAAAACAGAAAACGTAAACCAGACAAGTTTGATACATCAAAAGATACATTCTCATCCCAAATTCAGCACCAAAAAATGTATGACAGGGATTTGAATTGTAAGTTTTAAAAAAATGTTCAACACTTTTTCTATTTCTTTTCTTTTATTAGAAAAAGTAACTGAAGGTAAGCGACTCTGTATACTGTAAACTGTATTGTCTGTATCTGTCCCATCATTTCAGGACTGGGGAAGCAACCATGTGAAAAAAAAATGTTGTAGTCAGTGTTATTTAGACTAATTCTGACAGAAACTGTACTTACAATGTAGCTTTTTAATTGGAGGTCCTGGGCAGCCAGGGGCAAAATCCCCAACTAAATGCAAAACCATGAGCATGAATGTTGTTTTTGAAACTAACAGTGGAGGGCAAACTTAAATCCATTGGTTTTGTGAGAAACTTTCTTTATGAGGCCAGTAAGAAGAACAACACTCTCGACAAAGCCAAGTTCTTGGCAGGGCAAAAAAGGGGAGCAAAGTTCTCCACAAACCAAAAAAGGTAGAACAACGTCTTTAGCCAAGCAGGAAGGCAGAGTGACGTCCTCAGTTAGGCAGGAAGGCAGACTGACGTCCTCAATTAAAAAAAAAATGCAGAGTGATGTCCTCAGATAAGCAGGACAACTAAGTGACATCCTCAGTTGAGCAGGAAGGCAGAGAGACATCCTCAGCTGAGCAGGAAGGCAACATGATGTCCTCTGCCGAGTAAGAAATCAAAAGTGATATCCTGAGCTGAGCAGAGTGACGTCCTTAGCTAAGCAGGGCATGTGGGCAAAGTGTCTTTGATAGAGCATGCAGGCAGCATAATTTCTAAAAAGACGGGAGCAAATATTTTTTTACAGCCAGGATAGGAAATTCCTTTCCATACCCCTCCTCAAGGTGGCACTTGATTTCAGGCTTAGCCAGTAAATCAGTAAGGAGTATATCCAGCTAGTTTAGCTGTCAGGTGGTGGTGTTGGTGGGGGGATATTGGTTTATATGGCTAGGGTTATTTCCTTTTTTGTGTTTCCTTTTGTCCCCACTAGAGGTCACCAGAGAGTTCCCTCGTTAGCTCCTATTGTTTCCACCTGTGTCTTGTAAGTTTGAACACTTGGTTGCGTGTTCATTATTCAATCTTTGCATCTTTGCTTTGTTTCTTTTTCTCTAGAGTCAGACTTTTCAGAGTTTCGGTTGTTTAATTTTTTGTGTTGCCTTTTGAATTTTTGGATTGTATTTTATTTTATTTTGGACTTTTTGTGGTACTTTTTTGGACATTTGAAATAAAAGTAAAAGATTTTTCAGAATTTCCGAGTTTGTCTTTGGGTTCACGCCCGTGCCCTTCGTCCGGTCGGCCTGACATTAGCCGTCTTCTACCTGTTTACGCATGCGTTCAGAACAAATTCAGCTATTCGAAATGTGTCTTTTCAAGAAGCAAGGAAAAGGGTATGGATGCGAGCGCAGAAAGTTCTTTGTACGCTATCAACAGAAAACACAAACACGACTAGAACACACCTGAGCTGTGAGTAAAACCTGATGGTATAAAATGAGGAACAATAATTATTGGCGGACGAACAAATGCGTAAAAATGCAGAAAACCGTGACTTACAGTATAGATACAACTAATCCTAGTCTTAAGACTAGTCCTTTTCCGAAATATTTCAATCCATCTGATATTTTCACACATACAGCAGATCATGAGAATTGTCCACTTTAGGTTTATTCGATTTGTGCTCACGTTCACAGGGACGAGTGCGTCTAAATTTACACTGAAAAGTCACATGGATGCCCCGAGATGTAGCGAGACCAATTTAGCTGACCCAAGCAACTTCCTGTTTGAGCACACAGTTATCAAAGTCACAATTATTGCACAATTTTGCACTTTGTTTCAAACGTTTCAGCGTGATCCATTACCAATCCAGTGACCTGGTTTGTGCAGTTAAGTACCCTTTGGACTAGAATATGCCATTGTGAAAAAGTTTCTATTCCTTCCTTATTCGATTTCTGAACAGATAGAATTCAAGACCCATGATGCTAAACTCTGGGTGAATAATCACTATTCTAGTGAACGTTTAGTTACACGTAGAAAAGAGAAAATAATACATAACCCACCTCGAATTTAAAAAGTCTTCAAATCCAAATTTAAAAGCCTGGTTTGGAATATAATTCAACTATTACAAATTGACACAAAATCAAATAAAGTATGCACAATTTTTGCCGTATCTAAATTTAGAACATTGCCTTGCATGTGTCAGGTGGAGGTTTAATGGTTTGGGGTTGTATTGGAGCAGGGATATGTTTTGAAGATTTTTTTCCAATGGGGTGAAAAGAATCCTGAACCAAGATGGCCACCGTTCCATATTTCAATTCGCACCATTGCGGCTCATTGGAACCGACTACACCATACGACAGCGTACAAAACGTACGTCCAAACTCTGTAAGAGTTATTTACAGAGCAAACAGTCGTCTGGATTGTTCTCCATCTGTCTATGGAACGACCTGCCTGGTCACCACATCTAAATCCTACTGAACTCCTCTGGGATGAACTGATCATAAGGAAAAATTGTTGCCGTATCTAAATTTAGAACATTGCCTTGCATGTGTCAGGCGTTTGAGTTATTTATTGAATCGAGTTTGCCATATTTTTCTTCACAACAAAATAAAGTCCTTGGTTTATTAGTAATATAAACCTAATTCCGAGTGACAGACGGCCGTGTTTCTTCTCGGCCCACCGTGTTTGTCTTAGCCGAGACGCCCACATCATATTACAGATATTTAAACACCTTACAAACGACCCAGCTGTTTCACCGACGTCCTTTCCTGAATGCCTCGTAAATTCCAGCCTGACACCGCGAGACGTTTTATAGCGGCGGCGAGTGAAGGTCATCAAAGCTTTGCATGCTAGTTTCGGGTGATGCTTGGCGTGTTTGAAAGACGGACGGCTCGCCAGCGGACTGATCGCTATCTGTTTATCAGCACTTCGACTTCTAAGCCGGGACTGAAGCAGTGGATTGGAGTTAACTGCCGATGGAAATGCCGGAAAATCGTTTTTTGGGGGGATAAAACTAAGCTGAACTCGAGGATATGGATTTTTTTTAATAGAGTTCAAGTGCTTGTTTAGAAAGAAAAGTCTGGAAAGACAAACACTGAATTCTAGCCCAAACTCAATATTCCTAGCCTACTACCATCAAAGAAATCGGGCAGATTTTCTCTTGTTGACAATTCGATCCTATATGGATGACTAGAAATTTCCCATGTTTGGTTTTATTTTTTTTATATTCGCCTCCGTCCTGTTTTCGGTTGAATACTCCATTGTGTTTACTTGTTTTGTTATAGGGACATGTTCCTCGGATCAGACGAAACTAGTTTCTACTGTACAGTGGTACCCTGAAACTGCGGGGGTGCATCCAAAATTTGCGGATTTTCGGAACTCAAGGGGGGGGTCTTAAAACATAAACCTCGAGATTTATGAAAATCTGCAAATTTTTGACACACCCCTGCAGCCCCTATGGTACCTTACTAAATTCATCTAGACCAGGGGTCACCAACATGGTGCTTGCGGGCACCAGGTTGCCCGCAAGGACCACATGAGTCGCCCGGTGGGCCTTTTCTAAAAATAGCTCACTATAGCGCCACTTACCAGTGAGCTGCATCTAATTTTTTTTGTTGCTACTCTTTTTTAAATCACACTTGCATTGGTGTAAATTTGGAAATGACTATTAAAATATAGATGACTAGATATATATGAATATCAATAATTATTAATAATAACATAATTAAAGGTAAATTGAGCAAATTTGTTATTTCAGTAGTGTGTATCAAACTGGTAGCCCTTCACATTAATCGGTACCCAAGAAGTAGCTCTCGGTTTCAAAAAGGTTGGTGACCCCTGATCTAGACCTTATGTCACTTTGTTACAAGAATGTGTTTGAAAAAAAATTCAAAAATTTGTTAGTTCCTGGACATTTGTTCTCGCTGCGGATTCCCACAATTATCGGGGGGTTGACTGTAGTTTAAAAAATACAAAGAGAAATAAATCACAAATGAGTTGTTTTTTAATTGTAGATACACCTTTACAAATGAAAGTTAAAGTAAAAAAATGTACACTACAGTCCATGAGTCGAGTTATGCAGTTTCGCAGCGAATAAAAAAATTCCTCTGAATGTCATTTATGAAAATGAGAGAAATCGCAACTGCAGATTCAGAATTTTTTCGCGCCTGTTGAACGACTTCCGATTTCGCCGCCATGTCGTTTTTCTGAGTTTAGCGAGTTTTTTTCCCTTTCAATCGATCGGCGAAATAGTTTCCGGGCGTGATATTTTTTTTCCCATTGTTCTTTTTCTTTCTTTCTTTTTACTCCGATTAAAAATGTAGTTAAGTACAATCATTCGAATGAAACATACTCAAGTAAAGGTAAAATTACAGACTTTAAAAAGTAGAAGTACACAAAAATGCTACTCGAACACAGTAACGTGAGTAAATGTTATTTGTTACTTTCTTGTATATTGATACTAGAAATAATAATCTGCGTCTTTTTGTCATTGACTGGCCAATGATAGCGTGGCCGATGAGAATGCAGATTTTTCCTGCTGTGAAAATCTAATTATTGTCATGTCCCGAATGCTTCGGTACCTTTTTCCAGATGGCAGAAAGGTAAAGTACGTTGATAAGAGGTGTGTGTGTGTAATCAGGTGCAATGCTGGTGGCTATGTGAATGCATCATGTGGTGTAAATGTCCATGATAGACTGAAATAGACTGCAATGATTTACAGTATATTCGGCATGATTGTGCAATCTGAGACGCCGCAATTCCCAAACCAGACAAAACAAACAAACAAAAGAATAGAATAAAAGTACAAATAATAATAAAAGTGAAAAAAAAGAAAGCTTTAATGATGCCTCGGATCGGATATAATGAGATCGTTTCCTTTCTCCATCGGGCCGAACGGCAGACAGCGCGCTCAGTCCGGAGAACATCTCCTCCTCGGAGAACTTGTCCTTCTCGTCTCTCTGCCATGGAAACCGTGTCTCCGGGAGGACGTGTCTGGACTGTCACCACAGCTCTGGTATTTTTCACTGCTCTGAAACTCCGGGCTGTCAAGCCGAGAGGGAACTCTGGGTGCATTGTTAGCTGAGAACCTGCTTAAACAGGGTTCTGATATTCTCAGGTTAAAAAACGTGCTTCCGGGATGAGTCAGAGCTCGTTGTGATTAGCTTCCACCTTCAAACTCGATCCAACTCCATTTTCCAGACAAATTAAAATCAAGACTTTCGGACTATCGAGAAATCTGAAATATAAG
This sequence comes from Silurus meridionalis, assembly GCF_014805685.1. Taxonomy (NCBI): domain Eukaryota; kingdom Metazoa; phylum Chordata; class Actinopteri; order Siluriformes; family Siluridae; genus Silurus; species Silurus meridionalis. Next base: position 13,809,783 of record NC_060911.1, on the reverse strand, counting down.
TTTTTTTTTTCCTCCGTCCTTCAGCCAGTGTTAAAACATCAGTCGTTTTGTCCTCAAGGCCGTGTCTCTGTGTTTTCCTCCATCCCGCATGTTTCACTGCTCATATAAAAATATCTCAGCTCGCAGTGTGGGCGTCTGAGAGCTGAATGAGCGTCAGCTAGCAGGAACAGAAGTGATAACACCGGATTGTGAATTAGCTCGAGCGCTCGGACAGGGCTGTGATGGAGAGCTGGAGGATAAATTCGAGCGTTGTGTAGGAAGGTCATGAGGATTATTTATGCAGTGTTGGAGAGAGGAGAACGAGTGCAGGAGATAATACATCCTCTAAAATGGTGTGTGTGTGTGTATACGCTCAAATAAACCAAATCATATCAAAGTGACACAGTATGAAGAGTTGATTTACTTAATGGATTTCCAGGATTACACTAAAAAAGCGTTGGTTTATGAGACGTTTCTATGCAAAAATAAAATAAATAAACTCTCATGATTTACCTTTTGACCAAACAAATATATTAATGTACAGACTTGAAAAATCCTTCCTGAACATGAAGAACAGCTTCACTTGGAAAACTCTAAAGGTGTTCTTCACTAAAGATTTCCTTATGATCAGTTCATCCCAGAGGAGTTCAATAGGATTTAGATGTGGTGACCAGGCAGGTCGTTCCACAGACAGATGCTCTCTAAATAACTCTCACAGAGTTTGGACGTACGTTTTGTACGCTGTCGTATGGTGTAGTCGGTTCCAATGAGCCGCAATTGTGCGAATTGAAATATATAACGGTAGTCATCTTGGTTCAGGATTCCTTTTACCCCATTGGAAAAAAATCTCCAAAACATGTCTCCAATACAACCCCACACCATTAAACCTCCATGTCTGACTGTGGACGGTGAGGTATCCCCGCAATCATCATCTCTCCTGGTTGCCGTCTTACACAAGTTCTTCTGGTGGACATAACAAAATGCCACATTTGGATTCCGCAGAACTTTTTTTTACTAGTTTGTTGCATAGAAACAAAAGGAACATTCATGTGTCTGAAAAAAACATTAGAAACCAGATGGATATTAATATAAAGCAATTTAAAAAGGCATTATATGTGTATGTTGTTCTCGTAGTGCACAATATCAATTAAATACATAGAACAAAACCAACAAAAAGAAAACATTACCTTTTTTTATTTATCGTTCAAAATGTTTGTATTAAAGCATAGAAAAAACGACTTCAGTGTACCTTTTGTACAATATGATAAGAACCCCTTTTTTTTTTCTTCTTTTTGGATCTTATACATGTACCGACATCTGGTTCTGTTTTATGTGTTCATTATAAAACTTCTTTTTTTCTCTACTTGTCTCTGCTCAGGTCAGGATCTCCAGAAGTGTAGAGTATCACTGAGAACACCATGAGGGATCAGACTCATCACCTCCCCCGTTCTTCATCCCTTCCTCCGTCCACCCCCTCTTTCTTCCTCAAGCAGGCTTCAGGCTACAGCTCTGCTGTCAGGACGTCGTTACCTCAAGGTCGTCCTGTTAGTGACGCTGAGATACGGGCAGAACCCGAAGCCCGAGTCGCGGCAACATGAAATACTAGCAACGTGCTGATAAGGGAGGAAATGAAAAGACTTTCTTTCTTTTTTTATGGCCATCAGAAATGTCTTGCCGGCCTGCAGATGCAGCACGGAGATATGTTTCGAAATTTGCTTCGCTGCAAAGTGTCACTGATTGTACAGACGATAGAAATGTTAGGATTTTACAGGATGTCCTATCGGTGTATACACTATCACCGCGGTTTGTTTTACTGCTCGTTGTGCCCCCTTGCCATCCCATTTACCACCCCGACTCCTCAAGGTTATAATTCGCATGCAAGTTCTGAAGAATACATGACACGTTCCTAGCGTATAGCATACTCTCTTCGTGCCTTGGCCAGTCCAGGTCCAAAAACAAAACCAGGACACAGCTATGGTTATGTTGGTAAAGTCAGGTACTGATGTAGGTGAGGTGAGGTGCATCCAAAGCCTTTAATTTGTGTTCGTTGTCCAACAAGATTACGGTCAAAGTTCTATATCCAAACTGTTACCACAAAGTCGGAGGCACACAATTTGATAAAATGTTAATGGATGCGGTCGCACAAGATTTTCTCTTCACTTGAACCGGCAGGCCAATATTTGTTCCAGAACGGCAATGCCTCTGTGCACAAAGCCAACTTTATAAAGATATACTTTACATGGGTCAGAGTGGAGGATCTTGAGTGGCCTCTTGGACTTTATTAACACCCTAATGGCTAAGTGAGCACAAATCTCCGCACTCCAAAATCTAATGGAACATTCCCAGATGAATGGAGATTATCATAACAGCAAATGGGGAAGAAATATGGAATGGATATACATTGAAATAGCAAATACAAATCGTATGGTCAGGTGTTTCCATTGTTTTTGTCCACATAATGTATAAATAAAAAAATTAACTCCTCTTGAAAAAAATGTATGTTTTACAAAAAAAGTGAAAAAAAATAAACCATTGAAATCTAAAATGTGATGAAGATAAGAAAGTAATATTTTATGATATATTTCATTCGGATTTCAGTTTTCACGCAAGTTTAAATCAAAAATGAATAAACGAGGACGTCGGGAAATAAATAAATCGCAAAATAATTACATGATAAATGTTAACAAAAAAAATTATTTAGGGATTTATAGGAGATTATATCAACGCATTAATAAATGTAGTTTTTATTAATTATTATTATTTTAGATTGGTGTGTGTCCAGATCCTGAAAAGGAACCGAAATCTAAATAAACATATTTCCTTTTAAAAAAAAATGCCTCATATTGACTCTTCATATTGACTCTAATTACAGCTGAAAGGGTTCAAATAAAGGATAGCTACTGTACATCCCGTCGGAAAATCGATCCCTCGCTATCTACCAGTTTTATAGCATTAACCCTGATATACGAGCGCCTGTTGTTGTCTCTCCAAGTCTTTTGTCTCTGGCTGTCTTCTCTCTCTTTTCTAGCCGACAGTAATAAAAGTGGGTCACCTTCCATTTTGTGTGGTTCTTTCAGCGGGATGCTTTACAGCTTTGCCAGCAACTGACAGCACAACTAATGTCGGCCCTGACTCTCGTCCGAACCGCAAACCACTGTTTTTCCTTTCAAACGACCACGTATCAGCCCACAGAGAGCCTAAATGCAGTGCTTTTAAAAGCCAATAACTGCTGCGGATCTTTGACGTGCGCTGAGGTCGGGGGGGGGGGAAATGCAGACAGCATGCTTTCAGTAATGAAGAAGGAGAGATGGGAGACGGCCGTATCGCTGTTTCCTCCTCCTTATCCTTACACTTGTGCTATTTTTAGGAAGCCCGACTCGCTTGATTTACCCACGGACGAGTGGAGTTCGGTGCAGAGAACACTCTGACACATGGCCACTTTTACTCGGTGACAGTCATTAGTAGCAGAATTTTGTATATTGTTACATTTCTGTTCCTTTTTTTTTTGTTAGCAAATTTTATCGCTGGGTTTTGAACGTTTCAAAAAAGAAAACACTACATCATTTTAATTATTTATGTGTTACATTCCCCTTTTGAAGTCTAGAACAAAGGGGAGTAACATAGAGGTGAATTTGTGATGGTGACTAGAAGGAAAGGATATAAACGAGACCCTGCAGTGGCTTCAGTTTCCTCCTACGTTCACCCACGTATTATGCGAATGACAAGAAGCGTGAAAAAAGACTTTATGTAATGAAATCAATCATCGACTAGGATCGATGAAATACAAACAGTCCAGCAATGAATAGCGAAGTTGGTTTTGATGGTGGTGCCAAATCAAAAGAAAGAAGAAAACGACATGCCGTACATATATTTGTGCGCTTATCTGCACATTCGCTACTGTTTGCACTACGACTGTAGGACGTTACTCAATCACACACTCCGGTGCTCATGTTAGTTCTCACTCTCCAGTGTTCTGGATTGTTTTTAAGATTTATAATCACACTCATGATGAGGATGGGTTTCTCTTTTGAGTCTGGTTCCTCTCAAGGTTTCTTCCTCTTAACATCTAAGGGAGTTTGTCCTTGCCACAGTCGCCCCAGGCTTCATCATCATGGATAAACACACACACTTAATTCTTAAGTTCTGTAAAGCTACTATCCATCTATCCATCCATCCATCCATCTATATTAGCCCCCACTCTACTTTAGTGTCTCTACTGTATATTCATTAAAACTTAGGCAGTGCATTTCACCTCCACACCTCCAGTGGTATCCTACCTGAATCAATCCCACACTTAATACCATCATTATGACGCCACGTCTATAGAACCCATCAATATTATAGACAAATGCAGTAGAACAGAGCGCTGCATCACAGACAGGAATCTCAGCATGAATGGATGCCATAAAGCAGGAAACCCAACGAACACAATTCAACACAAGTCTCCTTTCGCTGTAGCCACAACTGCACTGCCCGCATGTGGAAGCATCGATATGACCCTCATAAAATCACCCCGTGCATTTTTGTGCATTTACAAAAAACTGTTTGGGTCGACCTTTTCTCAGGACCTCAGGCTTTGTTTTTTAAAAATCCGCCTTAAAAATGTAAGTTTGACCATAATCGATTTCGAGATTTGCGAGTTTGGATTAGGGCGCTCTCCGACAGTCTGATCGAAGGTCAAAAATGCAGATGTTATTGGACGCCTGTTGAGGGCCTCAGTGTCACCAACTCTGAGATCTGAGGTCCTCCAGCACTGTTCAACTGGTGCCACCTTCTGTCAGAATGAGAGATAAATATACTTCAAGGCTCTTCTCTGTTCTGGCAACGAGACGGTGGAATGAACTTCCCCTAGATGTCCGAACAGCAGAGTCCCTGGTTAGGTAAAAATCACGAGTTATATTCTGAATATTCTGTATATTAAGATTGTAATTTAGCGTACCAGATTTATTTATCGCTAGAGACTCAAAGCTCTACGTTGCTCCGGACAAGGGCTGAAATCTGATTGGTAGAAACTCAAACCTACAAAGAAATGCTCTGAAATGAAAAGAATAGACTGTTGGGAATCATTTACTACATATTCATGAAGAAAAAATATATCAAAATAAAAAAGTCAGTGATTCTGAAGGAGATTCTGATGGTTCTCCACTGATTATACGTTTTCTTATCATTTTTCCAAAAATAATTAGCTGTTGTAGCTTATAGGGTGTCGAGGTCTAATCTCTGTAACAAGCTTCATAATCAAAGCGCAGTTTTTTTTCTCCATGGTTTTTATTACACAAAAGAAGTGTCGTAATTGTGCCGTGCAGAGCGCTCATTACACGAGGAAACACGGGCTGCCTCATAATTCGACGTCCTTCTAATTTAAAAGTTTGCAATCATTTGGAGGATTGTTTTTTTTTTCCCTCCATGTTCTGGCCTGTTAAACTAGAAATCTAAAAACCACATTGTTGATCATTAGCCTGGGGGACACGGCATAACAGTGTGCTGAGGCGTTCAGGCGTTTTTTTTCTTCCAGGGACGAGTGAAATGTAGCAAATGATGTGCTCAAGTGCTAACTACTGTCTAATAAGGGAATCTGTTCCTGACGATCGGGTGGATAAGTATCGATACACTGCAAAAAACTCCTCATCTAGTTTTTTTCTAGCAAAAAAATTTAGAACGATCACATTTTTGAGTATTTGGAATCATAAAGATTGTGATTATTGTAAGATTTACAGATTTTGCAAACAGAAGAACACATTGGATTTCTTGCAAAAGACTGAACTTTTCTCAAAATCCTAAATTCATCTCTCAAAAATAAGTATTTGTGTCAATAAACATCTCATTCCCATCAGAATGAAAAGTCCCTCCGTCATTGTTCACAAACAAAATCATCAAAATGTTTAGTCGCGTTCTCAGTATGATGCTGCACAATATTTGGATTTATTGATAGAAACTACGTTTTGACTGAAAATGCACAAAATTTGTGTTTGGCATCGAAGAATTTTAGGAGATTCATCTTTTTTGATTGGATAGTTGATTTATATTGATTGCAAGAAACCAGACAGCATTCACACACATTTTTATACAGTAGGTAAAATGTGACTCCAGTAAAAGTAAAAATGTCCCTTTAAACAAAAGCATTTGCCTTCAAATGTACTTAAGTATCCAAAGTACTGTGAATTATTATGCCTATAATTTTCCTATTATCATTGAGACTCTTTACTTAATAAACTTAGTTTATGTATAAAGACTCTAATGTTGCTCTTTATTACTGTCCACTGCTGCAAACAAATTTATAAAAGACTGCAGTATAAAATTGCCACAATCTTTCCACACATTATCCAATACGGTTATAATTTGTTTGTAGTTTGTTCTTTATATAAAAAAACATATGGCTTTTTTACTATAGTAAGTTTTTGTTGTTTAATTCCAGTTTTGCAGGTGAAATTGTTCACAGATGTTCAGTTCTGACAAAATACATTCAATAATGTTTTTTTGTTGCAAAGATTTGAAGGATTTTGCATCGTCACCACTGTGTTTCAAGACGACCTTGAATAAATAATTTATGACAATACGCATGTATGCGCAAACCTGATTTCAGAATAAATAATGATTCTTTCATTCGGGGGAATTCTTTTGTTCTCTGGTTTTAAGATTTTTTACACAAATGGAAGAAAAGAAAACTGTTATAAACCGTTAAAAATAAAAGTTAGATTTAAGTTAAATCTTAATATTTAAGACTAAATCGACTGCTCAAGTGCTTTAACGCTCAAGACATTTTGTTCCTTTTTAAAGCCTAGATGTTTTCTTATTTTAATCCCGTTTAATAAATCTTACCACGTGTCATTTTTTTAATCTTTTGACTTGTTTCTAGTCTTAATCTTTTTAAATCATGCATTTTATTTTATTTTTTTATGTTTAGACGGTCATTTTTGTGCAGTGCAGGTCGATAAATCTAGATAGATTGTATAAAACAAAAAAATCTCAAAGATTCGTCATTTTTTCCTATGAAGCCTTTAAAATGACCACGTGTCCAAATAAAGACATTTTCAGGTTGATTTTTTCAAAGAGAAAACCCCAAATTCAACATTCCTGTCATGTTATCATACTGCGATGCAATTATCTTTTGTTTATTCCTACATTGCTGCTGGTCTCTGAGAGCTACCAAACAAATGTCATTGTATCGCTACAATGACAAAGTCTAAATTCTCCCTCACTTTCAATGTGGAGCTCTGCCACCTCTAGTGACCTTTTGGATTTGTGTTCTGGCTTCCCTCGGGTTCTTGAAGGTGGCCGGGTCAAACTAACACGGCTTGAAGAACACTGTGCATTCATGAGGACAGTATTTGACTTAGATTTGAAGATATATAGAAACTTTGACTGCAGTTTCTAGCTGTGGCAACTTTTTTTTTTGTCACAGAGGGCACTTGTCATGTGTCCAGGCTGTTTGAGTCAGCTGGACTGAAAGACAGCAGCCTCAAAGGGAATTCACAATGAGCCTGGCTGAAGTGCTTACATCACCGCCTGCCATCAGGAAGCCATCTGGGACTTTGGCTCGGAGAAGGAAGAAAATCGTAACGTTTCCGATGACCCCCACCCTCTCTGCTTAACACACTTATAATTTTATACCTGCTAGCCTTTTGGCAACCATCTTGCTTCGATTGTGTCCTTTGGCCCTTTTCTCTTTTCAGACCTTTCTCTTGATTCGCCTCCAGGCTAGCATTGTGTCTCGTTCTCCTTTTCCCCCTGAGTCGCTCTGGCTGGGTCTCGGAGGCCGTCTGCTGATTGAGCGCCTTGGCTCGTCCCACTCTTGGCCTGTGGAATTAGCTTGGTTTCATTGAATAATGAAGTGGAATGTGTACCCAGCGCTCTAATTAAAACCCATGGTCATTCATCTATCTAATTGCTCTAGCGCCTAGCAGGATCATTTCCTTCCCACTGTACCATTTTCAGGCAGGGACTTGGCCTTGTGCCCAGCTGTGGAGCAAAGACAAACCTGTGCAATTTCACCTGAAAGGAATGAATGTGGCGTATGCAGAAACGTGGTGTATAGAACATTAAAAAAAAAAAAAGCAATAGAGATGGTTATCAAGATTTATTCACCTCTGGCTTTGAGATAAATTGTTTTTCAGGTCTTTTAGACTGAAAATGACTGAGTGTATACAGTATGGGTGAATACTAGGTTCTTAAAAACGATACACTACTTTGTGTTTTTTTAGTTCTTCTTCTTTTTGTCCATAGTTTTTGCTCTCACTATTGAGCTTCTTTAGTGTTCATTTTTTTTCATAACTATCAAAGGAATTGGAGCTGCTAAGCTGCTAGCTAAAGCGGGAAATGACAGCTAGCTAGCTAGCGAAACATATTTCAGAGGAAAACGATTTCCAGCAGGCTGAAAGAAGCTGTGATATTGCATTGATTTCTTTGTAAATAAAATGATAATCAACTGAGACAATTTAACAAATGTTTCTCCTACTGAAAGGAAATTTTCTTGGAAGCCAGGATTCACAATTAAAACTTGTGTAACAGAACCAAAAATAATAATTAACACAGCACAGGTGACCACAATGAGGTAACAAGGTAAAAAATCTGAGTTGGAATTTTTATGGATAACTTTTAGCGATGTTTAATTTCTACATTTCACACAATGCCATGGATACATATTTTTTTTGCTTGTCTATCTTTGAGAAAGGCTGCGAAAAGTCGAACCTAATTCCGTTCCAAATTCGGCAGAAGTAGCTAACTTGAATACTATTCTTGCTAGCGATAAATAAAGTCTAGGAAATAAAATGCTAACTGGATGTTTGCTTGCTTTGGTATTAGCCGGTTTGTTGCAAAACTAGATTGTAGATGTCAGCACGTCATCTTCTGTCCACGTGTTGCTTTTGGTCATGTGATCGGTACGGTACGAAGCTAATTTATATGCTGAAGGTTTTGTGAAGGTGAACAATAAACACTTTACAGATCCCATTCTTCTGAGGTGGATTTCTTTATTGTCAGCTCTCACTTTATCACTGTGTAAAGAGAGAAATGCGGCGGTGCTTTAATCTTTTATTCTTTCTAGTTTTCACCAAAGAGACACAGGTCTGCATCAAAATTTTTTACATTTTATGCTTGTCATTTTATGTATCATATATCAGTAGTGTATTGTGAGGTTTTAAAGCCAGCCTTTGCACCCGTGTCTTCACTAATTCTACCCTAAATTTCTCGCACATTAATGGAGACTGTTCAGGCTTTTTTAGGCACAAACAGTGAAAACTGGTCAACATCACCTATGATGGAGAATGTTTTTTCTTCTCTATTGTAAGTGGGCTAGCAATAGCAAAATCCCCTTGTGACATCGGAGCAGCAATGAAGCGCTGAGGGCTTCTCAAGGGAATTCTGAAAATGTAGCCCCAACGATCAAATTAGCCCAAAAAAAACACATTTCAGCACGGGTTTTTCCTTCAAACGCTTTACGAAACGACTGCGATTTAAGCATCAGCACGTCAGCACCACGGACAGCGAGCACAACAACACACCATGGCAAGACCGCACACAGCTGGAGGCCTCTCATCTCTGCGCTCGTTCCCAGAGGGGAACCCAAGCAGGGGAGGATAAAAACGCTACTTGCAAGAGAAGAATACAGAAACAACACACATACAGCAATGCATGTTTATTTCCACTTCTAACACCGACAACACAATCCCCTGAGGAATAACACCCAGCTGGACCTTCCAGCACAAGGAGAACCAGCAAACTGTTCTCCATTCTATCACTTTTGCACTCGTCAACTTTTCTGAATCCTGCTCTGGGGTTTATCTGACATTCTGTATTCATGCATTATCAGTAAAACATTTTATGTACATTTCTCCACTCTTAAATTAAAGAGTCGTATTGTCAGTCGGTTGTCTTTTATAAGGAATTATAAGGGTTGTCCCCAGGCCCCCTGGTGGTCTAGAGGTTAGGATGCGGTGCTCTTGTAAACCCTGAAGAACACTACAGTTTTAAAGTAGACAATACTTCAAATTATACTTTTGTATAAAGAATTCCGATTAAAACCCCATTGGAGAAGATGTTTGATATTTGATTGGCAGGTTGTGAGTTAAAATGACCAACTTTGACCCTTGAGCGAGGCCCTAAACCCTCGGCTACTCGGTTACATAAAAAGGAGAAGTTGCTCTGGAGAAGGGTGTCTGTCTAATTGCCTTTGTCAAATTTCTTTGGAATCCTTTGGATTCGTTTCATTTTCAAGAAGCCAAACCACCATGAAAAACCACTGAAGAACCTTTTTGAACTTTTGAAGGATTCTCCTGGGAATAAGAAGAATATAAAGCACCAACCACGAAATTACCTTTCAAGGGTTATGCAGAATCCTACAACAAATGGTTTTGTTTTAAAAAAAGATTCCAAGTAGAATCGTTTGAGAAAAGATTACTGACCATCTAAAAACAGATTATGGCCCCAAAGCAGGGTTTCCAAAAGAAGCTACAGATCACCAGAAACTGATAATTAAAAAAATAAATAAAATACATAGATAGTAAATAAAGGGTTCCTCTATTTTTTTCTTCAGTAGGGTCAATTGGCCATCAATGATCGGAGATGCATACATTTTACACAAGTACCCTGTTCTTGGAGCGTTCATTTTATTCTTCGTCAAAACCCCCTTCGCCGAGAATACACTTCCCATGACTGAAACCTTTACAATCATTGGGTTTTCATTACTGAAAGCTGTCACATGGCAGGTTTTCCACCTGATATCTGTAACACCATCCGAAAGGCTTCATCCAATTTATTTCACTTTCCATTAAAGTGAGAAGCCATACATTAATTACTGATTGATTGCCCCGTCGTGAGCCTCTGCCTCGCCGCCTTCCCTGCGAACTGACTCCTTTCAGTGTTCTTCATTTAATCGGACATTTATGACAAGTTGAATATAGTAATAATGGGAGAATAAAAAGCTTCTGGAATTCATTATGTAATTACGTGTACTTGTTTCCATGTCTTGATCACTGGCCGGAATGTCAGGGATATTAGGCTCGGGCCAGGAAGAGTGAGTGGGAGCTTAAGAAATCTTCTCAAAGTACTTTCTACAGTAATTTGTAGTACCTGGAAGATGTTTGAGGATGGAATGGGAGGGAAAAACACCAAGCAAATAAATGAGAAATAAATTATAGGATAAACAACATTTCTCTGAGGTTGTATCAACTCTGTAGAACTTTCTGTTTCCTTGGCAAAAAAAATCCAAGTAGAACCTTTTAACGAAGGATAGGAAAATTCATCTCAAAGAACCTTTGAAGACGCATTTTAGTTTAGATTGTGTAGATTGTGTAGATGTCAGTATGATTTCAATCCCAGAAGTTTGTTAGCAGAAAAAAAGCCAATTTATTAAAGTATATGGTTCTTTATGTGTTCTCATAAATGACTTGAGATCTCTAAACCAAGAAATGTTTTGTTAGCTTGGAATAAAATGGTTTTTCAAGAATTTGAGTAATTCTTAGATTAAAACATATTGTTGAGGGGACGTGGAACAATGTACTTCCCTTCAAATTTCCTGTAAAGCAACTGACATTTTCCAAAACCACCAACTCATGGATCGTTTCAGAGAAAAATGTTCTGCACACGTGAAAATGAGTGTTCCACAAATATATCACTCCACTCCAAAAGAATTGTTTTGCTTTTTAGCAGATTAAATTATCATATTTTGACACTTCTCCTGACTCCTATCATCAATTCCAGACCGTAGCACCAGGTGTGTTGGTCCTGGCGTTTTTTTTTGTTTTTTTCTTTTTTAACTCTACGCTCAAAAGTAGCCTCTAAAAACAGCTTGAATACAAAAGCCTTTTTACCCTTTCTCATTTGTTACCTCGCCATCCCGTGTGAAAAGCGAGTCATCTAATAAATCACACAATGCTGCGGGAGAGTGTGAAGCCCACACATGCTGCTGGATCATACATTTCCAGGCACAAAAAAGTCCTTGGAACACCAGTGGGCACATGTTTACCCAGAAACCCGTCGAGGCCCGGAACAATTACCGCCACACAGACCTTCAGGGTCCGGACTTCTACATTTATGCACTACAAACGTCTCATTATTCATCCTGGGCCTCAACAGACAAGACCTCGTCCAGGACAAAGGCCACGACAGGATGGAACAAATGGCTGCAGGTCTCACCTTTAATTCCAGGTCATTTTTTGATTGAAATCATAGCTTTTTTTTTTTTAATGCCCTCTGTTTGCCAGGTAGTAGCCAAGTAGTAGCTACTGCACATTCATCTAAAGACCTTTAACATCTCCAACATGACATCCATCCGAATGTTTTCTCCCCTTTTGGTGCAGTTCTTGATGCTGGCGTTAACACAATAGAAACCGTAATGGGAATTCTTAAGTTTTCCAATAGAAATACCATCCCAAACCTTCATCACCTTCATTGTAACCATTAAAACCATTATCAAATGGATCTCATTATGTGGTGTGTTTCTGTATATCATTCAATCAGAAAATCAGTCCCTGTAATCTAAATGCCCAAAAATATCCTACTGAACCCCATCGTTTACCGACAAAGGTGTTCCAAAAGTGGACTAAAGGTCTTCTTTGGTTTCTGATCAAAAATGGCACCAATATAAACCAATAAACTAGAGACCCACAGGGTTACACCACTGCAATTTTTATCAAATGAGAATACCAATTATATGAGGGCTTCTAGTGTTTTGTTTTGTTTTGTTTTCTCAGCGGGGCAATCATACTCTGATTCAGCACAATGTATGCGTTTGCTTTTTATTTGCTACTTGTTTTAAAAAAAAAGAAAAAACAAAACGCCTAGGGGTGTGTAGGGCTGAAAGGTTCCTCGTAGAACTGTTTTATTTATTGTTCATAAATACAGCATTTATTCAACGTCATGTAAAGAGTGTTGGGCAAGAACATGAGCAGGAACATTAACAAGAAGATGAGCAAGAACATGGACAGGAAACATGAATGAGTCTCAAAGGTAATTGGTCAGGTGATCGATAAACAGGATAAACAAGACTGGGCAAGATAATAAAAAAAGGTGGACAAAAAAAGTCAAGAACAGAAGTATCACATGAGCTACCAAAGCTCGGTGTAAAAGTTTTGGTGTAAGTAATTGTGTTGGAGTGTATTATTTTAGTATATTTATATATATATATATATATATATATATATATATATATATATATATATATATATATATATATATATATATATATACAGTACAGACCAAAAGTTTGGACACACCTTCTCATTCAAAGAGTTTTCTTTATTTTCATGACTATGAAAATTGTAGATTCACACTGAAGGCATCAAAACTATGAATTAACACATGTGGAATTATATATGGAATTATATACATAACAAAAAGTGTGAAACAACTGAAAATGTCATATTGTAGGTTCTTCAAAGTAGCCACCTTTTGCTTTGATTACTGCTTTGCACACTCTTGGCATTCTCTTGATGAGCTTCAAGAGGTAGTCACCTGAAATGGTCTTCCAACAGTCTTGAAGGAGTTCCCCGAGAGATGCTTGGCACTTGTTGGCCCTTTTGCCTTCACTCTGCGGTCCAGCTCACCCCTAAACCATCTCGATTGGGTTCAGGTCCGGTGACTGTGGAGGCCAGGTCATCTGGCGCAGCACCCCATCACTCTCCTTCTTGGTCAAATAGCCCTTGATGCCTTCAGTGTGACTCTACAATTTTCATAGTCATGAAAATAAAGAGAACTCTTTGAATGAGAAGGTGTGTCCAAACTTTTGGTCTGTACTGTATATATAACTTTATATACATATTTAAAACACTAAAATTTTGTCTCGGTTTTATGCAAAACAAAATTTGATTAACACATTTGAAATAAAATGGCTGCTTGGTTTAAATACAAAAATAAACTATAGAAAAACAAAATAGAATCAATGAAATAAATGGCACCTTTTTATGTCGGTTAAATTGAGTCATTGATTAAAATGGCACATGAAATCGATTCAATAAAATCAAATAAATGGAAAAAATGTATTAAATAGTTTACATTTGTTAGACCTTATTTAGGTCATACAGATGTGTGTGTATAACATCTGTCAAAACACAAAATTGGGTTGGCGATTAATTCTATGAGCCAATTAATTCTCATTTACAGTCTGAATTGTGGTTTTATCTGCTTTTATTATGTTTGACTTTTCATTACATACCCAGAGATTCAGAATATGGACAAATGTTTGCGGAAACCCAACCATAAGACTAGTATGTGCTTCTTATTGTACGTCCCATTCTGCAATTAGTCCCAATTTGCTGCTAACCTCAACTCTCCTGGGAAGATTTTTCTACATCTTCCAACCAATGTAAACCAACCAATTGTTGAAAGATTTATGATCAAACTCTTGATGTCACCCAAATGAGGATGGGTTCCCCTTTTGAGTCTGGTTCCTCTCAAGGTTTCTTCCTCATAACATCTAAGGAAGTTTTTCCTTGCCACAGTCACCACGGCTGCTCATCAGGGATAAATACACACCATTCACCTTCACTGTTGATTTCTGTAAAGCTGCTCTAAAATAATGTCTGTTGTGAAAAGCGCAATAGAAATAAACTTGACTTGTTTTGCTTATCTTCATGGAGCTGGCTTGGTGCACTTTGTGTCAGGAGTTCCCGTAAATGTCATCGTCCTATACGATTGCGTGCCTCCGGATTTGTAGTTAGATTTTGTGGAAGAAACACACATGGCTGGAAAAATCAGGAGGGTACGACTAGGTTGCATTGCTAATAACAACAAAGTTAGCATAAAGTGTTTTTGTTGTTTTTTTTCGATTGGTTGTCTGTAAACATAATCAGTACAATTACTATCACTAAAAAATAAACCAGACAACAGTCTGTTCTTGTATCTTCCATGGGAAAAGAAAGAATCAAACTTTTCTGCGCTGACTATAAATATCTCCGCTGATCAACTAGATTTAGCCGGAAGGGAAAATGTATGCAAATGTCTTTTTTTTTTTATATTCCCCCCCTCCTTCGAGTGTAGACACAGAATTGTCTGCACATTGCAATATTTCTATGGATATTAGGCTGCGCTGACAGTGATTGCGTAACAGCTCACTGATTCTATTACTTTCCCTGGCTTGTATTTCCAGAGTTGCTGTCCTGTAATCGAGAAAGTGCAGCCTGCGCACAATAAACAGTGACCTAAGCAGAAAAAAGGGATGTTCAGCGACGCCAGCCAAGATTAGGGCTTTGAACCCTATACTTTTTTTTTTTTGTATTATTAGAATTGCGATTTTTTTTTTTTTATTGCGATGTGGATATTACGGCAGCACTTGAAAAAGCAGATTAAAGCCGTGTACGAGTCTCTGAAGGACTCGTGTCCGTGCTCCGTACCGCAAAAAGGCCCGAGTTAAACCCAGAGTGGGTTGTTATTACGGCGCGCTAAAACGAACACTAAAACCGGCGCTAAAAACAACGCGTAGCGTTTATAGCCTGCGAGGCGAGGAGTTCGTTTCCGCTGTAAGTGAGCTATTAAATAGTTTGTCATCGTTGGTGAAGAATTGACGGCTTTGCGAGTCGCCGCTGAAGAAATGCAGAGTAAATATTTTGATTGGGCCGCTACAGGTTTAATGATTAATTCATTAACGTGTGATGAAACATGACATTGAGTGGTAGGAAAATAAACGGATCTTGGATTTGATTTGCTAGAACAGCACATTCTGAAATGTCTAACCAATGAATGCAGTGTTTTTTATATATTGATGAGTAAAATGTACTTTTTTATAGTTCATTAGGAAAATAAAATAAAACCTTCTTACTGCTGTTAGCGGAGACTCCTCTCCATAGTCCTATATGTAAATAGAGACGCTCCCCACCTTACGAACGAGGTACGTTCCAAACGTCCGTTCGTAGCATGAATTTGTTTGTAACTTGTTTTCGTTATCGACTACGCATATCTCTGAATGATGTAAGAGCTAGAAATACAAATAAATAAATAAATAAACAATAAAAGATCAAAAGCTCTATAGCAGGAGATCTCCAACTCCAAAAATGGAAAGCATATAATAATAGGGCTGGATTTGTGCACTTTGTAGCTCCATGCTGGAACAGGTTTGGATCGCCGAGTCCAATTGAAGGAAACACTGTCATGATAAAGGATCTAAAGACGTCCTACACAATTGTGAGACAAGTGCTAAGGTTGTTATACCAGATTGAGCCACAAGGGGCAGGCAATCCAAGAACATAGGTTACTACTTTTATCTAAGAAGATTTCTCCTTTCCCTTTCCACAGCTGAATTTTACTATATGTCTTATCTTTAAAAAGATGGAGCTGATTTTTTTATTTGTGTTTAGAGTAGAAACACAACATTATACAGTATATACTACAGTACTACAAGAGCTCGGTCATTGACAACTTTCTTTCGGCTTCTCCTATTAGGGGTCGCCACAGCGGACCATCCGCATGTTTGATTTACCACATGTTTTTATGCTGGATGCCCTTCCTAATGCAACCCCCATTTATCAGGGCTTGGGACCGGCACTAAGGCTTGTGCAACCCTAATGGCTGGGGTTTGTTCCCTGACTGTGCCGCAGCAGTGAGAGCGACACATTCTAACCACTAGACCACCAGGGGACCTAGCTCAGTCATTGACAACAGGGTTCAAATCTGAAAACAACCAATAGAAAAGTGCGATTTTTTTTTTATCTGTTCTCTGTTCAGAGCACAAGTTTTTCGCTCTCGTCGCGTTTGGGTTATGTGCTTAGCATCGCCTCTGGTTACAAATCATTTCTAGAATAGCAGGTTTATCATAAATATCAGCGTCAGGAAGCTAATGTTAACCTTTATCTCAGAGCCGCTGTTCCTATCTCCCAAGGCTTTTAAAAAAATTTTTTTTTTTGGGGAATTACGCTAGAACTCAGACAGATTATCTGCTGCCTAGCTGACTGCCACGTCTAAAAGTAAGACAGCCGAGTAATTATTGTTGTTTATGACTCGTTAGACATGTGATCATTGTAGAAGGCGGGAATTAGGGAGACGTTACAGCGACCCGGCATGTGGATGTTGCTGTTAAGATTACAGAGCTCAGAGGTTTGAATATGCAATTTGTATATGTGAATTATATACACATGCACTATATAAACAATGTGGTTCCTCCTCAAACTCAAAATTGTATACGACATCTATGGATTTTCATTTTTTTATAAATGTTTTTATAAAAAAAAAGCCAGCCCTATTAGGATTTTTTTTTTTACATCATTTAGAGTAAAAGATCTCCTGCTATAGAGCTCAACCCCTCCTTGAACACTTTCGCGATGGATTTTTTTACACTGCACCCAAGGCCTCCTTAACTCACCTACATCCAGACCTGACTTTACTAACACCCTTGTGAATGAGCACAGATCTCTAGAAACATCTTCCCAGATAAGTGAAGCTTAATGTGGAATGGGATTCTTAAAAGCAAATGTTGTGTAAATCAGGGCAAACAATAAAGCACTCTTTAATAGAGGTCGACCGATTCGTCGGTTTTGCCGATTATTAATGCAAAAATCCCTACTGATAGTTTTTCCGGCTCGAGTCCATTGTTAGAGTAGGTCTAATGTCATTACTGACACCATGTGCTTTTTTTACATGTGATACTGCGTGCTGCACCGAGAGCGCTATATTAGATTTAATAATATATAATAATAATTGTTTCTTTAGAGCATTTTCTTAATTCAATACTGTTTTTTTTATTTCTGTAATAAAGTTCAGTACTATTTTACATAGAGTGTTATGTTTTCCACAAACTATCGGGGGATTTAATTGGTTGTCGGCAACTACGATCCAACCTAGATTCGGTATCGGTACTATAAAGTATAGGTTGACTTCTACTCTTTACAACTATTTTGGGCATTAAAGCATGTCAGGACAGCACACAGTAGCAGAAGAACCACATCAGGCTCCAATCCAATCTCCACCACGCTGTTCAGCTGGATATGGTTCCATTTTAACAGCCTAAAGGTCCATAAAGTCAATGAGCAACTCAAGACCTTAACCCTAACCCTAACAGCCTACTACAATGGCTAATCACTGATTGCATGGACAGTTCTGCTTTTAAGCACTTAACAACTGTAATGAACAGACATTCAGCTTCGAATGAAGAATGAATGAAGAACGGTTTCTTTTTGAGTTTGGTTCCTCTCAAGGTTTCTTCCTCATGCCATCTCAGGCAGTTTTTTCCTTCGCCGCAGTCGCCAACGGCTCGCTCAATCGAAACTAAATTATAAGAAACAAACTTTTATAAACATTCTTTTATAAAGCTTTATGACCACTTTGCAAAGCTACTATGAGACAATGTTCATTGTTAAAAGCGCTCTAGAAATAAAACTGAATTAGATTAAAGCTATCCTGATTTTGAGACTCGCTCAAAAAGAGGACAAAACTTTAGTTCAAATGTTGTAGATTTGTATTCATTTATCCCTAATCCCTAAGTGAGCCAGAGGTGATAGTGGTGAGCAAAACCTTGCGAGGAACCTTGAGAGGAACCTTGAGAGGAACCTGAGAAAATGCAAACGGTGTCTAGGTGACATAGGATAGTGGGATTGTAAATCAGTTCGCTCTATAACTATATGCTAAATGATAAAAAGAAAGCACGATGAAATTCATGTCACGATGAAATTCAATTTAGTTTGAGATCTATTTTAATGAAGAGTGTGGAATCTTTAACAGCTACATCTCTCGGTTGTTCATGTGGAGCCATCCTCAAGTGGGAATCAGGTTGGATCAGGCCAGTCAGGAGAGCAGAAATCATCAGGTTCACTGGTCAGCGCTTAACCATGGTCATTGTGACATCACCTAGATGGCTGGATGGTGATTGGCTGATCTGCATAGTAACTGCATGAAGGAGCAGGCATACTGTAAGTGTTCTCAGTAAAACTTCTTTGTTTTAGGAGGTTTTTTTTTTTTTGCAGCTAAACTGCTTCAGGCCACTGCATCGTCTCCTGTGGCTAATGTACGCTAGTTTGAAAAACAGTGGTCCAGTCAGCAAATTGTCAAAACGCGCCACTTTCTCTCCACCCAATTACTGCGAATAAATTGATCACCAAAAAGCAGGCGTGCAAATGGCGGGCGTCGAGGTGACTCGATTCCGTGATGGTCTCTCCCTTTTACATATGTCTGACTAAACATTTCGAACACAAACCCAGGAGTGTTACCTCACCGCTCGGCTTGAACATTAAAAAACCCTGAAGATTCTCGACTTTTTTTTATTTTTTAGGTTAGGTCAAAATGTCTGGTGTGGGACTACGTGGCCTCCTGTCTCTAAATATATTACGGTGCACTCTGCCGGTGGCATGTTAACCTCTATTAAATCCAAAGTGCTGACGCTGGGGAAGAACCTTGTTCACTGACGACCCTGATTTATTATTTTTTTCTCACTTCTGTTTTTAGACATAAAGCTGATTTCTTTCTCCTCATTCTCAATGTTTAACTTTGCAAATAGTCTTGCTAACAATGACTTTTAGAAAATGATATACTGTGTGTGTGTGTATATATATATATATATATATATATATATATATATATATATATCAATGTCTGTGTACGTTAGTGATCCTATCCAATCAGATTTCAGCCTCTACTTGATGTGTTGCTATTGTTTAAACAATCGGATTTCCAATTGGTGACACAGGGTGGGGAGGGCGTCTAATAACGCCGGCATTTTTACATCATTTGAATGGACGGTCAGAGAGCTCACTAGTCGGAGCTTGCAAACCGCTTCTGTAGCAAACTGCACAAGCTCAAATATACATTTGGATTTTTTTGTGGATTTTTTTTTTTAATTCCACAATGACTGCCAGAGCAGAAGAAATCGATTAGCTTGCACTTGTTCACAAGACGGACTTTTCTAGAAAAGATGGACATCGCGAGGAAAGGTCGGCCATAACAGTAGAGAACGGTTGTTAAGCTTTTTCCTGAAACGTTTATATTTTTATGTTTTTTTCTGTACAAAAACACTCAGTTTGCCTTCGTTTAAAATCCCCAGGAAACCCACCGAAAAATGCAGGGAATCCCAGGTTGATTGCTATTGATGATGTATGCAGGCGGTGCAGCTGCGGCTACAGTGAAAGGAGACATGTTGAATTGTGCTCATTGGGTTTCTTGCTTTAGCGATGACATTTAATCTTACTGTATGAGATTCCTGTCTGTGAAGCAGCGTTTTACTGCGTTTTTCTATAAAATTGATGGATTCAATAGACGTTGGGTCATAATGATGGTAGTAAGAGGGGGATTGGTTCAGGCAGGACACCGCTGAAGGTCTAGGTTTTGGAAGTTAATTATTTACCACCCCGAAGTGTTCGAGTCCTGTTTCACTACAGCCAATGATTAACATTTTTTGCCAGAATTGAACAGTGATGTGATGCTTCACTACATATGAAGGTGTTATGTCATCTTCATTGGCAAAAAAAGAAATCTAATAAATCATGATGTATCTTTGTAATAAGCCTTTCAAAGGGCTTACATTGAGTACATTGGTGTATGTGTAATTCTACCTTATTCACCCTTTATGCTCTAACGCTTTGATGTCCCTTATATTAAATGCCCCAAAGCCCTATGAAGCCTTATGAACATATGATTTTTTTTCAATGCATATTAATAAGTTGAACATGCCATAAATGCCGTGTGTAGTGTACTCTGTGATAAAAGCAATATTGCACATCCTTATGTCAATTAACATTGGTGTTATGTCAACTTGACATAAGACTGTCAACTATTTATTTAGACGTCATAAAGGTTTCGTTCAGAGACTCCGAGTTTTTTTTATGATGTCATAATGCATCCCTATGGCAAGTATTCCTACTGTCCCAGAAGTACATCAGATCTAAACAAGGGCTTATGAACATATAATAGAGTAATGCTTTATTTTTAAGTTCTGGTAAACTCCTTAATTTCTTGCACCTTTTAACCTCCACCCATTAGGGGGAGCTAGGGGTTTTTTTTACACAGGAAGTGGTATTCTTTTTAAGGGGGAGATTAAGATGAGAAAAGCATGGGTTTATGGGCTTATGGTAGCCTTGTTATACTGAAGAACTCAAGAGAAACCTTGTGTTTTTTTCTTGAGGTTTATCCATTAGTTATTAACATTGTCAACATTCTATAGTTAAGTGAAAGATTGTTTTTTTTTCTTCATTTCGTCCTGAAATCAATAATCTTGCTATGATTGGAATGAAAATCTAAATGGTAATTTTTTTTTTTTTTATTGTAAAGTTCTGGTAAAAATTACACTCTTGATATCACCCAAATAAGGATGGGTTCCCCTTTTGAGTCTGGTTCCTCTCAAGGTTTCCTCCTCATAACATCTAAGGGAGTTTTTCCTTGCCACAGTCACCACGGCTGCTCATCAGGGATAAACACACACCGTTCACCTTCACTGTTAAATTCTTTAAAGCTGTTTAGAGACAATGTCTGTTGTGAAAAGCGCTATACAAATAAACTTGACTTGACTAATGTTGCTTTTGAGTACATGTGATTGGATTCCCTGGTGTTATAGATAAAGCTAAAGCTAAATATAAGCATTACAGTACTGTAGAATAGACAACAGTGACTAAAGGGTCCGACGGTACTCGGATGAACATCCGTCTAATTGTATAATAAAAACGGTGATAAGATCAAGTGTTTCAATTATCATATAACCCGTGTTCACATGAGATTTATAGGAAAGTAATTATGTAGTATTTCATCCGAACCAACAAAGATAAGGCTATTAAACTCTAACCTTGGATCGCCATGACCATTTAAATGTCATTGACTGAGCAAGTCCTGAAGACGAGTATAAGGATTCAAGTCTCCAGCGTTTAATGCCCGCGCACAGATAACCCGTCCTGAAGCTTTATTCTGCACTTTGAACTTCATCGGCCGATAAAAACACGCCCGACCTATATTTGTTCCTCGTCACCTACGAAGCTCCTTAGTTTCCATTCCCGAGCAAAAAAATAAAAAATAACATGCCGAAATCCCATTCCGCAATCCTCTTATCTAGCAACAACATGTGCGACGGCAACAGAAACTCATAAATCAGAAGCGAGATGGAGACGATAAGGACAAAGCCCTTCTTTTTCTCATGCCCCTGCCAGATTGGGTGTTTTTCTGCTGTTTATTTGACCCCAGTGTTGGATTTCTGTTCATTGTGCCCAGGATTTAAAATATTCATGACTCATAAACAAGCTTCTCTGGCTGAGTGAGCGAGAACGACAGACAGCGACAGAAGCGTGACAAAAGATTTGCAGAGCTTCTGAAAAATGAGGAAATAGGGCCTTTGTCGCAAGTTGCTTTGCTTCGTAAATAACCTTTTCCTATGAATGAATAGAGAGAAATCCCTCTTATTTATTTCGGATTATTAGGTCAATTTATTTTGGTAGCCAGTGCATAATCTTTATGATAAATAGACTTGGAAATGGAGGAATAACATAAAAAAACGCAGCCTGGGCCTCGGACCTTGTGATTTCCTGTCAGATTTTATTCGGTCTGTTGTTTTGTTTTGTTTTGTTTTATTCGACTTTTTGCCGGTGATGCAGTCACTGGGATCTCGAGGCAACTTGAAAAGTCTTAGGTTTATTTTGGGATTGTAGAGAGGTTATGAAGAGTTGATGCGCAAACAGAATGTGTTTCTGCCAAAGGAAAAAACGAAAATTCGTAGGAAAAACTTGTGACTTTGCACAACTTCAACCATGGAAGTTAATGAGTTTTTTTTTTTTTTTTTTTGGTACATCAAGAGCATTTCAATCCAATTCTCATGAATCTGGAAAAAAAAAAAAAAAACTAAACATGACAGACTTTTATTTCCTTGATCTTTTTTTTTTAAATGTTACCCCAAAAGACGCATACAAACTAGACTCTATCTTCATCTTTTTAGGCCCAATCTTCATTTTCTACATTTTTTCATTTCCTGGTTAACCATAAAATATGATCCTTGCTCCATCAATGAAAGAGACAGTTGCTATGAAGCTTACAGAAGGAACAAAGTTCAAGGGGGAGCCAATGGGGTGAGTGACACTCTCTATGAGGCTAGAGCTGGGAGTGATTTTAAGTATAGCAAGGAGGCAGAGTGATATCATCATCCGAGCAGGTAGGTTGAGGAAGCACTTTAACCAAGCAGAATGCTGGAGTGATACCCTCATCCAAATCATAAGGGGTGGAGAAACATCCCAGGCAGAGCAAGAAGACAGAGGAATGTCAATTTCAGGATCTGACTTCCTTATCCAAGCAGAAGGGCAGAACAATGTGCTCAGCAGGGCAGAGTGGCAGAACAATGTCCTCAGCAGGGCAGAGCGACTTCCTAATCCAGGCAGAGGGGCAGAACAATGTACCAAGCAGGACTGAGTGGCAGAGTGACATTCTTAATTGAATACTTCGCATAAGTATCAGCGATAAGGTTACAACGAAGCTTACTGCTAGGATGTCTTTTTATTTCAATTTAAAATGTAATGGCATTTTGCTTTCAAGTACATATACATGGACCAGGATCAAGAAAATGTTTAACTTAATTTCTAAGACAGATCTCTTCTAAAAAGATCTCTTCTAAAATGTGCCATGAAACAAAAACTCTGAACTGAAACTTCAGTAAAACTTAGAGGATATTTTTAAGTCTATAGCTACTTTCTTGAAAACCCATTAAGCAGGTGCAGGCCATGCCACCTCCTGCAGAGCATCTGATGATGTCTCCTATACCCAATGGCTATTTGTTAAGCCTGGCCTTTGGCAGGTTGCTTTTCCGGTAATTGGCTAACCAAGCAAACTGGCCACAAAGGCTCCGGGTTCCAGTATGAGGGATTAAACCATGCAGACTCCATCGGAGTCTCCAGAAAGCGCCGCGATGGATCTCAGCAATCGGTAATTGAATTCCTTATGCCGGTGCGAGTTGAGAGTGAGTAACAAACAGAGCCGGCGGTCTAAAAGTCATCAATTTTAAACCGAGCCAGAGATTGAGACGGTAAGTGAATCGATACTGCATTTCTGTGGCGTGATGAACCCATAACCTGTCCGAGGGGTTTTGGAAAAGGGAAATTTGATTGGTGAAGAGGGAGTTAGGAGAGCATTGTGTAGAGGTACTCTTCGTCGAGCAGGGCTTGATGAGGTGTTTATCCTTGGCCTAGCTGAAAATACCCATTGTACAGAGCATGACAGTCACCTCTGAGCGGGGGAAAAAAAACCAAAATGTGGATTTTGATAGAACGTTCATCTTGCAGTGCCGATGGTGATTTCGAGCACTCTGCGGGGAATCTCTTACGCTGAAGTTAAATTCAGGCCGACGTGTCAGATATCATTTTTGCTGATGCCTTGTGACATGGACAATGTCAAGCAAAGGTTTCTTTTATATGATAGACTCGAAAATGCTGTTCGACTGTTGATGATCATACAAAAAAGAAAAAGGATTTTGGATGGCAGATGATGGAGTTCAATTTTCTGAATTGCAAATAATCACTTCGGGTTATGAGCTGGTGAAGATATTACATAGAATGATGCCTTTTTCTTGAAATTAACCACTTTAAACTAGTAAAGATGATCTGCTGTGGTGACCCCTAATGGTAGAAGCTGAAAGAAAAAGAAGAAGAAGATTGCTGAACCCTGAGCACTAGTGAAAAAATTGAAAACTAAAAATGGCACTTTGTTGAAACATGGTTGGTGCGTTTGAATGCGATCCACGTCTTTTTTTTTATATTGTAAAATTTTATTATATGAATCAAACTAACAAGAAAGTTGTATAAATCAAGCTGGTTTTGCGTAACCTACATCTTAGCACATGTTTGGCAATTAGGAGGTGGAAGCTTAGTGGTCAAGACGAAAAAAATGGATGACTCCCCTTAATCCAGAATGGTTTTTAAAGCTCCATCAATATTTAAATTCCAAAAAGTAATGGAGAGTGTGTTAGAGAAGTGAAGAAAAGAGTGCAGGCAGGGTGGAGTGGGTGGAGAAGAGTGATAGCAGGAGTGATTTGCGATAGAAGAGTATCTGTGAGAGTGAAAGGGAAAGTTTATAGGACTGTGGTGAGACCTGAGATGTTGTATGGTTTAGAGACAGTGGCATTAAGTAAAAGACAGGAGGTGGAGCTGGAGGTAGCAGAGCTGAAGATGTTGAGATGTTCGTTGGTAGTGACGACGATGGACAGGATTAGAAATGAGTTTATTAGAGGGACAGCGCATGTAGGACGTTTTGAGACAAGGTGAGGGAGGCGAGATTGAGATGGTTTAGACATGTGCAGAGGAGGGACATGGGGTATATCGGTAGGAGAATGCTGAGGATGGAGCCACCAGGAAGGAGGAAAAGAGGAAGACCAAGGAGGAGGTTTATGGATTTTAATCAGAAATAGAATTAAATGCCCAATAAGCAGATCCCCAACACATCTACATGCATGAACTTTGACTACATTTTCAATCATTTGTACATGTGATTGGATTCCCTGGTGTTATAGATAAAGCTAAAGCTAAATATAAGCATTACAGTACTGTAGAATAGACAACAGTGACTAAAGGGTCCGACGGTACTCGGATGAACATCCGTCTAATTGTATAATAAAAACGGTGATAAGATCAAGTGTTTCAATTATCATATAACCCGTGTTCACATGAGATTTATAGGAAAGTAATTATGTAGTATTTCATCCGAACCAACAAAGATAAGGCTATTAAACTCTAACCTTGGATCGCCATGACCATTTAAATGTCATTGACTGAGCAAGTCCTGAAGACGGTATAAGGATTCAAGTCTCCAGCGTTTAATGCCCGCGCACAGATAACCCGTCCTGAAGCTTTATTCTGCACTTTGAACTTCATCGGCCGATAAAAACACGCCCGACCTATATTTGTTCCTCGTCACCTACGAAGCTCCTTAGTTTCCATTCCCGAGCAAAAAAATAAAAAATAACATGCCGAAATCCCATTCCGCAATCCTCTTATCTAGCGACAACATGTGCGACGGCAACAGAAACTCATAAATCAGAAGAGAGATGGAGACGATAAGGACAAAGCCCTTCTTTTCTCATGCCCTGCCAGATTGGGTGTTTTTCTGCTGTTTATTTGACCCCAGTGTTGGATTTCTGTTCATTGTGCCCAGGATTTAAAATATTCATGACTCATAAACAAGCTTCTCTGGCTGAGTGAGCGAGAACGACAGACAGCGACAGAAGCGTGACAAAAGATTTGCAGAGCTTCTGAAAAATGAGGAAATAGGGCCTTTGTCGCAAGTTGCTTTGCTTCGTAAATAACCTTTTCCTATGAATGAATAGAGAGAAATCCCTCTTATTTATTTCGGATTATTAGGTCAATTTATTTTGGTAGCCAGTGCATAATCTTTATGATAAATAGACTTGGAAATGGAGGAATAACATAAAAAAACGCAGCCTGGGCCTCGGACCTTGTGATTTCCTGTCAGATTTTATTCGGTCTGTTGTTTTGTTTTGTTTTGTTTTATTCGACTTTTTGCCGGTGATGCAGTCACTGGGATCTCGAGGCAACTTGAAAAGTCTTAGGTTTATTTTGGGATTGTAGAGAGGTTATGAAGAGTTGATGCAAACAGAATGTGTTTCTGCCAAAGGAAAAACGAAAATTGTAGGAAAAACTTGTGACTTTGCACAACTTCAACCATGGAAGTTAATGAGTTTTTTTTTTTTTAAATGTTACCCCAAAAGACGCATACAAACTAGACTCTATCTTCATCTTTTTAGGCCCAATCTTCATTTTCTACATTTTTTCATTTCCTGGTTAACCATAAAATATGATCCTTGCTCCATCAATGAAAGAGACAGTTGCTATGAAGCTTACAGAAGGAACAAAGTTCAAGGGGGAGCCAATGGGGTGAGTGACACTCTCTATGAGGCTAGAGCTGGGAGTGATTTTAAGTATAGCAAGGAGGCAGAGTGATATCATCATCCGAGCAGGTAGGTTGAGGAAGCACTTTAACCAAGCAGAATGCTGGAGTGATACCCTCATCCAAATCATAAGGGGTGGAGAAACATCCCAGGCAGAGCAAGAAGACAGAGGAATGTCAATTTCAGGATCTGACTTCCTTATCCAAGCAGAAGGGCAGAACAATGTACCAAGCAGGACTGAGTGGCAGAGTGACATTCTTAATTGAATACTTCGCATAAGTATCAGCGATAAGGTTACAACGAAGCTTACTGCTAGGATGTCTTTTTATTTCAATTTAAAATGTAATGGCATTTTGCTTTCAAGTACATATACATGGACCAGGATCAAGAAAATGTTTAACTTAATTTCTAAGACAGATCTCTTCTAAAAAGATCTCTTCTAAAATGTGCCATGAAACAAAAACTCTGAACTGAAACTTCAGTAAAACTTAGAGGATATTTTTAAGTCTATAGCTACTTTCTTGAAAACCCATTAAGCAGGTGCAGGCCATGCCACCTCCTGCAGAGCATCTGATGATGTCTCCTATACCCAATGGCTATTTGTTAAGCCTGGCCTTTGGCAGGTTGCTTTTCCGGTAATTGGCTAACCAAGCAAACTGGCCACAAAGGCTCCGGGTTCCAGTATGAGGGATTAAACCATGCAGACTCCATCGGAGTCTCCAGAAAGCATGATGGATCTCAGCAATCGGTAATTGAATTCCTTATGCCGGTGCGAGTTGAGAGTGAGTAACAAACAGAGCCGGCGGTCTAAAAGTCATCAATTTTAAACCGAGCCAGAGATTGAGACGGTAAGTGAATCGATACTGCATTTCTGTGGCGTGATGAACCCATAACCTGTCCGAGGGGTTTTGGAAAAGGGAAATTTGATTGGTGAAGAGGGAGTTAGGAGAGCATTGTGTAGAGGTACTCTTCGTCCGAGCAGGGCTTGATGAGGTGTTTATCCTTGGCCTAGCTGAAAATACCCATTGTACAGAGCATGACAGTCACCTCTGAGCGGGGGAAAAAAAACCAAAATGTGGATTTTGATAGAACGTTCATCTTGCAGTGCCGATGGTGATTTCGAGCACTCTGCGGGGAATCTCTTACGCTGAAGTTAAATTCAGGCCGACGTGTCAGATATCATTTTTGCTGATGCCTTGTGACATGGACAATGTCAAGCAAAGGTTTCTTTTATATGATAGACTCGAAAATGCTGTTCGACTGTTGATGATCATACAAAAAAGAAAAAGGATTTTGGATGGCAGATGATGGAGTTCAATTTTCTGAATTGCAAATAATCACTTCGGGTTATGAGCTGGTGAAGATATTACATAGAATGATGCCTTTTTCTTGAAATTAACCACTTTAAACTAGTAAAGATGATCTGCTGTGGTGACCCCTAATGGTAGAAGCTGAAAGAAAAAGAAGAAGAAGATTGCTGAACCCTGAGCACTAGTGAAAAAATTGAAAACTAAAAATGGCACTTTGTTGAAACATGGTTGGTGCGTTTGAATGCGATCCACGTCTTTTTTTTTATATTGTAAAATTTTATTATATGAATCAAACTAACAAGAAAGTTGTATAAATCAAGCTGGTTTTGCGTAACCTACATCTTAGCACATGTTTGGCAATTAGGAGGTGGAAGCTTAGTGGTCAAGACGAAAAAAATGGATGACTCCCCTTAATCCAGAATGGTTTTTAAAGCTCCATCAATATTTAAATTCCAAAAAGTAATGGAGAGTGTGTTAGAGAAGTGAAGAAAAGAGTGCAGGCAGGGTGGAGTGGGTGGAGAAGAGTGATAGCAGGAGTGATTTGCGATAGAAGAGTATCTGTGAGAGTGAAAGGGAAAGTTTATAGGACTGTGGTGAGACCTGAGATGTTGTATGGTTTAGAGACAGTGGCATTAAGTAAAAGACAGGAGGTGGAGCTGGAGGTAGCAGAGCTGAAGATGTTGAGATGTTCGTTGGTAGTGACGACGATGGACAGGATTAGAAATGAGTTTATTAGAGGGACAGCGCATGTAGGACGTTTTGAGACAAGGTGAGGGAGGCGAGATTGAGATGGTTTAGACATGTGCAGAGGAGGGACATGGGGTATATCGGTAGGAGAATGCTGAGGATGGAGCCACCAGGAAGGAGGAAAAGAGGAAGACCAAGGAGGAGGTTTATGGATTTTAATCAGAAATAGAATTAAATGCCCAATAAGCAGATCCCCAACACATCTACATGCATGAACTTTGACTACATTTTCAATCATTTGTATATGTAACTGCATTTACAGGAATCAATTGATAAATTGATAAAGCAAATATAGAGGTATAAAAACCAAGCAATTTCAGGCCATTTGTACTCATTTCCAATCTTGATATGGTCTTGTTCTACTTGTTCTACATTTTTAAAACTTGATATAAAATAAATACAAACAGAATCACAAGCTTAAAAAGGTCCACCAATAAACCAAAAGGGTCAATGAGCTAAGATTGGTTTCATATCATAAATTAAGAAATACTAGGTATAACCTGACCCTAAGATTGTGATGTGTTTTTTTCTGATCCCATTCCACATCCATACCCCATTCGCCCTTATAATAACCTCTGCTCTTCTGGGAAGATGTTCCACTAGATTTTATGGAGATTTGGTGTTGCATTTATTCAGCAACTGACTGACAGTAAAGTAAAGGACTCGGGTGAATGAGGGTTTTTACATTTATTCAAAAGATGTTTAATAGCAGGTGATCTTACACATTTTCCGACCAGTTTAACACGTCTTCACGGAGCTGGCTTAGCGAGAAAACAGAAAAGGGAACATTTCATGCTACCATATCCGAAGATTTTCTGAACACTTGTGTGCCTCGAACTTAGTGGTACCATTTTGAGGATGGACCTCATGGAAAAGTGGAAAAATCAGGTATCCCAATACTTTGTCTATATAGTGTATATTTGACTATACTCAGTATTTTCACTTGATATATTTTTTTTTTATTACAAAATGCATTAGCCACAGTAGCTAAAATAGTTAGCCAATGAAAATTCGCTTCTGTACGGTTTTATATAAAGCACATTTTTATCTACAATATGTCAGAATCCAAACAAAAACGAAGGCAGCAACAACACTATACTCGTCTCGCTCGCTTAACGTTAACACGTCAAACGGTGCTGCGATTTATGCTCTTTAAACAGTCGTAGTAGCTCCTGCTCGGCTTCGATTGAATCGTTAAACCAATCCACATCGCTGCCATTCACTGTCATCCGTTTATTAACCCGACTCCACACGCAAGGCTTACATCACACGCTATCAGTCCGTTAGCAGCATATTGAAAAGTGGGGCTACAGAAACCAGAGAATCGTATCGCCATTAAAAAAAACGGCGTCATATATCTGTAAATCTATTTGGTATTCATTCTCCAGGTCGAGATGATTTAAATCGCATTTCCTCACTTTTTTTTTACTCGTTAATGCGATCTCTCTCTCTCCTCTCCTCTTCTCTCGCTCTTACACTTTTCCTCTCAATGCCAGGTGATCTAATATCTGAAAATGGACATTAATGAATCTTTTTCTCTCTGTGTGCTGTGGGTATAAAACAGCGGTGGGGGGGTGGTGATTTGGAGAGTGGAGTGGGTGGGGGGGTGACTCCCAGGTCCGTAATTACATTTATAGAAAAATGCATCCAAGCGTGGAGGATGGGCAGAAAGCTATTCATTTGAAATGCATCGCTGGAGACGGGTGCAAGCGACGGAGACGCGAGGAGAGCGCAGGACGCCGTGGAAAAAAAAAAAAACAGCCATATGAATGCTTGATGATGGGAATATAATGATGTTAGTGCAAAAATCTTGTGTGTTCAAACTCGTCCTTTTGATTTTGAAGATTTTTCCATATATATTACATAGATTTTAATTTGCAGAAAGATGTTGGCTCTTATTTCGAAACTCGGGCGTTTTTTTGAAGTAGCAGCACGTCAGGAGGAAATAAAGATGGGAAACATCTGCATTACGATTGCTACATCCTTCAGAAAACCTTTATAGCTTTTGTCTTGAAAGTACTTATCCACATTTCCACACTAGACCCCTTGCACAGCAATCCTGCGCTCCCAGCAATCCTGCCACTTCAGGAATGCGTCCTCGAAGTCGAAGTGTGTCGAACACCTCCTACAATTCGTGCTGGATCACTGCAAAGATTTGAAAACAACGACATTTCAACTGGATCTTCATCTTTGGAAAGAGGCTGAAGTCCGCAAATCTGCTAATAGGGTGTGTGCGATCATATGGATTGTTTTCCGACGATCATCATGCGCGAGTTGCTGAATGGTTTTAACATTTTCGGGGGTTGAGCTCATTGAAGGTCTTCCTGAGCTCGTTGAAGGTCTTCCTGAGCTTTCATCATCTTCGATGTTCTTCTGCTCTCGAAGCCGCTCAAAACATCTCGAATGACTCGTTGCAGCGTCGATGTACGCCAAAGGTATCTTTGGCAGATTTGCCCAGTTTCATGCAGAATTTCACATGTTCGCTCTTTGTTCTGACTTGCTTCCCATGAGGAAATTGCAGACGTGGTAACGCACGTGGTCAATACAGCACTAGTTAGCACCATTAGTCTCGCAATGTTTTGATACCGTCTGGTACGGTAGAGCTAGCACTGGAGACTCTCAAAACACCTGTAATGAAAAAGTGAGTGAGCCTATGAGCTTGCATTGCTACTGTGTAACTCTATAAATACTACATTTAGACTCGATCCTTTTTGCTTGTTCACTAATCCCTATAATCCCTGGCACTTGAGTTCAGTATATGAGAAGAAGGGA
Organism: Silurus meridionalis; assembly: GCF_014805685.1. Taxonomy (NCBI): domain Eukaryota; kingdom Metazoa; phylum Chordata; class Actinopteri; order Siluriformes; family Siluridae; genus Silurus; species Silurus meridionalis. The sequence goes on along the minus strand of NC_060911.1, from coordinate 13,778,199 downwards.
GCAAAAACGAATGAAGGAATTCGGACAAAATCCTGCATCAGAGAGTAGAAACTGTTGTAAATGTTACACCTACCTTTTTTTTTAGTACACCCGAAATAAAAGTGCATTGTGGGTATAAACGAGTGTTCAAATGTAGGGAATGAAGTACCCCACTACAAAATGGTCGACACCTTATACAGCGCGTTATATAGAACATAGGGAGCAATTTAAGAGACAGCTTGTGTATTAGTTGTAGGCGGAGTCTTAGTCAGTTTGCTTATTAGCATATTAGACCACACAGAATCACTAACTTAGGTTTAAATATATTTTTGTCCATGAATATGTATAAAAAATATTCCAAATAAACTATTCTCTTCATTTTTTTTAGCAGTGTCCCCGAGTGTGAGTTTTGTTTAGAATTTCTAGCCAATCAGATTTCTGCCTTCAAGTCACATATTGCTGTTAACCAATCAGACTGTGATCTGGCCACTCCGAGGCCCTCTAGCAGGCGTCCGATCACTTTTCAGGTCCTTTAATTGGAAGGTCAGAAATATCTCAAAAATATTCTTGTGGGTTTTTTTTTGTTCCACAAGGATTGACAGAGGAGAAGAAATGGGTGGAGGTACATTAACATTTACAAGACAGACTTTTCAAGTAAAGCCAGATGTCATGAGGAAAAGTCCAAAACAGCTCAAAACGATCGTTCGACTTTTTCAGGAACCGTTAAAACTTTTGTGTTTTGTTTCCTGTAGAATTTTGGGGGTGCGGCTGTGGCTCTAGTGAAAGGAGACGTGTTGAATTTTGTTCATTGGGTTTCTTGGTTTATGACATTCATTCTGTCTGTGATGCAGTGCTCTGTTGTACTCTCTATGGTTTCTATAGCCGTAGCGTCATACTAAAGGTCTAGGGGAATCATTTTTTTATACTTTAATGGACGCTCAAACATTTTTCTTCCCACGACGATCCCAGAAAATTGTTCCCGAAAGACTCATTCAATCTCCCGTCGTTCTTCATACTCGAAAGATAACGATCTTTGAGGTACAACTTTCATTACACCGTTATTAGGTTTTAGATAAACATCTGTGTACTAAGTGTCTGTATTATTTGCAGTCATGCTAGAGCTAGTTTTAAATATAATTATTAGAGTGGTGGTAGGGCGGGTGGGCCGGGGGGGGGGGTGTTGCGTAATTATGAGCCTGCGAGAGAGAAAATTAATTCAACAGATTGTGCAGATTTGTCAAGGAAAGTCTTAGGGCTGTGTTGTGAGGAGGAACGCGGTCGTGGTGAAGTTACCAAAACGAGTCTTTGAATAAGGCTGTGTGATCAACGCCTAAGAGCTAATCAAATTAATAATCGGATGAAAATTCAATTAGCTTGTTGGAACAATGGCATTGCGGGAAAAAAAGGGTTTCACATTACAACACATTCAGTTAATGTAGGGAAAACCTTCACATCTGTAAATGTTGACATTTTCTCTGAAAACCTCTGAACTGAAAAGTGTATCTTCTGCTTCTATCTTCTGAAGCACTGCTTCGAGGCTCCATATTGACCAGAAAAATGCTAATGAATATTGGTCCTGTTTTTTTTTCTTAAAGGTCACAAATTTTCTTTTCTTTACTTTTTAACTACCCCTTGCAGTGCCTCTAAGAACCCTCGTGTTCTGTCTACAGATTTTTGGTGTCTTGAGGTAACAATAACAGCAATGTGATTGAAAAATCAAAATAAAATATGTGGATGAAGGTACTGGGACACCTGACTTTTCTGAGAATATGTGGTTCTTCTTCAAACTGTTAGCAAAAATTGGATCTTTGGAGATAGTACCATGAAATCTTCAATTTCCATAAACTATGCATAAAGCTAGCTCCATGAAGATATTGTGGAGTGGAGGATCTTGCATTGGCGCTATGGAACTGTAATGAGTGGACGTTCTTTTGACTCTCAAGGCTTCCTCCTGAAGTCTCTGGGAGTTTTATCTTCAGCACAATCACTACTGGATCGCTCATAAGGCACAAACTTATTGGCACTAAACCCCTACATTCTTCTCTTTTTCTTTATAAGCGCTGTATTGCTGCATTGAGACAATGGCCATTGCTAAAAGTGCTCTACAAAGAGAAAAGAAAAACAACATCAACCCCCTGCTTATGTTATCCGTAATGTTCTGTACGATCTTCTGACTTATTTCGCTGTCCAAATTGAAACGGTCCTCTCAAGCGTGGCATCATAAGTCCTAACCAGCCCAGTAAATGTACATCAAAAAAGCATTTAGACGCCTGAAAAACAAACGCAGCAGAAAGGCTGACGTAACAAACGTGCCCGGCTCCCTTCCTTTAGCGGAAATGATGTATGAAATCCGAACACGAGTAGTCACCGGAGACTCGTTCGTAATGCCGAGTGTAAACAGCTATGCATCTCGGCTGTCTTCTGGCGATCCGATAACTCGGGACGCGTACGTATCATTAATAGCGGGTTCGAACTGCGTTTTAGGGCTGAGCTTTACTTTAGAGTAAGCTTCAGTTAACATCCAAACACACACACATGGTACAAATGGCATTTTCTACACTGTCAATGATGTGTTTAAATGGTTTTTTTTTCCCACAAGAATTTATTAACATTTTTATAGCATACAGCAGATGCCCTATATCTAGAACGACTTACTTAGCAGTTAAGGCGGGTTAAGGGCCTTGCTCAGGGGCCCCACAATCGCATTTCCGTTGTGCTGGGATTTGAACTCATGAGCTTCCAATCCAAATCCGAAGACTAACACTGTATATTACACTAATCACATATTACACTCCAAAATCTAAACACCTTTCCAGAAGACTGAAGGTTACCATAACAACAATTAGAGTGGCCTGGGATGTTCATAAAGCACGTCCGAATCTTATGCTCAGGTGCTCACAATCACTAAATTGCTTTATAAGGAAAATCCCAAATATCGATGATGAGACTTGCGCATGGATCATCGGCTGATGGAAACCTTTTGTTTGCGAAATTTTCGCTGAGCGATGAGTAATCCCCAGCCCCCCTCCCCGCCTCGAGATAATTGATATTGTCATGATCGTCGGCTTGTCTAAATGCCAAGGCGCTACATTTTCTAGTCTCCTGTTTTATTTTTTCAACCGCAAACCACAAAAATGTCATTAACTGCACTTCGATTTGTCAGTAGACACCCCCGGTGGTGTCGGGGGGCAGCGCCGGCGGGCCTCGCATCACGTCCGTCATTAATGAAGATTTCTTCGGGGCATCGACACACATCGGACACAGCATCCTCGCCACCTACAGCATGTCATTATCCTCCATCAACATCTCTCCATCTTTCTAAATACGAGTTCTTCCTGTTTGATGTTTTCGCTTTTCTCTCTCCTCGCTTGATGGGCATAACTCGATAAAAAGATGAGTCTTCAACTCCACTAATCTGTTTCTTTTTTTTTTTTTCTCTCCTGACTTTCTGATTTACTGCTCAAGTGATTTCTTGGCTGAAAAAATCATTAGCATCAGGGGGAAAATGAAGGTCTCCTGCAGAGTTTTGGACCGAAAGCACCTAAACACGTGCTTTTCTATCAGCAACATAATCGACTCGGATACAAAAGCTCATATCGTGTTTTTTTTTTTTTTTTTATTGTTTTGTTTATTATTTGAGCTTCGTTTTGTGTTACATTCCTGCAAGATTCTCGTCAATAAAGTGCATATTGAGGCAACCGTGGATGTCAATACATCAACATTTACAGACGTAGCAATGAAATAGAGCAGGTCAGTTTGAGAAAAAAACCTCAAGGCAGTCGTCCTTCATGAAAGCAAATATATAGAAGGAAAGTTATTAAAAATAAAAAATCATCAAATGGTCAGTATGTTGACTCCTGGCATCTGAAAATGCATAATATACAACAATTTAAAAAACAGATGCTGTGTAGAATCTATATAAAAACAGAATACAGTGGTTTGCAAGCCTTATAAACCCATATTTAAGTCACCACAACCTGAACTAAACTGGCCTGCCTGCAGTCCAGACCTATCACTAAATGAAAATATTTGAAATGAAAAATACAACAAAGAAGACCCAGAACTGTTGAGCAGATAAAATCCTATATCAGGCAAGATTGGGACAACAATCCTCTTTCAAAACTCCAGAAACTGGTTCCCAGACTTTGGTTAAAAAAGATAACATGATGCTACACTGCAGAGATGAGTTGTTTTTTCTTAAAATGGCAAATCTTTAGTTGAAAAACATTTCTATATTCTATTGTGAATAAAATATGGGTTTATGAGATTTTCAAATCATTGCATTTTACACAGATTGGGATATGTAGACAAAACATCTGCAGACACCTGAGCATGTGATTCGTATATGTGAAAACAGTTGTGAACAAAAAGACTAGTGAAGACATGAACCACTGGCGAGACATAAAACGATCAGAGGTGTTAGAACAGCCCATAGCTCTGTTACTATAGGGTGTAGTTTTATCTCCATCCTCTAGGGGCTCTAAATTGTAAACGCTCTCTAATTTAAGCCAGGTAATGTAGTAGAGGAGATAAGGTTGTCTGGTTAGGAAACCTGCTGGATAGTCTTCTTCTTCTTCTTTCAGCTGCTCGCATTAGAGGGCGCCACAGCGGCTCATCCGTCTCCATACCCCCCCTGTCCTCTACATCTCCATCTTTCAAACCAACTACCTGCATGTCTTCCTTCTCCAGATCCATAAACCTTCTTTCTGTTTTTCTCCTTCCTGGTGGCTCCTTAGGAGGCTAAGCCGTGTCTCGACTCACTCTATTTTCAAGTAATTTGATTGGGTCCTCAGAAATATGATTGGGTCCTCAGAAAGTATATATATATATATATATATATATATATATATATATATATATATATATATATATATACACACACACACTCACCAGCCACTTTATTAGGTACACCTGTCCAACTGCACCTTAACGCAAATTTCTAACCAGCTAATCACATGGCAGCAACTCAATGCATTTAGGCATGTAGACATGGTCAAGATGATCTGCTGCAGTTAAACCAAGTGTCAGAATGGGGAAGAAAGGTGATTTAAGTGACTTTGAACGTGACATGGTTGTTGGTGCCAGACAGTCTGGTCTGAGTATTTCAGAAACTGCTTTAGAGCTTTGAAACACCTTTGAAATGAATGTGAGCGCTGACTGCACCCCAGTCCCCCTCACCTCACCTCACCTCCATCAGTACCTCACTTTGTTATCTTATGTAGCTGAATGAATCTCCACAATATCTAATGGAACATCTTCCCAGAAAAGTGGGGGTTATTATAGGAACAAATGGGGACTCAATGTGGAATGGGAAGTTCAAAAAGAAGCAAAAAACAATCTTATGCACAAACTTTTATCCATACAGTGTATTAACTCAGCAGTTGAGTAACATGATCTAGACATGATGTAGGACTCGCATCCTTATTCTGATGCCGAATGACATTTTCTTTTCACGGTGGACATCAATCGACTCAATACCTGGGTCTTGTTGACTCTTCTGGTGAAGCGTTTGTGCTCGGCTGCAGCGAAGCGATTAATCCAGCTTTAATCCCAGAGCACGACAAGAAACCTGATAGAACAGCGTATTGACAAATCCAAGAAAAGGCCTGAAGTCTCCTGAGCGAGAGAAAAAGACACGTGTCTCAGTGTCTTAGCGCCTCAGAGCCTTTTATTGCATCCGGTCTTTTTATTGGTCTTTTATCAGAATAGGTACAATAGGAACATCAGAATACTCAAAAAAATTCAAAGAACGCCATTGGACAGGATGTGTTGGGATGCAGGTTCATAAAATCTTCGCTTCGTTCGAGCTAGATCCATGAAGATACAGTGTTGAAGATCTCCTGCTGTAGGGGTCCGTATTGAACACCGTTGGGAAAAATGTGAATGTTGACTGCACCCTAAGCCTCCTTACCAGACTTCATTCAGCTCAACTCACTGAATGAGCCCAGATCTCCACAAATTCTGGTGGAACATCTTCCCAGTAGAGTGAAGCTTCTTATAAGAACAAATGGGATCTAAATGTGGAATGGAAAGTTAAAGAAGAGGCATAAACGTGGTCAAGTGGTCAAGTGTCCACAACTATTTTTAATTTTTTCAACAGATAGAAGACATAACATCGGTCGATTTCCAAATATCAATTTATTTTAAGTTTAAAAACAACTCAATCGCTCCAGTCAATATAGTTATCAAAAGGAACTATGTCAATATATTTTTAAATAAAACCATTTAAACAGAAGTACATTTAAGTGTGCAAGGTTTAATACGACGGATTCCTTGTGTCCCTACAATTTATTTCACGGCCTTTATTATCGATGAAGCATTGCCACTTAACCAGGAACTGTTTGGATTGCACCTAATCATAAAACCCTATCTCCAAATTCGGTTTAAACATATCGTAGTGGACTCGCAGCCCCCCAAACGCAATTTCCTTGAAAAATTGCATTTGCAAAATGCCTGGGAAATTTGAAATATGACCAATTTTATATTTTACAGCTCACTGAACTCTTCACATTAATGACAACACACACCTATGGCATCGACTCTACACGCATGTCACGCCCTATATACAGAGTGTGTATCTCGCAACTGATTGTTTTTACACGCTTTATAGCATCCAAACCTGCACACTGTACTGCATACTTTCTAAATTCTCCCTACACCAAAAATGGCTACGAATAAAAACAGGAATGCGGCTGTTATTTCTTAACCGTCTCACCGTCAAAAACCAATTCCGAGTACAATACAGTGGATATTTCCCAAAACAAGTGGGCAGCGCAAGTGTCCTGTCTACGAGGATGTTAAGCTCTGTTTAAAGAAGAGGAACTCGACATCATTAAGTGCAGCAGCAGCAATACCCCCTTGAGGGAAGGCTAGGAACTCGTGGTCCTTTAATGATGGTGCCGAACCATGAGAATACCGCTACACAACGAGTCAATTTAGGCAGGGGGACCAAAAAAAAAAAGAAGAAGCAAGAACATAAAACGCTCATCAGAGACCTCAATCTCTCCCTCCAGCACTCGCGTCTTCTGTTCTATCCAATTTTAGAGAGTGACTCAAATCGGCCCGAAAGGACTGTGGATGTGAAGAAGGCACTTTGGGGCAAAGGAATGAAACAAGACAGTGCGGTTGATGCCTTGTAGGAACTGCAAGATGCAACGTGTGCATTTCTTACTGTGGTGTTCTTGATTCGGATTGGACACAAGATTAGAGTTTGTTTTTATAGAAACAGTTTAATGGTGGATGTATTTTAGGAGTTGGTAGGTTAGTGGTTAATGCATTGGACTTTAAATTTGAAGGTTGTGAGGTCAAATCCCAGCCATACCAATAAGCCAATCATTGGGCCCTTGAGCAAGGCCTCTTACCCCATAGCTGCTCAGGTGTATGACTGATGCAACAACTCACTTTTGCAATGGGTAAAACACAGACACAGGAACTCACTAGTGCTCATTTATTTTGTGAAGTTAGGGAAAATAGTGTGTGTGAATAGTAGTGTGCGAACATGTGGTTATTCCTGTGTGGAAAGGGGGACTCCTTAGCTCTAGGCTGGGGAAAGGGACCAGGGTAAGTGGAGAGCTCAGTCAGGCTGAAGGGTTTTGAAGTCTCTGCTGTACAGTTGAGGACCGTCTCAGTCGCTGTAGTATGGGGCACTGGTCTGGTTGGTTTAGTCTCCACTGCTGGAAAAGCAAGCCAGCATTAATGGGGAGCCAAAAATTCTTTACCTCGCTGTCCTCATGGTCTTCTTTGATATCCCCCTCTTTGAGCATAGTTTTGCCACAGTTTCACCACCCCACCCTTCTGCCATGTGCTCTAGGGCTTTCCGTAACGATGGTGCTGAAGCAGCGCTGTCCATTCAGCACCGGTCTTGTTCGGTGCACTTGTCTTTCCTGATGTGTGGGTCATTGGTCTATCGCTACACCGGGATAAATACTGGTCACTTTGGACAATAAAATATGTAATGGTTGTGTTGTAGATGCTGCATAATGTCTGTAAGGAGAAGTTCATGTAATATTGACGGAAGAGACTCCAGGATTTGCTCAAGAGCCCAGCAGTGACAGCTTAGTTGTACTGGGATTTGAACTCGCAACCTTTTAACCAGAAGTCAAACATCTTAACCACTGGTGCCACTTCTCATACTAGTGGGAGTTAACATGCTAGCTAATAATTTTTTTTTTTTATTAATGAATACAGGTTTAATTACAATCATGTGATTGAAGATGATCTGAAGGTCTACTGATGTAACGATATCACTGTAAACTCTCCACTCGGGTGGTTCTTACGCAACCCTATAAAAAGGACAATTTGGTCCATTATGGTGTATTTCCTATATTGGTCAAATGGTTTCTTTGTTTTTCTTCTTTTTATGGCCATGTGTTGTGTTGCGTTTGGATACGGAGCGATAAATCATCCTTTGTGGATGAATGAACCTTTAATCGAATTATATGTCTGAGAATTAACCTGCTATCTGAGCTAGCAAATGACACGGATTCGGTGGAATATTAACAATTACGAAGTCTATTACCGTCCAGCTTTAATTTTGCTCAAAGGTCACGACCTTACCTATGTAATCGCAACAAGGCAGAAGTGTGAGGAGAGGATAATGAAGACTGGCACCTGGAGCTCTGTCAGGAGTTGGAGAAAAATAAAGCATGGATAAGCTCGTTGGGGCTGAACAGCTGATGTTACTTGTGTCAAAGACGCCAAACTAGAGGGGGAAAAAAGAGTTTTACTACAGTGCTGTTTGGTAACACATTCTCAATAGTTCTCATCTGATTAGTCAGACATTGTTGGGGGTAATTTGTTAGTCATTGTATCGTTATTCTACCTTTACTTCTTATTGTTATTCTATCTAGAGCAGCAAAACAATTAAAACGAAAGCGGTTATGAACAAAAACGTCTCTTTTAAATTTATCCGGAATCTGTGAATGTAACCATCTGGGAAAAAGTTGTTGATCTTCAGACCAACCTAGACTGAAAAGAATTTTAAATGCTACAAATAGTTTACCTATCCCAGATCCACTTACAATTGCAACCGAGCAGTTGAACGTTATGGCCCTTGTCAAGGGCCCAGCAGTGGCAGCTCGATTTAGTTGTGCTGGGATTGGAACTCACAACCTTCTGGTTCAAAGTTTACCATAAGATACCACTTGTCCACGAACGAATCCACCTGTGAAGCTGTATTTCAGCATGTACTTTTTGCGTAAATTTGTAAGTATGAGGTGATATCAAAAAGTATCCAGACAAACACACAAAAGTTCCAGTCATTTTCACAGAATGCCCTCCCTCAGCCGCCTTTAAACCCGGCAGTAGAACTTGAAATTGACAGTCTGGCCCCCAGGTACGAATTCTCGATGCACAATGCTGCGAATGTCGAAAAAGACAATGAGCCATAGACTTGGTCAAGCTCAGACCTGCCTCGCCTTTTTCAGTCATGGAAATGATCGTCGGTAATGACCCCCGTCGTGAAGGACTGGTTCTTGGCAGACTTCGACGTGGTGTTCCTTCTACTCCCTGGTCAGCAGCCTGGGAAAGCCAGCAACTTGTCCCGGAACTTTTTTTATACCACCTCGTATCTTCAAAGCCATGAAATTCAAGGCTGGAAAGATTCTTGTCAGTACCACAAAGTCAAACATGGTCTATGCTCACCTGAAAATACCTCTTTTATATTTGATTTATTGATCACTTCAGGGGGCCTGGAAAAGAATCATTGTTGAAGGGGTTAATGTGCCATGCTGTCCGTGATTCGTTTCTGATAAAATCCGGACAACTTCGGTGCTAATGCTGTTGGTTACTATTTGGATTGGGGTTGACTAGCATGAAAACAAAACCAGAAAAGTTTCCAGAGAGACAAATGTGGTTTATTTTCTGTTTCAATTGTATTTTTTTCCTATAATAAACCATCAGTAGTAAGCTGTGAATATTGCTTTTATATTGCGTTTATTTTTTTTTATTCTTCTTTTTTTTTTTAAATATATCACAGATCCAAAAAACCCGGTCTTTTATTTATGGAAAAAAAAAACGTTGAAAGTGTGTTTGATGGGCTCACCAAAGCAAAGCAGCCTGATAAATTGTAATAGGAAAGTGTGTCATCTAATCTAATGAGAGCTCCATCGTCCCATTTGCGCTGTGGTTATAGCGGAGCACAATACAGATGGGCTTGATTTATGAAACAGAGAAGCAGCTCATCACACACCCCGAGCCATTTATACCGTCAATAATGGCCTGTTAGAAGCAACCTCATTGTGTGTGTGTGTGTGTGTCAGAGGAATGAGGAAGTGGACAATAGTGGACCAGTCTTTTAGAAACCCATTGCTTCACTCATTACAGCTAACACAGAGACAGCAATATGACAGATTCCGACATAAATTCCACCTTTTTTTTCTCCTCATACATGTCCTCTGTGCCATCTGCTGAAGGGATATCATGCATTTCCATCATTATTAATTCATTTTAAAAAGGCTGTATTTATTTAGGACTACGCAACACTGAAGTGTTTCTTGAAATCCCGGTTACACAGAGCTGCCATGAAGCGAAAATATGGGACTGTAACTTTCTCCATTTCTGACATCTTATTATATTAATGCCACATATAATATTTACAGCTTACACCTGATTTGAGACCAGATGAAATTCAGCAATATGTATATTTCTGTTCAACCAATACATTTTATGAATAAATTGATGAGGTTATTAAAAAAAATAATGTGGATGGAGCTGATATTTCCACGTTCTGGAGTAATTATTGGCATTTTGAGGGGTTTTTTTTTGGTCATAGGTTCCTGTCCAGATCTCCTGGAGATCTAACAAAGCTTGACTCCATAGTTCCTTTTGATAACTTGTTTCATCTTTTGACCCTTTTCATTCTCCACAACTCAGACCTTTCCAGCCATTTACATTTACACTAGTATAAAAGTGTAGAAGGCAAAACAAGAGTAAAAAACTAGAAAATGATTATAATGAATGAATAATTCAATTGATTGAAAGTATTGATTTGTGATAGAAGAGTATCTGCAAGAATGAAAGGGAAAGTTTATAGGACTGTGGTGAGACCTGCGATGTTGTATGGATTAGAGACAGTGGCATTGTGTAAAAGACAGGAGGTGGAGCTGGAGGTAGCAGAGTTGAAGATGTTAAGGTTTTAGTTTGGGAGTGACGACGATGGACAGGATTAGAAATGAGTTTATTAGAGGGACAGCGCATGTAGGATGTTTTGGTGACAAGGTGAGGGAGGCGAGATTGAGATGGTTTGGACATGTGCAGAGGAGGTTTATGGATGTGGTGAGGGAAGACATGCAGGTAGTTGGTGTGAAAGAGGCAGATGTAGAGGACAGGGTGGTATGGAGACGGATGATCAGCTGTGGCGACCCCTAATGGGAGCAGCCGATAGAAGAAGAAGAAGAAGAATGAATAATTAGTATAATCTTTCCCTTTCTGTGCAGGTGAGGGGGAAGGGTGAGTATAGGGTGCGTATGGGGTGTAGAGTGCATGAAAGCAGTTGGCATGTTGACAATTTTTTCCATAAAACGTCAGATTATTGTAGTGTGTGTAAGTGAGTGAGCAGCACTGTGTGGTGGGGCATGAGATCATTGCCTCTGCCTCCGGAATGAACAGTGCTATTGTGGTTTTGAAACAGTCTTGACAAAGTGACCAAACTGATCCAGAAAGGAATTGTTTTGAATAATGAGTGTATACTGGTTTCTCCCCTCAATACTCCTGCAAAAAAAGTCCAATGTCCCTCCTTTCAGTGATGAGGCAATTTTTAAAGAGTTGTCTCGTTACAGGTTACCCGTCTCCCCCATGAAGAAAATCCTTCTCGGCTGTAAGTCCCCTCTTGTTAAGCACATAGTGTCTTTCAAGGAAATGTTTTTTATGGTTTTAAATGTGGTATTGAAGTTCAGGATTGATGGCTTCAACTACAACATTTTTGTTTCCATTGATGCAAAAATGAAATGTTTTAAATGTGGTCAGATAGGGCATCTTGTTCGCGCCTGTCCTGAAAGACAGAGTGACTCTGGTGTTTGCAAATGACCGGGGCAAGACGCAGGAAAACCTGCATCCCCCCTGCGGCTACAGCTCGGCAGCCGAAAGCCCCACAACTGCTGCTGCACCAGGGCCTAGGAAGGGGGAGCCCCAAGCTCAGACAGCAGTCCAGAGGTCCACTAGCAACATATCCACACCAGAGTAGCCCTGCTTAGCTAAACCAGCCCGGGAGAAGCCCTGCTTGGCTTAACTGGGCTCAGAAAAGCCCTGCTCTTCTGAACCGGACCAGGAGAATCGGAATTATACAGGAGCAGTGCTGGAGCTGCCTGCAGAGGCAGGCACAGGGGTGCAGAGCTGTCGACAGGAGACACCGGTCACTACACCAGTGCAAGGGGACAGGGGAGACCTGAAGATGGAAGCTAAGTCCCTGTTCAAAGTACAGACTAAAAGAAAAAAGCGAGATAAAAGACAAGGCAAAAAAAACAGACGAAGAAAAATATGAAGGTGGAGGAACCAGACTGGAAAGTTTGTCCATGACGTAAAACATTATAGAAGAGAAGGAGCATTTACAGATCAGGACATTTTTATAATGAAAAAGCTGATAATGAAGGTGAAAAGGGAAAAATCAAATGAAGACTGTGTGGCGTATTGTACTAGACAGAATATAGACCGTGTAGAACCTCACGTAGCTTCCCATAAGCGCCTGTGGGAGTTGGTAGAGGCCCATGATCTCTGTGACATATGAAGAATTTTGAATAAGAAACAGAGACGGTACACGTGGGCCCACTGCATATGGTTTGAAGCATAAACTGACTTTTTTTTTATGTTTTATTTTTCTAGGAGGCATCTCAGACCACTGCCTGGTACAGTGTACCATCAGTAAAAAAAAGAAGATAAAACCTAAGAGCGCCTGCTGGCATTTTAATACTGCACTTTTAGAAGATGCTAATTTTAGAGAGTCTTTTATTTCTTTATGGAATAGAAGGCAGCTTTTAACTTCCTATGTGACAAAAGCACAAATAAAGGTTTTTTTTGTCAAAAGTACACTCTCAATGTCACAAGAGACATTGCCAGATCTCTGAAAGCTCTGGAGATAGAGATAGTAAAACTCCCGCATTTGGAGGCCACAGGAAATCGAGGGCATATTGAAGCCCACAAAAATAAAAAAGTCAAAATGAACAACCTGTTGGGCAATACAGCACAGGGGGTGCTGATCTGTTCATGCTTTAAAAGAGTCACTGAGATGAATGCTTCTATGTTGTTCTTCAATTTAGAACAAAAGAAACGATCCATGCATGCTGTGAGAACAGAATCCGGGGATCTCGTGTCAGAGCTTACTGCTATTCGCCAGCAGACAGTTAGCTTCTGTTTGAAGCTATATAGCAGCGAGAGGTCAGGGGCACAGGTAGTGGAGGAGAGCTTCCTTAAAGACCTGCCTAAGCTCACAGAGTGGCCAGGGAGATGGACAGGGAGCTGAGACTGTCTGAGCTTGAGGAAGCTCTCCAAGGCATGGAGAATTAGCCGGCACCAGGTATAGATGGTCTCCCTGTCGAGTTCTTCAAGGCATTCTTGGCAGTAATAGGGCAGGAGATACTAGAGATCCGGACAGTGTAAAGGGTGGTCAACTCCCATCGAGCTGCAGGAGAGCTGTTGGTAAAGGGAGACCTGACCCACCCGAAGAACTTGCGCCCGGTGTCAATAATGTAAACTGACTGCAAACTGCTGTCAAAAGTATTATCCTCGAGACTGCCGAAGGTAATGAAGCACATCATTCACCATGACCAGATGTACTGTGTGCCTGGCAAGTGAATATTTGATAATGTCTACCTAATTTGTAACATTTTGGACATTTCTAGGCTATTAGACTTAAACACTGGTCTGATTTTCCAGGAAAAGGCTTTTGACTGGGTCGAGCTTAAACACTTGTGGGTAGAATCTTGGTTTCATAGCCATGATCATGGTGTACAGTGTACTGAAGGTTAATGTTGGTTTATGTGCCCCTTTTAGAGTGTACAGAGGGATAAGGCAAAGATGTTCACTGACAGGAATGTTGTACACTCTAGCTATTGAAACTCTTTTAATCAATCCAAATCATCTTTCTGGTTTTAATATTCCACATGCTAATGCTTCACTCTACCTGTCAGTATTTGCAGGTGACTTGGTTGTAAGGGTGAAATGCCAGTCTGATGTAAATATTTTAATTGGTGTTTTAAAAGACTGAGTTTTTATCATCAGCAAAAGTAAACTGGTGAAAAAGTGAAGAAGTTTCAGTTCGAGAGCTGGGAGGTTGGGAGCCAACAAAGAGGTGGTTTTAAATTCTTGGGTTTCTACCTGGGAAGTAACGAGTTTTAAAAAAAAAAGGCACTGTAGAGCACATCAAGGGCAGACTAAGCAGGTGGAAGCGGCTGGTTCCAAAAATGTCCAGTGGCAGTGTTGTCTCTGTGACACAAGCTGGATTGTGTAGATTGTCCACCAAACCTGTTAGCAAACATCCAGGCCCTGCTCATGGACTTCTTCTGGGATGGTCTGCACTGTATTCCACATAGTGCATAAGGAGGAAGGGAGGCAAGGGCTGGTTCATCTCGCCAGCAGAATTGCAAACTTCCGCCTCCATTTCATCCAGAGGCTCCTACCTGGTCCCAGGAACTTGGTATTGAGAACAGCAACCAGTGGACTTTTGCACATGGTGGGAGGACTGGGGTGGGCAGAAATTTGTTTTTAACAGACACAAGCAAGAACTTTTTAAAATATGGACTTTTCTTAAAAAAATTGACTATGGGCTGCGGAACACTATGCTGGAGGAGCCCCTGATCTACAGGAGTCATCTGGACAACTCCTTCTCCTGATCTCCTTAAAGATCGTCACACTCCAGGAGCTGGTGAATATCGCATGGAAAGACCTGTCCCAGAGGGAAGGACCTGGCAGCACGTTTGGGACTCCGGTCCCTGCACATTGCTAACCGGCTCCTACACTGCTGGAGGTCCACATTACAGCACAGGAGCACGTTCAGCTGAAGGACTATATAATAAATCAAGAATTGTGGTAGATTTGAATTTTTAAAAAAGTATGGGGATCTGAAGATGTTTGAGGCTGTGTGGTGCTGTAATGAGTTCTGTGAAAAAGGAAAAAATTGCGTGTATTATGTTATAAATTACTTGCGTTAGTTGTTCTGCAGGTGAACATCTTCCTACTTCGTCTCCACCCAGCATTTATATCAGCATCATCGACACACACGAAAGCAGCGGTGTGTGTTTGTGTGTATTGTTGAAGTGCGTCACCTTCAGGTTCAGAGGAGATAAAATACTTCTTTCTTTCCACTCATATCTCTGTCCAAAGTTTTATCTTTAACATTCACAGCGGATCAGTGCTCTGTTGTCCGAGCTGCAGGATATCGACTCAAACAATAATCAAGTGTTCGGATCTGTTACTGAAGTCACACGATGGAAAAATCAATAGATGCCCCAGACAACTTCCCTCATTTTCCCCCGAGGAATGGAACGGTCCAGTAGCAGACGCTGGGTCACGTGAGGAACAAAGTAAAAAAAAAAAACACGAACTCGTGACGCCAATACCAATGTTGATCGTAAAAGAAGAAAAACAATTTCTGAAGATTCAAACAAAGAGGGAAAGACTGATATAAAACCAAAAAAAAAAGAATGAAACGTGGGAAAGTATGAAATTTTAAAGACAAAAGCGAAAGAAAGGATTCAATGACTGAAGGACTGAATGAACTATTAAAGAGCATGAAGCAAAAAAGAGTAAATAAATAAAATAAAGAGCAGGAAGGGAAGAAAACACAAAAGACAGAAAAGAAAGTAAGGAATGTGGGAAGAACAAATGAAAGAAAGAAAAAGGAAAAAGAATAGCAAGCAGTGAATAAACACAACAAAGGAAGGAAGGAAAGAAGGAAAAAGACAAGAGAAACAAATAATAAATAAAGAAATAAAGAAAGAAGGATAGAAAGAAATAATAATAAATAAATGAATAGCAGTATAGAAAACACAATAAAGAAGAAAGAAAGAAAAGACAACAATAAAGAGAGGAAGAATTCAGGAATTCCATTATTTCTTTCCATTCAACAAGAAAAAAAGAAAAAGAAAGAAGGTTTTAGACAAACAAAGACAATAAAGAACTGAACAAAAGAAACAAACAGAATAAAATAAAGGTATAGTATAAAAGTATAGAAGGCAAAAATAAAAAGACGAGTAGAAAATGATAGAAAAATAAATGACAAAAAAAAAGACAATAATAAATGATTATGTTAAATGAATGAATAATTAGTGTAGTCATCTCTCTCTCTCTCTCTCTCTCTCTCTTCGATTGTGAGAGCATCTCCCCTGCCTCGAGAATGACCAAAGCCATTGTGATGTTTCTGGGAAAACATTCTATTCATCACTCTGAATAAAAATAGAATATTGATAAGACTCCAAGGAAGGTCAGAGAGCAGCACAGTGGATGCATGCAGACACCAAGGACACAAGAATCAGAAGGTGAAGGTCAGTATTGAAAGCAAGACATCCCTAAAGCTGGAGATATCATTGCTCTTAATGCTAGGTGACACCAAGCCGCTCTTAACAATGGAGAAGAAAACTGGAGCTCCAACATATTCAGAAAGCTCAGGAGCCGGAGATAAAATACAAAATGAATCAAACCAACAAAGTTGTGGACCTTTTAAAAACAAGAACAACCCAAGAACTTGAATTTAAAACAAGCAGAGTGTACAAAAAGCCAGAGTTCAGTTCAGGTGAGGAACAGAACACATCTATGGAGGAGGAAGAGATCAGCCAGGATGAGACACATCTTGGATGCTATGAAGGTCTGCAATAACAGACCAAAAAAAAAACCCCACGGCAGATATCAACCAGGTCTCAGAAGGTCAAAGAAGTGAGCTATTTACAAGTGGATTTCTAAACAATGACAAGCCTGAAAAAGCAGCTCAACAAATTAAATGAAATAAAGGTTGAAAGGTGATTTCACCATGCAGACGATGAAGACTAGGAACATTCTCATCACTTCTGCTCATCCGGGTCAATAAGAACTTTGGGGAAGTTTATGTACATACATTTTCCCTCCCTCCCCCCACTGCTCTGTGTTTCCAGAACTGATCTGTCAGATTGATCCAGAATCCTCTGACCAAACATAATGACTTAGTCCAGTGTGAGTCCAGTACAAAACCGAAAGAAGAGAAAGAGAAGAAGAAGAAGATGAAGGATAGAAAGAAACAAGTAGAAGAAAGAGCAGGAGCAGAAGATAAAAAAAAACAGAAGAAATTAAATGCACTAATGGATATTTCAAAATATCTGACAAGAAAATAAACTAGAAATAAAGAATGTAAAAAAAAAGACCAAGGAAAAGATCAGAACAAAATACAGTTACAAAAAAAAGAGAGAGATTAAAGTAGGAAAAATGTGAAACTATAAAATATGCATGTATACAAAAAGGAAAAAGAAAAAGAAATGGATAAATAATAAAGTTAAACAAAAGCAAAGAAATCATCCGTAAATGGAAGAAGTTTGGAACCACCAGGATTCTCCCTAGAGAGGAGCTGCCCAGCCAAACTGAGCGATCGGGGAAGAAGGGCCTCAGGGAGGTGACCAAGAACCCGATGGTCACTCTGAAAGAGCTCCAGTGTTTCTGTCAGAAATGGTGACTGGATACTGAGGGACTGGATGAAAGGACCCACATGCAGGAGTTAGGTGAAAACGGTCTTTAATATGAAAAAACTAACTGAGAAATGGGGCAAGGCAAAAACACAGCCAAAAAACAGTCCAGGGTCAAAAACACAGGGCAATGCAGGGAAGACAAAACCAAATCCTAAAACAGTCTGAAATATCAAAGAGCCGGCAAACAAAACAACGAAGGGCAGAGCGGTATCACAAACCAAAAAACAGTCCAGAGTTTAAAACCAGAGCAGAGCAGAACAGGGGTCAGGAACAGGAGCAGGAACCAGAGCAGGCAGGGTGGCACGCATGTCTGGAAGATCCTGGCAGTTTCTCTGTAATAAAAAAGAGAACCTTCCTGAACAACAATCTTTGCAGCAATCCCGACGGAATCTCAGTCCATTAGAAACAAAGATTGAACTCTTTGGCTTAATTGCCAAACGTCATGTCTGGTGGAAACCAGGCACCGCTCATCACCGGGCCAATACCATCCCTACAATGAAGCATGGTGGTGGCAGCATCATGCTGTGGGGATGTTTTTTTCAGTGGCAGGGACTGGGAGACTAGTCAGGATAGAGATGAATGCAGCAATTTACAGAGACATCCTTGATGAAAACCTGCTTCACAGTGCTCTGGATGTCAGACTGGGATGACGGTTCATCTTCCAACAGGACATTGACCATAAGCACACATGGCGACCATTATCCCGAGACTTGAACCCGTTTGAACATCTCTGGTGAGATCTGAAAATGGCTGTGTAATGAAGATTCCCATCCAACCTGATGGAGCTTGAGACCTTCTTCAAAGAAGAAGGTGAAAAACTGCCTAAAAATAGGTGTGTCAAGCTTATAGCATCAAATTCAAAAAGACTTGAGTCTGTATTTGGAGCCAAAGGTGCTTTAACAAAGTATTGAGCAAAGGCTGTGAATTCTTAAGGAATTGTTTTTAATAAATTTCCAAAGATTTCAAACAAACTTCTTTCACGTTGCCATCACGGGTTATTGATTATAAAATGTTAAGGAAAATATTGAATTTAATCCATTTCGAAATAAGGTTGTAACAAAACAAAATGTTAGAAAAGAGAAGTGCTGTGAATACTTTCTGGATGCACTGTACATCAAACTAAACAAAACAAACAACAAAATAATGTAAAAAAACAAAAACAAAAAACAATCACAATAAAAATGAGGAAAAGTACATTAACCACAACAAATTTCAAAAGAAATAAAATATATAAAAATAAAAAAGTAGGCAAAACAAACTACAATGAGCTAGTAAAACAAAGAAAAACCATTAAACTAGAAGTAAATAAAACAAAATCCAACAACAACAACACCAATAATAGTAATATATATATATATATATATATATATATATATATATATAATAGAGAGAGAGAGAGAGAGAGAGAATGAAACAAACTACAACAATTATATTTATTTAAAATTTATAAATAAAGAAAAATCATTTAAAAATAACTATATAAAAAAAGAACAAAATCCAAAAAAAATAATAAAGTAGCAAATGATGAAACACCAAACAAAATAAATAAGGTAATAAAAAAGAGCAACAAAAATTTTAAAACGCAACTATAAAGAATAAACCAACAAAGAATAAAATAAAAAAATAAAAACCAGAGAAACATGTTTTGGAAATATTTTTATCTTTAATGTTTTTTGTCTCTCTGTATATGCTTAAAAGTGGTCTGTCGAACCTGCAATAGAGCAGTTCTGTTCAATCAGAACCTGTTCCCCTGAGGAAGAGGCCATGACTAAGCGAGGGCAACAGAGAAGAGCTGAAAACTTCTTTTTGATATAAAGTTGTAGAAGAGGCAGAGTGTAGAGCCAAAGGGGAAAAACGAAGGACACTCGGGTTAGCCTCAGTCGCTACACATGCTTCTGGAGAATCGTTTCTTCTGCATACTTAACACGCTGATTGATTTTTATATTCCTGAAATATTCTTGAACTTTGTGACTGGTGCATAATTAAACTCTTTTTTTTTTCCCCCCAACATCTCTGATTAAAACTTTACTTGTTCTGAGGAAGTCTCACACTGAGCCTTGCTGAAATCGAGACACAAAACCGGCACACTGCAGCTGAGGATCGAGGAAGCAGGATTAAAAATAGCAGCTTGAGTGTTTTTGTAGATCTTCTCACAAAAACTGCTGTGTGCAGTTCGGTATTCACTCCACACAGCCGACGACTACAACATCACAACCAAGTCCTGGGAGGAACATATCACAACTGAGTCCAAAGAGAAAACACAACACAACTGTGTCTTGAAAGGAAACACAACTAAGTCCTGAGAGAAAACACGATAGGACGGAGTCCTATGATAAAATAAACCATGTCTGAGGCCTGAGAGGAAACACAAGACAACTAAAAGAAAACACAACACAAATGGTCCAGAGTAGGCATACAACACAACTGACTCCTGAGAGGAAACACCTCACAACTGTAGTCCTGATAAGATACACAACACAACTGATTTCTAAGAGGAAACACCTCACAACTGTAGTCCTGATAAGATAAACAACACAACTGATTTCTGAAAAAAAACACAACACAAGTGAGTCCTGACAGGAAACACCACACAACTATAGTCCTGATAAGATACACAACACAACTGATTTCTGAGAAAAAACACAACACAACTGAGTCCTGACAAGAAAAGCAACATGATTAATTCCAGGGAAGAAACACAACACAACTAAATCCTGAGAGGAAACACCTCACAACTGTAGTCCTGAGTAGAAATACAACACACCTGTCCTGAAAGGAAACAGCACAACTAATTCCTGAGAGGAAACACCACACAACTGTAGTCCTGACAGGAAAAGCAACATGACTAATTCTAGAGAAGAAACAGAACACAACTAAAAGTATAACAACTCCTGGGACAAAACACAGTAGGAATAAATACAATCAGGGACTTGGAGAGTTTCAGCGGAATCGTTCACCTCGTGTCGCGCATCAAAACTGAGCTAGCAAAGTTTGCAACGTTAGCAGTCTTAGCGATTTTAGCAACATAGCTGGGACAAAACACAGTAGGACTGAGCTATTAAAAGAAACACAAAACAACTGATTCCTGAGAGGAAACAGAACACAACTAAAAGAAAAACACAACACGACCAAATCCTGAGAAGAAATGCTACACAACTTTCTAAAAAAAGATTTAAGATATAAAGTGATGAAAGAAAGGAGTAAAATGCTAGGAAGGAGAAAAGGAAAGAATAGGAAGAAGTGAAAAGAATAAAGGGAAGTAAATAAAGACAAATTGAGAACTTAAAATTAAAACTCGGTAGGTACTGTAGATAGACGAAGGGGAAAAAAGGATCAAAGAGAAAGAGATGGAGAGAGAAAGAGAGAGAGAGAGACAGAGAGAGAGAGAGAGAGAAAGTCGTCCCTGTTGAGTCAGTTGGAGACAGTTTCATCAGCTTTTACATGATATTTCAGAGCTGCTCGCAGTTTCTTACTGACTCGAGTAAAAAAAAAAAACCCATAAAAACAGGAAGTAATAACTCTGATTCATTCTGACTGTGTTTGAGAAATCGTGACGTTCACCTCAGGACAAAATCCTTTCTTTTACCACTATAGGGACAACAAGAAAATACAATCAGGGACTTGGAGAGTTTCAGCGGAATCGTTCACCTCGTGTCGCGCATCAAAACTGAGCTAGCGAAGTTTGCAACGTTAGCATTCTTAGCGATTTTAGCAACATAGCTTCCTCCAAATCCTTTCACTCTTTTACCTTCATTTACTGGCAAACCTCAGAGCGGAGAAAGACCAATGGATAAATATCTGATTACAGTTTAGGACTTTAATTTGGTTTGTAAAGATGATGAAGGGAAGAGTGAAGGAACAAACAGGCCAGAGTGCAGCTACACTTTCTACAAAGCAAAAAAACGAGAAGAAAAATCTTTGCTCTGTATTTCTAATAGACAGCAACAAGGAAAAAGGAAGGAAGGAAAAGAAAGAAATTATGGAGGGAAAGGAAATACAGGGTAAGAAGAAAATGAAGGAAAGAAAAAGTAATGAATAAATGACTGTAATGTATAAATAAGGGGAAAGAAATGAAATAAGCAAAGGAAGGAAAGAAAATAAGCAAATAAAGGAAATAAATCAAAAGAAGAAAAAAGGGTAGGATTAAGTCATATTAAATAAACAAAAGAACAAAGGAAGAAACGAAGGGAGGATGGAAATGAACGAAATGAAGAAAAGAACATCATGAAATGAAGGAGAAAGAATGAAACGCAAATAAAGAAAGGAAAAAAGATAAAAAAAAATATGGGTAAGAAAACAGGAAGGAATAAATATTAAATAAGCAAGGTAAGAAAGAACGTTTCTCACGTCTAAGAATGAATACATCTGAGCCGCTTAGAAAAGAGTATCACGTGAAAAAGAATGAAGATGCGACACAAAACTTGTTTTCCAGAGCACTCATTAATACTACTTGTCGATTCCTTTTGCTGATAAACCAGAGATGAAACCGGGGATAGAAACACGTCTCCGGGTGACATCGTCCCTCAACGTGTTATTAAACAGAAACATGTCAGGTGCCATAAAATATTCAGAGAGGAGGCTTCGCTACAGCAATGGCCTGCTATCGCTTCACATCTCAATCTTCTGTTCGAGTTCTGTTAGATATCGATTGCGTTCGGTTTTTATCTGGAGTCTATGACAACAACATGAATCAATAACACTCTTTCTCATGAAGGAAAAAAACCAACACGATATAAGTGACGCAAATCAGGTAGTCAGTGCAACTCACTGTGCGATGCATTTTTTTGTTACATTTGAAACAATTGAACATATACATTGATTTTATTTTGTTTGTAATAATTTTTGATCACACTATTTGTTTACCTCATTTTCTTTTTCAGGAGATCACGTGAACTTTTTCCCTGAGGGAAACTCGAGTCCCTCGCTAGTCGATGCTAATCAGTCCGGGACAGCAGGGGACATGAGAGGACGACAGAAAGACTCGCTGATCGGATTTCATTTCCTCTAACGTTGGTTTTCAGGCTCAGTCGATAAGCTGCGTTCCGGTTCGGGTAAAAAAAAACACACATCTCGGCTCTGACATTATGAGTTATCTGAGGACGTTGAGTTTTTTTTTATTTTTGGTTTCACGCTGGATGATGTGTGCACGGTCCACGTCGGGCCAGATTGTAGTGTCTGACGTTACGAGAGAGAAAGATGTAGAGGTCAGATGGCTCGGGAAAGTCAATGTCGAAGAGGTTCGCTCTCTGAACACCTGCTGCCTCCTGCTTCCATCCAGCGGAGCTAATGAAAAGTGACTGGGGTGCGATGGCAGGTGTGTGATGGTGGTGAGAGAGAGCGTACAGGGGATGAGCGACGTGTGGGAAGGAGGTCAATCTTCTGGAAAAAGAGCTTTCGCACCTGTACCGCTCTTGTGTCATCACATCTGGAAGAAGAGGCTGGGGCGAAGGAACAGCGTAGGGAGAATCAGCCGAGAGTGATAAGTGGACAGGTGATGCATCATTCAGCAGGGGACGTGCATCACCAGCAGAGACAGGTGGGGACTGCTGCAATCGCACGTCGGAGAACAAACGGCCTGATGAAAATTCCATGCATGTCCCTTGTTCTCGCTCGCCGGTTGGGTCGTACAGAAATGCAGAGGTTGAAAATTTATTTCATCCTTCATAAGACATTGTTTTAACCTGTTGAGAAGTGGCACATGACCTCAACCTCTGACTCACAATGCTCCATCATGAGATGTACCTCTTTTTCCTGACTTTCCAAAGAATTTAATTTAAACCTGCCATGGCCATTTATTAACCATTTTTCAAACTGCCAATATTTTTCCAAAGCACTGCATTGGTCAGTCAGGATTAAATTAGCAAGCCGACAATGTTACTGCTAAGAAAAGGTTCCAAACTCTTAAGATCTTGAATATCCTAATCAGAGATCGACCAATAAATCGGGCTGATTTTTGACATCTTGAAATCAATCGGCACAATCGGGCGTTTGTGCTGCAATTTAGCCCGTTGAATAGGAAGGCCTCTGCGAACAGCTTAGCATTGTTGTGGAACGTGTGACGTTGCGTCTTGCGGTGACCAGATCATCATTCCACCGACATAACCTTTATGTCCCCGTCTGCCTGCTAACTTTTTGAATAGAACTATCCGGCAAACTCCGAAGAAAACAATGGTAGGGACACACCAAACCAACGGCAAAAATCTAGCCTTGAGGAAAGCCAACTGTGGCATTGCCTTGCCTGCATCATTTCACGAGCGTTGGAGCAAAAAAAGTTGCACTAGGACACACCGAACAGATGATAGTCGACAGCTGACTAGCACGTACATTCTGCGCTTGCGTGAGAGAACATAACTTTCCCATACCAGCAGGTGGCAGTAGTCTGTATTTTGCATCCAAACAGTGTAACGGGAAAAAAAATCTGCATTATATTGGCCACCGGCTGCGCTGATTTCTAAATATCGGCATTGACATCAGCATTGACCAGAGAAAAACCCATATTGGTCGACCTCTAATCATAATACCCCTCATTCTTATTTTTCTTTATTACAGACTAAAGTCATGCTTTTTATCCAGGTCTAGTTACATTTTGTGGCACATCTGCAAATGTTCTCACTTGTCTTGTAGCAGATAGATAGAAACTGTCACTTCCGTGCCATCTGTCCTGTAGATTTAGTGTTACCTCTGTCACTGGGGTCTTCTGACAGAGGACGTGTTAAACATACAGTATAATAGCACATAACATCCCAGGTACTTTTTTTGTACAAAACTATTGGGACTTTTTCAGCTATACTGTATGTGGCTTCTCCCCAAGCTCTTATATATATGCAGAACATACAGTATATAGCAGCATTTGCATACACTGAGGTAGATATGGTGTGAAATTTAGTACCTAAATACCAGACTGTGCAAGATTTTTCATATGGTATGAGGTTGTTATGAGTCGAGTTGTAGTCTATCCAAACACAACATAAAGCTTTGCATGAGGCTGAATTTAGCAAACTGACACTGGTCCTGCTGAGAAAGTTCCAGATGCCCACACTTAGGATATAACGTCATAGGATATCATAATACCCCTTTTTTACCCTGAAAGGTATTAGCTTCCTTTCATACAGTAATTGCTCATGATTATTTTCTAGGATCAGTTATCCAAGTCACGTGTCAAGGTGGATCTTGTTCCGCTCACAGCCCCACTAGACCCAGAACTGAAATACAGCCTGCACACACAATCATTACCATTTTACCAATTTACCGTAGACCAGGGCAGGCCAGGAAGAGCTGGTTCTCAATCTAATCCAGTAGCACCTACATTTGATTTGATCTGAGACTACATCTATACTAATCTGGATAACTTTAAAAACGGTGTTTTTATCTACAAACACTCCATGTCACGAAATGCTCACGTCCCTGTTCTGCGTATGAGCAAAACGTAAGGCGCTTCGGCCCGCATCATTTCTGCCTGCCGTTTATTTACTTTCCAGCTCTTTGAGGTCCACACAGGTGGGACTCATGAACCTACACCCACATAAGCAACCCCTGCAAAAGATTATTGACTGTTGTTTCTGTTTACTTGGAATAAAAATCTACACCTATCCTTTCTTCATTTCTGAATAAGATTGGAAACACTAGATATAGGCAAATCTAGGTGGGTGGTTTGGAGAAAACTTGAATAACGAGCTCTGGATCGAACCCTGAAGCATGGCACTACCATGTCCTTGGTGATACACTATTTTCTGCACTACCATGTCCTAGGGGATACACCACTATTCATTTTTCATAGTTGACTAGTAATCCTGTAATTGAGGAAACTCTGAAAAATAGGGAAGACCAACTTGCCAGACGCAGACACAATCTAGAGTTCAAAAAGCTTCAAAACAGTTCCAGGTCATACACAGGTAGGCATTGAACTTCAAAGAGTGCACGGTATATCAAAATGCAAACTAGGAAACAATTTTCCAAGAAGCAGGAGATCACAAGGCAAAGGCAAAATTGCAAAAAATTCAGCACTTGAATGAATGTAATGTCTGCAAATTGTTAATGCGCTTTATAATCTATGCGCACAGGAATTGAAAAAAACAAACAAGGAGACGGTAGCTTAGTGGTTAATCCATTGAACCTTATATCTGAAGGTCGTTAAATTAAATGCGAGCCACACCAAGCAAGGACCTGAACCCCATAGCTGCCCAGTTATATGAATTGTATAAATGGTAGTTGCTCTGGATAAGGGGTGTCTGCCAAATGCCATAAATGCAAATGTAGGATGGGTTTCTAGACCTTTAAATAGGTTGATCACTGCTGGTACCTTTGCCACGCTTGTTTTGCATGTACCCCTGGGGGGCTTAGGGGTTTCCTAAAGGTATTCTGCTTTTTTTCTTCAAGTCCAACGGCATTTGTTTTAGTTTGATTGGAAATCCCAAATTGTCAGAAGCATGGGAGGGTGAATCCTATGATGAGTTGGCATCTTGAGTTCTCAGAATAGGCTTCAGGCTCCTATGTGACTTTTCAAACTGTAGTGTTCCTAAGCTTCCTGTTTGCCCTCAATTTCAAACATTATGACTGAAAATAAATAACTTAGAACATCGCCAACATGGTCGCCAAGTAGACAAACTAGAGTGGAAGGTTTGTAGGCTTTGATTGCATCATTTAATTAAAACTTTTCTAACTTCCTACCCATAAACCTGTGTTCTCCAGGGGCCCTTTATCATGGCTAACCCTGTGCTCTGACCCTAGCTTCCTAATATTGCTGGAATATGTGAAGAAAGATTTTCATTGTGCTTTAATGTACATGTGACAAGTACAAAATCACCTTTCACCAGCATAAAGAGCACTATAAGCTTCTACACTAGTGACGAAACTGACTAAGCAAACTGAAATTCTGACCTTCATGCATTTTTAAATACTTGCAATCAAGAATGCTAATGCGCCTCGTGCGTTACAGTAAAAGGCAAGAGGATACAGTCCAAATAGTACAGTCTAACCTTCGAAGTCTCAAGTTTGTAGCGAGCGTGCCGTGTCTATGATGTGTTTACGTCGTTCAGTCTAACAGGATTATAGATGTGAACAACAAGCCGTCTTGTTGAGAGCTGTGTGTGTTTTGTGTCTGAGTGTGTGGAGAATGTATTCCTCCTTTTCATTGATCCCCGGGAAGTTGCGACCACGTCTTCTCTCTGCTGAACACGGTGTCACTCACAGATACCAAACAACGCCACAATTACCTCTCCAGAAATCAATACTAGCAGAAGGAGTAAAAAAAAAAGAGAGGGAAAAAAAAGAAAGCCCGGAGCCTTTTTACGCCGCCGCCGATCCCATTCCCTCCTGGTAATTGAATTCCTGTCTAAATACTCCCACAGCACCTCAAATTCTAATCCCGTACATTTGTCATCCCCTTTCTTTTATTCTACTGAGGATCACAAAAAGGGAAAAAAAACAGACTCTCAAAGCCGCGAAACACACAGATGAGCAAACCTCAGACACTGCTCCATAGAGACGTCTGCTATGCCCCAGCTTGTCAAAACAGTTATGTTTGCTGACAAAACCACAAATAACATCCGTATGAATAAAACAAGCAACGCGATCATGGGAAATGGTCTGATATTAGAGATTAAAGGAGGAGGGTATCGTTTAATTGCAAGGCCTGGGGACTTGAGACCCTTTTGATATGTATGTAAGGGATAAAACACACCACGTTACGGGAAAATCATTAACCACAGGGTGGGGTGATGAAGCCGAGGTGCCATTAACACCAAGTCACCAATTAGTTTTGTGCCACAAGTTTCTTCACCTGTTCTTATTTTTCTTTACATGACACTTTTTATCTCGTTCAAGTTACATTTTATACATCTGAATATGTTCTCACTTATGTTGCGGCAGAGAGAAACAGTCGCTTCCTCACCATCTGTTCTGTAATTTTGCCTCTGACACTGGGGACCTCTGACAGAAAATGTGTTACATGTATACAGTGTAATAGCAGACATCGATTCGCCACCATATCAACTCCATGCTGCTAAGCTGTTTAACCAATCAGAATGCGATTTGGCCACTCTAAGCCCTCTAGCAGGCGGACAATAACGTTGCCATTTTTACGGCTTTCGCTTGGACGGTCAGAGAGTCAAAACAGTTTAAGAGTGCAAGAACACGATGTCGATGCTTCTGCTGGAGATGATGTATGCAGGGCGGTATGCAGCTGTGGCTACAGTGAAAGGAGACATTTTGAATTGTGTTCATTGGGTTTCTTGGTTTAGTGATGCCATTTATTCACACTGCATGAGATTCCTGTGTGTGATGCAATATGTGTGTGTGTGAAAACTGGTAGAATGAGGTCTCAGGTGTTCTAGATTCCAGGTTCTAGTCTCTAGTCCTTGGCGTTCTCCTGGTTGAGGGCTCAAACTTCTACCTCAATTTAATGCATTACTTCAACACACACATTCTATTGGTTTAGTGATTTATATACAGACAAACAGACAGACAGAGAGAGACATTGTCGAGAAAGTGTTTGCAGGCCTCGTTATGGATGTGTTTGCTCGTTATGGAGAACTTCTCAACATAATTTTTGGGGAGGCGAGCGACTGTGAAGGTGGCTCGAGGTTTCAGTCACCATGGTAACAACAGGAAGTTGCAGGTGAACTCTTTACCCTCCTGTAAAGCAGCAGTGAAGGACAGATGAATAGACCTGATACTGCTGCATCCTTCTTCACAATCCACAATCAGAACACAGTTTTTCTCTTTCTCTCTTTTTTGTCTGTCTTTCACTCTGTACATGACTATCTATCTTTCTGTGCATCTCGCTTTCTTTTTTGTCTCTCTGTCTCATTCTCCTTTATCGTTCTCTTTTATTCTCTGCCTCTTTCTTTCTCCATGTGTCTCTCTTCTTGTCTGTCTGTGTATCTTACTTCTTTATGTTGTCTCACTCTGTCTCTTTTACTCCTTTTTCTCTCACTGTCTTTTCATCTCTTTTGTTTGTCTCTCTCTGTGAGTTTTGTCTTACTCTCGGTGCGTGTCTCACTGTATCATTCTCACTGTCTCTGTCTACATTTCTCTTTCTCTTTCATGTTGTCTATGCATCTCTCTTTCACGTTCTTGTTCTTTCTTTTATCTCACTCTTGTTGTCTCTCTCTCTTTCTCCTCTCTCTCTCTTTCTGTCTGTCTCAAATTGTTTTAAATTGATTTCCTTTCCTATTATGCTTTCTTTTCATCTCTCTCTCCTTATTTATCTCTTTTGCTCATGTCTATCATTCTGTGTCCACATCTTTCTCTTTGTGTCTCTCTCATTATGTGTATGTCCCCCTGTCTCTCATAAATTTTTTTCTCTCTCTCTTTTTTCATTCATTTATTTATTTTGATATGAAACACCCAAAGATCCGTGCAAAAAAAGTTAGATTTATCTCTAATTAAACCCGATATCCGATCCCCATCGTTCCAATCCACAGCGCAGGAGTCCAAGTTCCATCAGTGTCCAATTACATCCCAGACGCGGTGGTGAGTGTTACGTTTTTTCTGGCGGAGTGTACGATATTCTTGGAAGTGTTAGCGATCCCTTTTCACCACTTCTAATTTTTGCAGCTCCGCCTCGAGCGCCTTTGTTCGACGGTTAGATGAACACAATCTTCTCCATCTCGTATTCGGGATAAATCGTTAAAACACACACACACACACACACACACACACACAC
Organism: Silurus meridionalis; assembly: GCF_014805685.1. Classification (NCBI taxonomy): domain Eukaryota; kingdom Metazoa; phylum Chordata; class Actinopteri; order Siluriformes; family Siluridae; genus Silurus; species Silurus meridionalis. Next base: position 13,748,916 of record NC_060911.1, on the reverse strand, counting down.
ACACACACACACACACACACACAGATTCAGTGCTCACCCAAATATTTACTTCTCAATGATGCATGCTGTCATTCCAAACTCCGCAGCGTCTTTATTTTCCGTGTGTGTGTGTGTGTGTGTGTGTGTGTGTGTGTACACACAGCGTTATTAGGCAGAAGTCAGGTTTCTTGTGGGAACGGGGACACCGAGCGTCACCCAGGTGTCGCCTTAATCTCTACACGAGCATGCGATAATGAGACAAGCTTTCGTCTGAAGTCGCTGCTCCGTTTCAAACCCCCGCCACCCCCCCGAGAGAATCCTAATCCAGTTTGCTCGAGAATGCAGCGTGTTTGCAGATGAAACACTTTCACGAGATGACTTTATTTCGCCCGCCTGCTCAATTTCCATCTCGCGGGCTTAAGACGAAATACAGATGTCAGTACGTGAGAACGGGAACTCATGCTCAAACCCCAGGGTACTTTTTTGGAGATTCAATCTGAAAGGTGGGTAAATTGTCACAATTTAACCATCAAATCTGGAGTCTCGAAGCTGCAAGTTCTAAATGATTCCTGAGTGATGATGATCAGAGAAAATGATCAGAGTGTCTGAGGGTCAAGTCCAGGTCTATTCAGGAATTGTAACTCTAGTTTCTAAACTTTTATTTGAATCCTTTTATTTGAATCCTGCAAGTCTAGATCGAGTCTCAATTCTAAAGTCTTTAAACAGCATGTTCAAGTAGAGTCTCGATTCTAGAGTCTCTGAGCTGAAAGTTTAAAATGATTCTTAAGTGAGTGTTTGAGCTGCTAGCCAGAGTCGAGTCCAGATATTTTTACGAACTGTAACTCTAGTCTCTAAACTTTTACCCAAATCCTGCAAGTCTAGATCGAGGCTCAATTCTAGACATTTCAAGTTCTGGTTGAATTTTGATTCTACAGCCCCAAGCAGCAAGTCCAAGTTGAGTCTTGTTTCTAGTGTCTCGGAGTTACAAATCCAAGTTAAGAATAGATTATAAAATCTCCAAGCTACAAGTCTAAATTTATTCCTGCAAGTCCAAAATGATTCCTAAATATCAAAGTGTCTAGTCAGAGTCAAGTACTGGTCTTTTCAAGAGTTGTAACTCTAGTTTGTTAACTTGAATTTGAATCCTGCAAGTCTAGATCGAGTCTTAATTCTCGAGTCTTTAACCTACAAGTTCTGGTCGAGTCTCAATTCTGGAGTCCAAGTTGAATCTTGATTCTGGAATTTCTGAAATGCAAATCTAAGTGAAGTCATGATTTTAGAATATCTGATTCAAGTCCAAGTTGATTCTCCAATAAATTTCCAAGTCTCTAAACTGCAACTTCCTTCAATTCCTTTCATTCTCGGGTCTGAAGTCGCTGAGCTGCAAGTCCAAGTCAAATTTTGATTCTGGAGTCTCTTAGCTGCAAGTCTAAGTTGACTCTTGATTAAAAAGTCTCTGTCCAGCAAAACATTTTTTTGCTGAGCATTCAACAAATGCTTTTCCAACTGAATACATTTGAAAATGTCATTTTAAAGAGTTTTTTCATGATCTATTAGTGTGGACCTTCTTTTTAGGAACGATGTGGACATGACCTACATAACCTACAAGACTATGGCTGAATCAAATCTCAACATTCTCCATTTATGGCATTTGGCAGATGCCCTTTTTTAGAGCCACTTACATTTATTTTATTCATACAACTAAGGAGCAGCTTGGTGTGGCTGCGATTTGAACTCTTTGAAATCCAAAGTCCAACGCCTTAACCACCAAGCTACAGTACCACCTCCTTGTTTTTTTTCTAGACCTTTATCACTAAGAGATCATTTAACTCCCCCAAACAAAACCAAATAGAAGAGTTTCCTTTTTGGGAATTTTGTAAAAAATTGCTCCAACAGTCATAAATATCTTCTTGAATGTAAAAATTCCTTTTTACAAAAACACTACTTAAAGAATAAAATGCTCCACCCGCAAACATCTCCCGATCCATTTGCTATAGGCACGTCCATGTGTCCCGGGACGTCACGCATTTTTCTCAACTATTTAACACAAAAGGAGAAGCGTCTCAGTTTTCGTTATGTTTCCATCCTGCTGCTCCCCTGTGATCTTGCGGTTTGTCGGTTTGCTCCGAGATCCAGTTCATGTTCTGCTCAATATTGCAGGAGAGATTTGCCCACTTCCTCTCGGGTCCAGCTCCGGCACGGCGTCTGAAATAACTTCAGGGTTTTGTGTGATATAAAACCAAATCTCAGGCTCAATGTCAGTGTATAAGTTTCAGCAGAAGACAGGGGACTGGAATTTATTAGCAAAGCTTTGTGCTGAAGTTTTGTGTAAAAAAAAAAAAAAAAAGGTTAATCGAAGGTTTGTTGTATAAGGAACATGTGAAGGTCAGGGGTTCGAGCCCTAACATCACCAAGCTGTCACTCTTGGGGCCCTTGAGCAAGGCCCTTAACCCTCTCTGCTCCAGGGGTGCTGTATCATCTCTGACCCCAGCTTCATACCATCTGGGATATGCGAAGAAAACATTTCACAGTGTGAGGACATTCAGTTGACAAAATGGTTTCAGAAACCTGAGGATAAGATCATATGTTTTTGGAACATCCTATTCCACATAAAGTCCCTATTTTCTATTATAATGACCTCCACTCTTCTGGGAAGATGTTCCACTAGATTTGGTGGAGATTTTTGTGAGATTCATTCAGCAAGTTAGTAGGTCACGTTCTGAGGTACAGATACCTGGGGTGTGTTCCAATTCATTTCAGTGGTGTTCAACAGAGTTGAAGTTCTAAAGCATCATCAGTTTTAGGTCTCCTAGTTCAATCTCCCAATCTTCTGCATAGATGTTCCACCAGATTTTGTGGAGATTTTTGTGAAATTCATTCAGCAAGCTAGTAGGTTAAGTTCTGAGGTACAGATACCTGGGGTGTGTTCCAATTCATTCCAGTTATATTCAATAAAGTTGAAGTTTTATAGCATCGTCAGTTTTAGGTCTCCTAGTTCAATCTCCCACTCTTCTGCATAGATGTTCCACCAGATTTTGAGGCTGCTTGTAGAGATTTGTGTCAAGTACTGATGAAGGTAAGGAAAGGAAGCCTGGAGGTGATGTTCCAGTTCATCCCAATGGTGCTCTTTAACAGGAGATCTTTCACATGCTGGAACAGATTTTGGGTTTAGTTCAAACAAAGAGAAAATGTCATGCTAACGCATCCAAAGACAATTGTGGCTGGAAAAGTCGGGTGTCCCGATACTTTATCAATGTTTATTTACTTTGATTACCTTCCATTAATATACTAAACACTTTTTTTTTTGTCTGTGTTTGTCTTCCGAAACGTTAAAAGTCAATGATCTGTAATTCAGTTTATAACAACACCCGTTATCGATCGTGACACCGTGGTGTAATTTCACATCTCCGAGCAATTACTGGAAAACAACTCCAGACGAGACGTGGAAAAAAAAACCTCGACACATCGCGAAAAATGAGATGTTAAACTTTAGGTTTTTTTTTTGCAGTCTTTTTTTTTTCCACATTCGCTCACGAGACCATCTTCGGCGTGACAGTTTACATATTAGGAGGGGGGTCATAAATTCAATATCGATCTGCTTTGCTGCAGATTTGGTACATGTGTTTAATAGATGAAAGAAAAGGGCATGAGGTGAGACAATTAGGTATCTGGCTGAATATTGATTTGTGGATTTATTTCTTTTTAGGTAAAAAAAAAACCTTTGCAGTGATTTTATATATATATATATATATATATATATATATATATATATATATATATATATATATATATATATATATATAATAGAATATATGATATCATTTTTAAAAAAAGAGCTCTTCGGCTGTATGTAGATTAGGAATGTATTAATAGGTTTCTTAGCTTAGGGCGAAATAAAAACGAGCGCTCTTATCGTAGCCGAGCATGTTGTTGTGTAAAAAAAAAACCTCCCCATTTTCCCCTCTTTAAAATGAATATAAAGCAGGTTTGAGTCGGGCGCAGAAGAGCGGCCCCGGATGGACAGCTTTACGACTTCTCCTTCATACATGAATTGTTAGCGGCGAAACGAAACGCATCCTGTTCTCGAGTCACCTGAGGGCAGCTGTGAAAATAATCCGTATGCAGATAATGGAAGTGCTGTGAAACGCTCGTAGGCACAAGGACGGAGCAGCCGCTGCCGTCACCTGCCACACTTCATCATCTCGCCGCCTCGTGTGACAGGAAGCTCCAGAGACCGCGCCGACGAGGGCCGACGACACGGGAATGCGGTGGCTCGAGGTGGATGAGCGGGATGCAGGACAGAGGTGTAAAGCAAATGAACTCCCGGAATTCTCTGCTAGTCTTTAATGAGCAAAATGTGGGTTAAAAATGCATCAGATCTGATTTACGGTTGCAGACACCAATCAATTTCTGTGTTATGAGAGTAATTTAAGCGAGAAAGAAAACTAAGGAAGGAAGGAAACTAGGAAGGCAAGGAAGGGAGGGAAAAGGAAAGTAGGGATGGAATGAACAAAACAAACTGGGGAGGAAAAGAAAAAGAAAAAACTAGAATACGAAGGAACAAAAAAGAAAGTATGAAGGAAGGAAAGGGAAAGAAAGGAGGAACAGAACTAGGGAGGCAAATGGAGGATGAAGGAATTAAGAAAGTAAGCAAGGAAAGAAACTAGGCAGGCAGGCAAAGAATGAAGAAAAGACAAAAGAAAGGAGGAAGGAAGAAAACTAGGGAGGCAATGAAAGGAGTATGGAAGAAAGGAACAAAAGACACTGGGGAGAAAACGAAGTAAAGAAGGGAGGAAAGAAAAACTTGAATGAGAAGTAACGAAGAAAAAGTATATAAGGAAGGAAGGAAAGAAAGGATGACAGAACTAGGGAGGCGAAGGAAGGAATGAATGAATGAATGAAGGAAGGAAGGAAGGAAGGAAGGAAGGAAGGAAGGAAGGAAGGAACTAAACAAACTTAGGAGGAAAAAGTAAAGAAGGGAGGAAAGAAACTAGAATGAGAATGAAGGAAGGGAGGAAGGAAGGAAGGATGGAAGGAAGGAAGGAGAAAGAAAGGAGGGACAGAACTAGGGAGGCAAGAAAATAATTTTGGAAGGAAGGAAGGAAGCAAAGAAGGAAATAATTAAACAAACATGGGAGAAAAGAAAGTAAAAAGGGAAGAAAGAAAAACTAGAATGAGAATGAACAAAGAAAAAGTATGAATTTAAGGAAGGAAGGAAGGAAGGAATGAAGGAAGGAGAAAGAAAGGAGGGACAGAACTAGGGAGATGAAAATAATTTTGGAAGGAACAAAAGAAAAGGAAGTAAAGAAGGAGAGAAGAACAACTAAAATGAAATGGAACAAAGATAAAAAGTATGAAATGAAGGAAGGGAATTAGGGACAGCATGATGGAATGAAAGAAAGAAAGAAAATAAAGAATACACCAAAGATAGTGAGAAAAGGTGGTGGGTGAAGAAAGTCCAGGAAAGAGGACAGACAGAGAATTCCCTGCTTAGTTTCTTACTAGCAGGAGGTGCAAAGGATACAGAGATGATATAGAGATAGAAAGAGGGCAGGAATAAAATAACTGATAGAGCTGTCATGCACCAGGTCCAAAATCTGCTAATTAAAAAATGATTTTATTATTCAAAAATCTATTTAAAAAAATGCTAAAACAAAAAGATTTCCTTTTTTTTTTTTTTTTTTTAATATTGCAGTAACCTGAATAACAAACGCAGTAACATCAGTTTCCAAATTTAAGGCAGGAAGGAAACTGAAGAAAACTGGAAAGACGAAGAAAGAAGTAAGGTAGGAATGATGAAAGAAACTGGGGAGGCAAGAAGGGAAAAAAAAAGGAAGGAAACTACAGTGGAAAGAAAGGAAAAAAAATCTAGAGTAAGTAGGAACAACTAAAGAAAGTAAGGAAGAAAAGAAACGGGGGGAGACAAAAGGAAGAAAGGAAATAGGGAAGGAAGGAAAGAAAAGTGATTGATAAAGGGAAGGAAAAAAGGAAGCAAGGAAAGTATGGAAGAAACTAGGAACAGGATCGAGGGTAGAAGGAAGGAAGTGACAAACAAACGAATGAATGAACAAAAATAAAACTAGTTGAACAAATAAAGAAAGAAATATAGAAAGAACAGAAGAAAAAGAATATACAAAGAATATACTTAAAAGAGTTGTGCGAAGCTGATTGGTCGATTTTGACAGTTGGAATTAAAACTGACAGATCGGTGCTGAAATATTATTTGCTGAAACTGAAGTAACATAGAAAACTGATTGAAAAGTGAGTGTGGAGCCTCGCTGTATAGAAAACCACTTCACTGCTACAGAAAAACAGTAAACACCGGAGGTGGCACAGGGAGACGGAGAGACGGCGTCTCGAGAAATCGCTGTTTATCACTCACAAATAAAAAGAAATCTCCCCCTCGGCCTCTCGCAGCCATTAGACCGAATCCCTCAGCAAATCAGCAGCTGAAAGCAAACAGACAGTGAACAATTTTCCATTTGAACATTTTTAAAAAAGCAACAGAAACCATCATCTCACTGCTGCAGAGTCCAACTGTGACCTGATGTGACCTTAAATCTCTACACTACTGACTCGCCCTCGTGCACGATATACTCCACACTACTGACTCGCCCTCGTGCACAATATACCCCACACTACTGACTCGCCCTAGTGCACAATATACCCCACACTACTGACTCGCCCTCGTGCACAATATACCCCACACTACTGGCTCGCCCTAGTGCACGATATACTCCTCACTACTGACTTGCCCTAGTGCACAATATACCCCACACTACTGACTCGCTCTCGTGCACAATATACCCCACACTACTGGCTTGCCCTCGTTCACAATATACCCCACACTACTGACTCGCCCTAGTGCACAATATACTCCACACTACTGACTCGCCCTTGTGCACAATATACCCCACACTACTGACTCGCCCTAATGCGCGATATACTCCACACTACCGACTCGCCCTAATGCGCGATATACTCCACACTACCGACTCGCCCTAGTGCACAATATACTCCACACTACCGACTCGCCCTAGTGCGCGATATACTCCACACTACCGACTCGCCCTAGTGCGCGATATACTCCACTACCGACTCGCCCTGGTGCGCGATATACTCCACACTACCGACTCGCCCTGGTGCGCGATATACTCCACACTACCGACTCGCCCTGGTGCGCGATATACTCACACTACCGACTCGCCCTGGTGCGCGATATACTCCACACTACCGACTCGCCCTAGTGCGATATACTCCACACTACCGACTCGCCCTAGTGCGCGATATACTCCACACTACCGACTCGCCCTAGTGCGCGATATACTCCACACTACCGACTCACCCTAGTGCACGATATACTCCACACTACTAACTTGCTCTCGTGCACGATATACTCCACACTACCGACTCGCCCTAGTGCGTGGTATACCCCACACTACCGACTCGCCCTAATGCGCGATATACTCCACACTACCGACTCGCCCTAGTGCACGATATACTCCACACTACCGACTCGCCCTAGTGCGCGATATACTCCACACTACGGACTCGCCCTAGTGCACTAATAACTCCACACTATTGACTCTTCCTAGTGCATCAGAATCTATATCATATATTCTACATTATCAAACCTCCTGCACACCAACCCAAACCCTAGTCATTAAGTGACCAATTATTTCTCATGCCGCCATGCATGAATGATTTATCGAGTCAGCAGCAAAGCCACAGCACATAATCACTTCAGAAATCATTTATGAGCAACGATAGTCTGTAGGTTGAGATGAGACCAAGCCAACGACACCTCGTAGCTTAATGGCTCCTCCGATGAGCAATGTTACCCCCTCCCCAAGGATTGTATAGCGTGCGATTGGATGAGTTTAGGCAGCTACATATTACAGACACTTACTTCATTACTGTATTCTGCTTGCGCCGGACTCAAGCAATCAGTCATTATTAGCGGCTGAATTTCACCGTTGGAGGGAAAAAAGCGTTTCATTAATGCATAATTTGCATCGTCTAATCTCAATGTAAGTGACAATTCCTGTGTCATGAATATTTATTAGACTGCCAGCCCTCAGTCGTAACCCTTGTATTTGTGGGTTTTTTTTTCCCCAAGTAAATTAGGGTTCTGTTTACAAATGGACTGAGACGTCGCCTTTCCGTGTAGCATTTGATCAGGAGCGCTTTAAACCGAGTCATTTTGAATCATTCTTTAGAGTCCAGATAGAGTCAATAAGAAAGGAGGACAGGACGGCTTTCAAGGGCCCATTTTCCACACTTAATAGGGCGTGATAAGAGACGAAGCCTGGTATTAGACTTGTTAAACGTGTGCTGTTTTTACATCGCATTTTGCAAAGAAAAAAAAACAAAGCCAACAACTTCATTAGCCTTTCCGTATGGTAATGACATCGGAGGCAACTGATGAAACTCTTTATTTAAAGTCGGTGCGATGGTTCTTGCATATGAGGCCGGATCAAGGTTACGGCCCGATACAACACAGCGTGAATAAAGGCACAGGGCGGCAGATGTAAGATATAAATATATACAGTGCTGTGAAAAATTATTAGATTTTTTTATTTAATTTTTACATGTAGGTCAGACTTAAGATTCAGATTCGAGCTAATTTTAATATTCATAAGGAAACCTGAGTAAACACAAGACAGTTTGTAAAGGAGAAAAAAACGAGAACTCCATTCAGGAGTCATCACGATCTATAAGCCAGATAAAAGTAACAGAATCATGGGTTCCCCACTGCCTTTGGGGGCTCCTTTCATGAAAACTATGGGCATCTATAAGTGATTAGTTATATTCAGCGGTGGACAGTAATAAAGTAAATGTAATTTGTTGCTGTACTTAAGTAGCTTTTTCACGTATCTGTGCTTTACTGAAGTATTTAAAGTCGGGGACACTTTAACATCACTACATTTCAAAATCAAAAAACTTAACTGGTCAAACACACAGCAAACCACCAATCAGGGTAGAGCACATGCTTTGTTTTGAACTGGTTTTAATTGCCGCTTGGTGCAGTGGTTAAGGTGCTGGGTTACTGATCGGAAGGTTGGGGGTTCAAGCTCCGGTATCGCCAAGCTGCCACTCTTGGTCTCTTGAGCAAGGCCCTTAACCCTCTGTGCTCCAGGGTGCCAAATCATGGCCGATCCTGTGCTCTGACCCCAGTTTCCAAGCAAGCTGGGATATGTGAAAAACAAATTTCACTGTGCTCTAATGTATATGTGATAAATAAAGGCTATTCTACAAGCAAGCAGAACATTTAGAGCGGAATAAATGATGGAAGAAACTCCAGACTCGAACTTGCCACAACACCCGTGGGCTTATTAATGGGATTTTTTTTTAAGTAGTTGTAAAAAAGGTTTTGGTTCATGATAATTGTAATAGAAATCAATCAACGTTTGAATAATTCATATCCTTCTATTAATAGATTATGCTGAGAGTCATATTCGAGTCTTTTCACTTCAACTAAGTTGCTTAAGTGAAAGTACTTTAACTGAGGACTTTTGTGAAAGTTTGAAGGGACACTTTAACTTTTACTGGAGTCTTATTTTTTTGAGTGAATCTCTACTTTTACTCAACTACATGGTTTGTGAACTTCACCCACCTTTGGTTATATTTGGCTATAATATGTTACATAATATTATATCAACACCTTCTGGCCAATCGAGAAATCAAAATCACTGTTGTTAACAAAGTAACGTAATGAGTTCACACTTTATTTTGAATTTATTTTATGGAGACATATATTGAGACACCTGGATTTTCCATCTATATGTGAGTCTTCTCCACAAAAACGTTTCCCACAAATCTAAGGCGACCCATTCTATAGGATGTCTTCGGATAAAGACATCCTTCAAACTAGAAAACCCGAACCTGTTCCAGCATGACACAAAGTGACAAAGCTAGCTCCATGAAGATATGGGTTGGAGTGGAAGCTTTTCTGCTATAGAGCGCCAACTTTACTGAACACCTTTGAGATGATTTGGAACATTACCTCAAGCCTCCTCACCTCAGCTAAATCAGAACCTGACTTCCATGAAATTCCGGAGTAAGAACGGGAGCTTTGAGGATGGATTTGGACTGGATTTGGTTTCTTCTTTATGCCATCTCGGGGAGTTTTTCCTTCACCACAGTCGCCACCGGCTCGCTCATCAGGGACAAACTTACACTTAAAAATGAATAAGATGTTCTTTATATCACCACATCATCTGTGTAAAGCTGCTTTAAGACAATGTTCATTTTTGAAAATTCAGTGAAACATCTTCTCAGAATAGTGGAGGCTATTATAAGAGGAAATGGGGGCTAAATGGGAAATGGGATGTTCAGGATTCTACAAACTTTTCTCTCTTTTTTTATGTGCATTCTAATATATTTCAATTTTATAGAGATGTTATACTGCTGATAGTAACCACATACTGTATAAGTTCCATAAACTGTTTAGTGGCGCAATCTGTGAGCCTCAAATTGATTATTATGGAAAGAAAATCCATGCATTTTTTTAATTCGATTTAGTATGCTCCAAAAGGCCTGACCTCATAACCAGACATACAAAAACCACAGAAAAGCAGCTCTTTCTCTATAAAATCAGTAAATAAATCGTCTCTCGGCGCGACGGTGGCGTCGCTGTATCTGTGCCTTTGAGATTCGAGACCGGAGCAAGGCCACTTCTCCCCCGAGCGAACGATTGATCAAGAAATCACGCTGACAGTTTGATGGGAGCGTGATGGACAGCCGTCTCTGACAGTATCCCAGCTGTCAGAGGAGAAAATAAATTGCACACCCAACCAATGATCACCTTTGAACGGAGAACCCATAAAAACCCAAGGATGAAAAGTGCAGAACGCTGGAGAAAAAAAAATGAAGGTCGGGGGAATGTAATGAAAATTTCGGATCGTTCGCACCTTATTTTTAACAGCCGTCTCAGAGTCGGACAAGTCCGTGGCGAGTTCCGGCGCAGGAATTAGGACAGCAAAATAACTTACGCGAAGTGATTAATTGGTCCACGTTGGTGTCAGGAAGAGAGTAAAAATAAAAATAACACACGATTCTCATGGTTCCTTGATTCTTGTTTTGATATCCAGATTTGAAGAAACCTACTGAAGCCCTATGAGGCTTTATTTATGTAATTATCTATATCTTTTTTGCTTTTATTACAATTTTTTGCTGAAAATACTCTATATGGACCAAATGGTGTAGGTTTTTTGACGATCCCATTCCACATTTAGCCTCCATTTCCCCCTTATAATAAGCTCCACCCATCTGGGAATATGTAGATTTAGGCTACATTTACGCTAATCCGGATACATCTAGAAACGATCCGTGTCTGCACTTTCGTTTTCCAAAAAAAGTCGCTCATCCACACTGAAAGGTCTGAAAACACTCGCATCCCCGTAACACCCAATGCAAGATCCTGACCTCCAAAATGTACTTTCCGGGTTCTTGAAACGTTGCGGCAAAAACTGTCGTTTTTCGAAAGCCTCTTTTTCACACATAAACACAACGTTTTCATATCCATCCATCCAACGAAGAGAGAAATATGCCTTTTCAAATGAAAATGCATTAATGTGAACATGGCGACAGCTAGTTTATGAAGTAGGGGAATGATGTAGGTGAGGTGAGGAGGTCAATCGACGTTCCAACACATGATGTTCTATAGAGTTAAGGGTCTAAGCTCTAAAGTAGGAAATTTTCCAACCCATGAACCCAAAGAATCGCAACATTTTATTAATCCCTTGGGGAAATTGTTGGGTTGCAGTTGCTCACAGTAAAATTGACATAAAAAAAGATTAAAGTAACAATAAAATATAGGAAATATACATATTAAGTGAAACAAAAAGTGTAGCAGCAGTGAATCGGACGGCAGAAAAGTCAAACTACAACGAAAGCTATACATGTTATTGATCATGTAACAATTATTATTATTATCATTACAGTAGAACCTCGATACCCAAGACCTCCGTAGTTTGTGACTTTTCATTTAGAAAGTTTGGAGTAATTTCAAAACAGAGTGTGTACTAATAAATTGCATAAGAATGTTTGAAAAAACTATTTTATTATTGTATTATTTATTGAAAGTAGTAAAAATTCGTTTTATAAAGTTTTGAGCCTCGCTCTGTTTACAAGAAAGTTCTTTATTTTTCTATTTTTCCTATCACCTTTAAAATAGTTCACTTGCACAGTAATACAGCGCTCCCAGTGCTCCTGCGACTTCTGGCATGTGTTCTGGAAGTCGTCTTTTCCAAGCTCGTCAACCACCTTCTGCGATTCGCACCGGTGTCAAAAAAGGACGATATCTGTTGGCTGAAGTTCGGTGCTCCTTGTGACTGCCATCTGTTGATGGAGCTAGCTTTGTGCATGTTGTGGCACACGTTTAAGGATTTTAGTTGAAAAGGAAAATTGTCATGCTAGCGCATCTGAAGACGTATGTTTTGTTCTTATAATGTGCAGTATGTTTGAATGTTTTGGAACATTAACTTATTACCAAAAATAAGTAAGTTATCGACTGAAAACAACAATGACGCAGAAGATTTCTCTATTCAGTGCAGAGGTGATCCTTAAAGGAGTCGAGTTTTTTTTTTGCAAATGTTTTGTACGATATTCCAAATGTGACTCTTCAAACTGAATGTATTTAGATGGATATTAGCACACACTGCACCTAGTTATCTTTTCTAGTTACATTCCCTATAAAGTCATGAGAAATGTGAGGCAAATTCTCTCTCATTTCTATACTCGTGAACGTATTATATAAAAATCCCAATCAAGCGTTTCAAAGCGGCGTTGTTTATGCTAGGTATTACGCTGGGGGATTAGCTTGCTCGAAAATCCCTCTTTAACTGCTCATTAGACTCAGAACTTTGTTTGCTTTGATAGATTTACACGCGAACGTTTTCTTCCCCGGCGTCTTTGTTCACAAATGCTCTGTGTAGCGCTATTACAATGCAATCACGCTAACGTTTGTAACGCTGTTAGCGATCACAGGTCTATTGGACGTGTAAAAAAAAAGCGTTTAACGTAGCATGTCCAATTTCCATAAAACAAAGATTTTTATATGACTACGAATATTTAAGCTGTAAAAAAGCCTATAATGTACTATATAATAATATACACAAATTAATTCGATTTTTATTTAATTTATTTATTTTTATCGGTATGAATGAACACTGCCTTGCTACGCTTTTCTTGACGAACGACAAACAGTCATGAGAAAGACAAACAGGATTTATTATTTATTTTTTTTCTCATCTGGTCATCTCTATTTCCATTAATCCCATCTAATCGAGGCGAGCTGATGGACTCGGATGCTTGATTGACCCGCTGATTGCCCTTCAGCTCATCCCAAACAGGACACACCTCCGCGATTTCAGGGAAGCTCATTTAGAAGAGCTGCATTATTTAAAAAGCACATCTGGGGTTTTTTTTTTTTTTTTTTAAACCTCAAAGAAAGAGATCGCTTTCTTTCAAGCTGCTGCTTGAAAACATCTTGACGAGACCTTGAATGTTTTTAACTCTTGGACATGTGTCAAGGAATAAAAAATGAAATTTTTTATGGCCTTCAGTAGAAAGGATAACATTTTAAAATGTTTTATTTGTGCAGTGATTTAAAAAATAAAGACATTTCTTCTGGCATTTTTATATATATATATATATATATATATATATATATATATATATATATATATATATATATATACTTATTATTATTATTATTATTATTTATTTATATAAAATATATATAAATTGATGTTTGATGAGTTTTTAAAAAGTCGTTTTTGAATTGCAATAGCTTTAACTATATATAGTTGTGTGAAAAAGAAAGTACACCCTCTTTGAATTCTATGGTTTATGTATCAGGACAAAAGAAAATTAAATGTCCTTAGCAGTTCTTCAGATAAACAACATTATAGGACATATTACACCGTGGCATTTTTCATTTCATAAACCCCCCCCCCCAAAAAAAAAAAAAAAGAAACCCTGAGAGAAACCCTGAGTTAAAAAGTAAATACTCCCTTACTGCTTCCATAGGAATTAAAAGGCTAAGTAGCAGCCAGGTGCTGCTAATCAAATGCCCTCGCTTAATTGATCATCAGTGAGTGTGACCAGCTCTATAAAAGCCCACGTGTTAGCAGTTTGCTTGTCAGGAGTGGTCAGGTTTGTGTTAAGGCAATGCTGAGGAGAAAAGGCATCAGCGATCATGCGCTAACCCCTACTGAACACTTTTGGGATAAATTAGCCCATTACCCCAAGCCCCCTCACTTCACCTACATCAGTTACTGAATTTAACACCCTTGTGATTAAATAAATCTCAAATAAATCTCCACAAAATCCACTGAAACATCTTCCTAGAAGAGTGGATCTTACAGCAAATGGGGGCTAAATGCAGATTGAAATGTTCTAAAAGTATATATCTAAAGTTCAAGCTAGCAAGAAAAATTTGAATTAGTTCCTCAAAGTGTTTGTTTGTTCGCTAAAAATTAAAGTTGTTCAAATAAATCTCTTCGCTATGTTCATTTCAGTTCTAGTTTCTGTTTAGCTAATCTTCTAAGCTAGTAAACTTAGCAATCGAATTTCTCCGAACTAAAGTTTCCTAATGATATTTTTTTCCGCAGGGGGTAATGGGTCGCAAGCTAACAAAGCATTCCGCAGTTTTAGTGAACAAGCTGAATTAGCGAGCTAGTATTAGCTAATGCTAGTGTGCTAGCTAGAATTTTTGGATATATATATTTGGACGTACAGCTTTTACTGTGTATGTGGTTCTTTCTCAAATTAGCACAGATTTGCAGGCATACAGTTTTTATTGAATGATTTTGGATGCGGTAGCACGAAATTTTTATTTCCGTTACACCGAGACCCAACCCTGTTCCATGGGTCGGAGTGGAAGATCACCTGATCTACTTTGTGGGTGAAAGAATCTTCACAAACGTCCATAAAATCTAAGTAACATCTTCCCAGCGAGTGGCGTTTGTGAAATGGGAAAGTTCGAAAAGCACATACCAATTTTATGCACAAACCACTGTCTGTATATTGTATATTCATATTTTTTTGAACGTTACTCAGTCACGGCTGTTTTGCGTGGCCTTGAAAAGTTCGTGTAAATGGGTTTGAGTAATAATTCAGCCCTCTTGAGTTAATGGCACAGTCAAGAGATATGAAGAGGCGCTTGCACTTGTAAATACATCACTGTCACTGTCGGCTCGTCACTGTCGTCTGGTGACCTTCTTTTGTCGTGGGTTATTGTGTTATCGTTTGTCAACTGCAGTTAATTAAGGATGAGTCGATGTATCATGCTTCTGATACTTTCCCCCCTCTCTTCATTCTTAAGACTCTAGGGAGCGTACAATGATTCAGGATTATCATCCTGCTGGCGGATTTGGTTGTTTTTAGAATAGCAGGGCAATAACTTTTTGATTTTTCCTTCCCCTTTATCAAATTAGATTTTGAACCCGGGTGCAGTAGAAGCCTGTATATAGATTCTGACACTGATTTCAGGAAAAGTTTACACTGATGGGATGTGCAATCTATCTGACAAGGTTTTTATATATATATATATATATATATATATATATATATATATATATATATATATATATATATATATCCTCTATAAGCAGAAATGTAATCAGGTTGAATGCAAATCCTCCATCTTTCCTCTACAATTTATCATACAGCATCTAGCAGATACCAGTAGTTCTGAGGGATGGGTTCCAGAATGGGTTTTTACTAGTTTCAGCTCTGAAACTTAGTTAGCTGGTGTTGGGAACATAAGCAGCAATTAGATTCAATATAAAATCAGAATTTGTTCTGTTTTTACCGCAAAAGAATAATTTTACATGATTAAAACTATCTTGTATCTAAAAAAAATCAGTCTCGGGCCATGCATTTCAAACTTCAGTGGTGTCCTGCCTGAATCAATCCGCCTCTTAATACCATCATTATGACACCACGTCTATGGAAACCATCAATATCTAGAAACACAGTGTAACCGAGTGCTGCATCTTGTACAGTGACAATAAATGCTGTTACTAAAGCAAGGAACCCAATAAACACAAATCAACATGTCTTCTTTCACTGGAAAAGTAGCAGCTGTTCATCGAAAACAGTCTTTTGAACAGTTTTGGTCAATCTTTCCTTACGGCGTGCAGATTGCCGGGAAAAGTCCGTCTTGTAAACGTCCTTGTAAGTGCGACCCAATCAGTTTCTTCTCCTCTGTCAGTCATTTTGCAATGGGGGAAAAAAAACGCAAATATGTTTGAACTTGTGCAGTTTGCTACAGATGCAGGTTTGCGAGCTCTGATTAGTGAGCGCTCTGACCATACAATCAAAGGACGTGAAAATGCCAATGTTATTGGACCCCTGTTCTGTGACGCCAACTCGAAAAATAATTGGTTAAAGCAACAGCCTTCAAGTAACCTGGATTTGAAGTGGTAAGTCAAGTCAAGTCGTTTTTTTTTTTAATTATCATTTCAACCATATAAAGTGCAGTACACAGTGAAACGAAACAACGTTTCCCCAGGACCAAGGTGCTACAGCAAACACAAATTAACAAAAGGAACACAGAAGTACACAAGTCTAAAAGTATAATGCACATATGCAACATTTAGTGCTAAAAAATTGGAGCCTGAATGCTTCTGTACCTCTTTCCAGATGGCAGAAGAGTGAAGAGTGTGTAAGGGGTGTGTGTGTGTGTGTGTGTGGTCAGCCACAATGCTGGTGGTTTTACAGATGCAGTGTGTGGTGTAAATGTCTGAAAACCCGATCTTCTCAGCTGTCCTCACTATCCACTGTAGGGTCTTGCGATCCGAGACGTTGCAGTTCCCAAACCAGGCATGATGCGGCTGCTCAGGATGCTTTCGATGGTCCCTCTGGAGAAGCGTGTGAGGATGTGTAGTGAAAGCTGTGCCTTCCTCAGCTTTCTCAGAAAATAGAGATGCTGCTGGGCTTCCCTTGTTATAGAGCTGATGTTGAGGTAACAGGTGGGGTTCTCTGCAAGGTGAACACCAAGGTGGAGCAGTCAATTTGTGTCCCCCTGAAGTCAACAACCATCTCTTTTTTGTTTAGTCTACATTCAGAGACAGGTTGTTCGCTTTACACATCCTCTGCACCTCCTTTCTGTTGGCAGACTCCTCTGTCGCTGATGAGACCCACCACGGTCGGGCCATCAGCAAACTTAATGATGTGATTTGAGCTGTGCTTTGCTCCACAGTCGTGGGTCAGCAGGGTGAACAGCAGGGGACTGAGTACACAGCCCTGAGGGGCCCTTGTGTTTAGTGTGATGGTGTTAGAGATGCTGTTCGTGATGCGGACTGCCTGAGGTCTTCCAGTCAAAAAGTCCAGGATCCAGTTACAGAGGGAAATGTTCAGGCCCAACAGGTTCAGATTCCCAATCAGGTGCTGAGGAATGAGAGTGTTAAATACTGAACTGAAGTCTATAAACAGCATTCACACGTATGAATCCTTGTTTGCGACCTGCAGTGGTTCTAGCGTTGCAGGCAGCAGGGTCTTTATGTGCCCCATGACGAGCCCCTCAAAGCATTTCATGATTATAGGAGTGAGCGCAATGGGACGCTAGTCATTGAGGCATTACGCAGATGGTTTCTTCGGCACGAGGATGATGGTCATTGTCTTGAGGCAAGTTGGAACAGCAGCACTGCTCAGGGAGCTGTTGAAGATGTCGGTGAGAACATCTGCCAGTTAGGCTGAATGTTAGGGACCCCAGTAACGCTTGATGACTGCTGAAATTTGATTGGATAGAAACACGAGCCTACAATGACAGAAATGCTACAGAACAAAGGGAATTGACTATTGGAAATAATTTAAGACATATTGATGGACAAAATTATAGTAAAATGTAGATCAGTGATTGAGAGTTAAGATCAGCAGAGAAGGCCTATAAAAACTGAACCAAACATACAAATACATGATTTGCCTTTCACCTCTGCAATATTTCTACCCAACAGCTATGTGTTGGCTGATGTGTGTTTGATAGGATTTTTTTTATGGTTTGTGACAGTCTGTGTTTTTACCAAACACGTTATCAAAGCGAATCATTTCTCGACACTAAAGGACTGCTTTTTCGCATGTGTCATGTCTTACGGACGTTCCTGTCACCACGCTAGCTTCCACACACAGCAGACTGAGAAAAGAGTTGTCAAACAAAGGTGTGAAGAAACTCGACAAGTGCAGTCGCGATGATTAAGACTGTGCTACAATCCAATTCATGTAGCGGTTTCTTCTGAGAGCTTTTTATTTCTGATGATCGAGTTATAAGATAGCATTAAAAGATACATGCTAACATTCTGAAGGAAAGAATTATAACGGGTTCCTTTCCTAATGTTTGTCGGAAAACAAATACAGTCAACACAAGTTGTTTAGTGAAAAGCTAATGTTAGCTAGTCTATGCTAAGCTACATTAGCTGTGGCTTAACAGTTCAAGCTCTGGGTTGCTCTATTTTTATTATTATTATTTACATACTTTTCTTTGCTATTTACATGTAATTTACTCACAAGAATCATTTCTCTTCCCATGATAATCTTTTTTTCCAAATCATAGTTACACATGATTCATTTTAACGTTTCTTTTTTTTTTTTTGGCCCGAAAATGTTTCATTTTAAGCACTTTATCGTAACAAGATTATGGTCAACCAGCAGACCAACAATGTGAACAGTTTACAATTTAATCAACTGCTACGGAAGAGTCCAACATTTCTGTCTCTAACAGAAGAACTTGTGTGAGATGAAGACCAGGAGAGAAGATGTTAGCAGACTGCCTCACATTCAAACACTGAGGTGGAAGGTTTGAGGTTGTTTTGGAGCAGGGAAGGTTCGAGACCAACATGGCTACCGTTCCATACTTCAACGGCATGTGATTCCGTCTGGACTGCAGTTCATTGGAAGCGACTTCACTGTACAGCAGGAAGATGGAGGTGGGAGCTCAGTGGTTAAGGCATTGAACTTTGGATTGGAAGGTCACATGTTCAATCCCCCCACCACCACCAAGCTGCCACTGCTGGGCCCTCCCATGCTCAGTTGTACGTCGCTCTGGATAAGGGGGTCTGCCAAATACTGCAAATGTAAATGTAAGAAGCATACGAAGCCGAGTACTGCCCAGACACTGCACCCAAATCCTATTAAACTGTTCCTGGTTGAACTTGATAACGTCAAATAGTGAACATCTTGGTGAGTTTTTCAGGAGGGATGGCAAATTATTTCAGCGGAATGCTTGGAGAAACGAACTGTCCAGATGCCGAGTGTGTGAAGCTGTTCAAGGAAGGATTTTCCAATTAAATTAAAGTCTGTATCTTTTTATATATATTTTGGCCAAAGGAAATCTTCATATTGTTAATTTACTAGGATGCACAGAAACGATCGACGTGTCTCTCATAAACCACAAGACTCGATGTTTCCAAACTTTTGACAGGCTTTGTAGAGATAAGCAAAGTTATACAAGTCTATGTGCAAAGCTGTACACATGCATTGCTATTAGGAAAAGAATTTATACACTACTGAGATGAGAGCCATTTACCACACGCGGCATGCTTGCGTTTGGATAGACGTAATTCTATATGCAGTAATGGCTTTCTTTGCTCGAATGATGCGCAATCGAACAAATTTCAAATCAATCACCCTTGCTTGATGGGAAAGAATTAGAAAGCAATCGAACGTCGTTATGACGGCGGTGGCGCAAAAAGAATCCAGGGATGTCCAGGAATCATGTGGATAAGAGCTGGCGCAGGAGTTACTTAATGAAACCATGAAGTGCTCTGGGGAGGGCATGAAAATATGAACGTGTAGGAGATATAAGCAGAGACGCATGGAAAGAAAACCTGAATCTGGGACGAGGTGATTGAGTGAGTGTGTGGGGTGAGGGTGGCTTGCAGAAGCGTGCACAGAAGGTCCATGCTTTTGCTGGTATTCCTACAGGACATTTAAGCAAGCAGGAGATACTATTTAAGCATGGTTTCTTGAGGTTCTAGTTCCTAGGGTGGACATTTGAGATTTACTTGTAGACTAACTGTTTTAGGGATTGGATGTGTGTTGCTCTTTGCAAAGCTTTTCCTAAAGTCAGGAGTCCCATAATGAGCCACCAAATATATGACCATGCCTCGTGGTCAAATGGGTCATTGGCGTAATCCCGTCCATGGCTTGGTTGCAGATCAGATTTCCTCACTGCTTGATCTCAAGGCCCACAAATGTCCCATGGCTTCACTGTATATCCAATTACTCCTTCCCAGATTGCTTCATCGCCTCTGCTCCTACTGTAACCGAGGCAGGTTTAACAACTTGCTCGTTTTGTTTTTTTCCAGTCTCTCTTTCTGAGCTGCAGAAAGATGCATCAGGATCCTCAGCACGTAGTGAAGATTGCTCGTGAAAAGGCTTTTTACGGAGTTCCGTGATGTTTCTGTTACTGTATAATGCAGCTCCGTGGTACATTTTATTGACCTTCTCAACCTTTTACTCTCGGAGCACAACGCTAAGCTCTTGTAATCAACTTTTTTCTTTCGGCCTCCCGTTGTTGTACTGATTGAGCCTTCAGAGGTTCATGTGAGGTCCACTGTGTCTTTTGTTTTACACTGTGATTTAATGCGACGCCATATCATATTGTCTACAGAATTTTGCTTTCAAAAATTGAAAAATCCCCCCCCTTAGCATGAAGAACAGCTTTACACACTCTCAGTATCTGGACAGTTTGTTTCTCCAAACAGTCAGCTGAAATACATGGTGGTTTTCAGTAGAGATTTCTTTACGATTCAGTTCATCCCAAAGCAGTTCAATAGGATTTAGGTGCAGTGACTGGGCAGACCATTCTGTGGATGGATGGATGGATGGATGGATGGATGGATGGGTAGGTGGGTGGATGGGTGGATGGATGGATGGATGGGTGGGTTCTCCAGATAATGTTTGGGAGCTTTGACATATCCTTCATACACGTTGTCTTGTATGGTCAAGCAGTTCCAATGAGCCGCAGTCCAGATGGAATTACATGGTGGTGAAGTATGGAATGGTTGCCATGTTGGGTCGGGATTCCTTTTACCCCATCCTTCCAAAACAACTCCGAACCATTAAACCTCAATGTTTAGGTGTGGTTGTGAGGCAATGTGTCTTCTCTCCTTGTCTCTGTCTCACAATTTTTTCTTTCAATATCCTAGTCTGTTAAGGATTACATGAATTGACAATGATTTGAAGCATCCTACAGCCACAAAAAGATCTTGTGGTTGGTTCTCCAAGATGGTTGGAAAAACCTACCTGCTGAGTTTCTTAAATTGCATGCAAGTGTACCTAGAAGAATGAATGCTGTTTCGCAGGATAATGGTATCGATTTTGTTTTGTATTTACCATCAATTTCGATCATTGATTGAAGAACACTTCTATTTTTGAACGCATATATATAATAAACAAAATAAGAATAAAAGTTTATCGTCATTGTTTTTTTTTTGTTGATGAATTCTACATTTCTACTGTGTCAGTAAAAAAGAAACAGAAAACCGGTAAAGAATGCAACATATTTTTGTAAGCGACAAAATTTCCAACAAAAAAAAAAAAACAATAATGAAGACTCCTGGGTATTGGATACAAAACAAACCACAAAAAAAAAAAAAAACTTGAGTGTGACAGTCCCCAGAAAAAAGAGCTGTGGCAGATCGTCAGATGATCAGTAAAACACACGTTTGTGTATAAAACTGCACAAAAATTTACCAGAAATAAAACGTTTTTTCTTTTTTTTTTTTTTTTAAACGATATTTGTATTTATTAAACCGAATGGTTGGGGGTTGGGGGGGATTCTGAGATGGTACAAGGAATAAACCTTGAGAGGAACCAGATTCCAAATGAAACCTCAATAATTGACACATTTACATCAGTAGACTTCTACTGGGTCTTGTTGACATTTCACACTGTACATACACCAATAGGAGCAAAAGTATCAGGACACTTGACTTTTCCAGCCCATATGAATCTCCACAAATCTCCAAGTCTAGTGGAACATCTCAGAAAAATAGAGGTTATTATAATGGCAAATTGAGACTCAATGAGAACTCCATACAGATGGAATCCGAAGAGTAGGCTGGAACAAATTTTTTTTAGAATTATTTCCAAGGTCTCATTTCTTTTCACTTCATTATTTTTGAATTCGTTTTTTCATCGAAGATTTGCCCTGCCTCTGGTTCACCAGCTCTTCTTTATTACCTACCAAAAGTGGTCCGATAACCCCAACCATCAGAACACCTGACAAGACCTGTCCCTCATGTCAGACGAGCTCTGGCTTTGAAAGATCCTGAATTTGATGCTCAAAGTCACTTAGATCCTTAAACTCATCCATTACATATTGTTTTTTGTACTAAATCAATCCAATCAATTTTCGAATTCTATTCTAAAATTAAGCCATTTGATTTTGGATCGGAAGGTCAAAAATTCAAATCTCACTACCACCAATTTGCTGGACCCTTGAGCAACGCCTTTAACTGCTCAGTTGTGAGTCACTCTGGATAAGGGCATCTCTCAAATGCCATAAATACAGTACATTAAGAATTAAAAAAAAAAATTAAGCTTTCGGAAGAGCTGTAATGCTCTTCTTGGGTATGCAGTACATTTATTTAACCGTCATCATCATTTGTACCGCACACTTAATTCATCATCTTCTTCATCATTCAAGTATCTTCACCGCTGAGTACCCTTATAGAAATTTCCGGGTAAAAATGACTTAGGTTTAAGACTATTGAAAGTGTTTAAGAGCAGAGGAAATCTTTATAAGAGTGTTGGGACGGTTTATAAAGCCTTAAGATATCCAGGTATTTTGAATACTGTACTGTATACATATTAGGTTGCCACTTCATGGATTATCGCCTATCGCGGGGATGGGGGGGATGCGGGTGTGGGGTCTATGGAACGTAATTAATTACTAGATATGGATTTTTACATCCAGCCAAATGTTTACATATACAGTATTTATTGGTTGATTTGTAAATGCACAACCTTCGGTACTCTCTTCTTGCACGCGACCTTCATCTTCATACCGTATATTTGACTTGACTTGATATGAAGCTTAAGATTGAGCCAGGCAGGAGGAAAAGAGGAAGCCCAAGGAGGAAGTTTATGGATGTGGTGAGGGAAGACATGCAGGTGGTTGGTTTGGCAGATGTTGAGGTCCAGGTGATCTAGAGATGGACGATAAGCTCTGGAGACCTCTCCAGCCAAAAGAAGTAAAAGTATATAAAACCTCTTTTGATGATTCATGAAAATGAAATATACTTCTATGGCATTTGTTTTCTTATCTAGAGCGACTCACAGTTTCCAGTTCTACAGCTGCATATTTAAAGGTTATGGGCCTTGCTCAAGGGCCCCCGCAGTGCCAGCATGGTGCTTGGACTGAACCCATGATCATCAAAATATTATTCATTGAGCTATTGCATCCGCAGGGTCAATTTTTTTTTAAACATTGTGTTAAGCACAAACTGACTCAGCACTTTTTTTAATACGCTTCTATACAGACTTTTAGGACACAGTAAGATAAAGTCGGAAAATTCGTAATTAAACTTGTTTCCTGGGATGAACAGTAACCGTGATGTGCTTTTAAAACCTCAAACGACTAATCCTGAATTAATAATGGAAGCATTTGCACTGAATCCTCTCTCCTCTCCTGTGAAAACGAATGAGGAAAATGAGAAAAGGAATATATGGGAATATTGACGTGTTTTTTTTTTCTTAGGCTTTTTATGTTCAAACTCTTTACACTCTCTTTTCCATACACATTTTCGCATCCCCCATTTACTCCCTGTTTGCTGTTATGAGCTCCATTCTTCTGGGAAGATGTTCTAGATTTTTGTTCATTTCAGCCACAAGGGGGTTTAGTAAATCAGGTACTGATGTAGCTGAGGTAGCAGGAGTTTCCTGGGGTGCAGTCGGCATTCACGTTCATCCCGAAGGTGTTCGATAGGTTTCTATAGCAGGAGATCATCTTCTCGAAACCAAGCTCTGTAGCCCACCATTCGAAATCTCAAGATGTTCCAGTCCATCGAAATTGATTCTATATTTACGATTGTGTACGTCTGACTTGCAAAGTGAGAATAGATTGGGAAAGAACCATATATGGGAAGATGTTCCACTAGATTTTGGAGATATGTAGTGTTTGTAAGGTCAAGTAGATGAAGCGAGAAGGCTTGGGTCTGTATCAGGAGATGTTCCATGTTCTCCCTGAACATGGGGCATCTCAAAACATCCAATAGAGAAAGGTCAGGTGTCCCAAACAACCAAAAAAAAAAGGAAAAATTCTGGTACATTTTTTGCCTCTGTTTTAAAATTCTCCTTTTCTATTCCACACGGTGTTCTGCAGTGTCTTCGTGTGTAATATATTCATGTGTGAAGCGGCGCTATGGTCTCCTCCTGTTCTCCTTCATACTTGCTCATCGTCGTCCTGCTGCTGTGCAGATTGTCCCGCTCGATGCTCCAGCAGTTCTTGCTTGTTGTTTCTGTTAACCGCAGAAAGCCAGATGTGGTGTTAATGCTCCTGAGCACTGCAGATCTGTACATCTCATCTTCCTGCTGCTCCAATTCAGAGCGTCTCTCTCTATCTCTCCACCTTTCCCCGGTCTCTCACATTTCTTTTCTCCTGGGGGCCGTCTGCTTTTCATAGCGTATTCTCTTTGTGCTCTTTAGGACAGATAGATTACAGCCGGGTTTCAATAAATTAAACAACTGGAGGTAGGAGTTGAAGCAGAGGGAAGTCTCTGGGCAGCTGCTTTAGCTGCTCTAATGTAAAGTCTGGAACTGAACTCGAATCTCGAATCTGATTGGTCGGAAGTTGTTGATTTTTCATTTAACTATTTTTAATAGGATTTTATTGATATAGCCCTTTTTTTTTGTGGTGGGTCAGTGGTTAAGGTAGTGGGTTACTGATCGGGAGGTCAGGGGTCTCCAGCTCCAGTATTGCCAAGCTGCAATGGTTGGGCTCTTGAGCAAGGCCCTTAAGCAAGGCCCTTAATCTTGCACTCTGACTCTTGTATACATGAAGAAAGGATTTCACTGGGCTTTTAGCACATCGTCCCGAATTAGCTTGACCGAATTAGTCCTAATAAGTGAGCTAATTTTGACATTGCCAAGGAAAAACTCCCTGAGACTTCATAAAGAATTTCAGTCCAAATGGACTCCCATTTCCTGTTCCTGTCTTGTTGGTTTTTAAAAGCGATTCTCGGAGTAGAGCCAGAATGTTGGAGGAAGCCGTTAACAGTTGATCACTTATTTTACATCCAGTTTGTTAAAGAGCCCATGAACCCAAACAATTCCAACAATAAAATGGTGAGAAAATGAGGTCTATTTTGAATATTTAACATTGGGAGCAAACGATTGATTTGAAACATTTACGATTTCAGTTTCAGTGCAGAAAACGAACGAACACAATGCCCAAGGACCATTTCAATGCTGTTTTGGTTTGTTTTACCATCCTACGGTTAGTTTTTAATAATTTACTAAAAGATGGAAGAAGAAAAAAGTAAAAAAAAAAACGCTAATGATGCTTTAACAAAAATGGCTGCATTCATTGTTTACTTTTGCAAAATGTGACACTGTGGTATTAATTTTTTCATTATTTGTTTTAGATTTTAATATATATATAGATACACACACTGTATGGACAAAGGTATTGGGACACGTCAAAACTGTTATCCCAAACCTGAAGGCGCACAATTGTGTATTCCGTTTTTGGATGCAATAGCATGAGATTTTGCCTTCACTTGAACTTGGAGACCAAAAACCTGTTCCAGCACAACAATACCCAAGTGCACAAAGCAAACTCCATGAAAATATGCTTTGCATGGGTTGGAGAGGAAGATTTTCCTGCTATTGAGCGCCAACACTATTGAACACCTTGGGGATGAATGTGAACGCTGAAGACTGCACCCCAGGAAACCTCACCTGCATCAGTACCTGACTTTACTAACACCCTTGTGTCTAAACGACTACATGCACACTCCAAAATCAAGTAAAAACATCTTAGTAAAAGAGTTAAGGGAATTATATTAGGAACATTTTGGCAATATTGTTATGTTATGGGGCTCCGTTTTTTGAAGCTTGTGAAACCGGGAAAAACCCAGGAAATATCTATATATTAGCCGCTTTATTGTTTAAGCCGCGGGGTTCAAAGCGTGGGAAAAAAGTAGCAGCTTATAGTCCGTAAAATACGGTAAATAAAATGTATATTAAAAATATATATATTTTATTTTTATTATTATTATTATTATTTATTTTTTTTTATATAATTTTTTTAAATTGTACAAATATTTAAAGAAATCCTAGAACACACATCACACATGAAGTTCACTTAGGTAATATTTTATTTGCTCGTTTAAATTTTTCAAAACTATTTTTAAATTTTTTCTTTATATAATAAATCATGTACTTTGAGGTCAATAAAGAATCGTCACAATTCGAAAACAGAAAATACTGTAGAAAAAGAACAGCACTGGTAGAATTTGAATAAAAACAAACAACCAAAACAAAAAAAAAACCTGAAATGCACCGAATGCAGGTTTAGCTCGTAGTCTGGACTTTGCTCTCGTCTCGCTCGTTCTCGTGGAGCAGGAGAGCAGAGACTGAGAAGGACGACGTAAAGGCTGGAAAAGGACAAAATGGAGGGACAAGTGCACCCACGCACTCGTACACATGGCCTGAAAGGATGGACAGATTAGCGATGGACTGCAAATTGTGAGATTTCCAGGATTGCAGGATATTGTTAGGAGGTTTTTTTTTTTTTTTTTCACACCTCATTTATGGACAAGACAAAATTTCTGGCTGTACCATCAGTTTAGTGTTGAGCAGGAAGTCTGGGGGAGCCTTAAAGATTAGCTGATGAAAGCAACTCATATGTTTTTGGCTTCGTGATCAAATCTATACCTAGCAACATTTACTAACATTCATTTTTTTTTTTTTTTTCTCCCTTTTTTGAATTTTTTTTCTTACTGAAAAAAAAAAATAAAACAAAAAAGTTCAGCCCAAACCATGATCGAGGAGCAGGTATAATTTTGCGTCTATACAACAGGCTATAAAACACCACTGTCACAGTCCAGAGAGCACATTTAGATGTTGGTGTATAAACATGTGTAATAAGATACTGTTGCGTGCATCAAGAGTTTCTCGAATGGTCGCTTTTCTTTTTTTTTTTCCCGTTCATTTGTATGTTTAATGGCCTTACAGTTTTCCTCCGGCTGAGAACATAAGGCTTTGAGATTGCTTTCGAGATTGCTTTTGGATCCCCCTCACTCTGGCAGGCTTTTGGCCGGTTTCCTTGCGTTACGTTTCGTTTCCGGGAGGCTCTTGAGAACCTTCGCTGGTGTCTCTCAGTGCAAAGAACAATCACAACCTCTTCTTCTGATTGTTATTCTTTTGGCCTGGCATGTTTTTTCTTTCTTTTTTTTTGTGTGGGAAAACATTCTGGCAGGATTGACACATTAGCAGTAGTCTCTCTTACGCACAATCCTGGCATTTCGTTGGCCCAGATGGGTTTCATATTGATAACCTGCTTTGCAGTTAATTATCAGGTATTTAATCAGCCATGTTTTGCTCAAATGCCCCCTTGTCCAGCTGACGCCATGCCAGCACTGTCCTTCTGCGCCTGCCATCGGGGACGTGAGTGAAACCTTCAATCTGCAGTGTAATGCGATATCTTAGATAAACAGACTATGCTTTTTTTTTTTTTTCAAGTTGTCTTTTTTTTTTTTTTCTCCTCCCCTCCCAAGTTCTTGCTATTTTACACAGGATATGGTACTGTTTTATTCTTTCAAATAGAGGGAAGAAGAAAAAACAAACAAAGCAAAAAAAATATATATCCAGAAGTCCTGAAAAAACAAAAGATTCTGGAGCACGTCCAGCGAAAGAGCAATCAAACGTAGTACTCCTTGTCCTTGTTTGTCTTGGTCTTGGTGGTGCTCTTGGCCACGTTGGCTGGTTTCTCCTTAAGGACGGTGCCGTTAGACTGCGCCGAGTTGCTAATGTAGTTGCGGCTCTCGTCCACACGATACGAGCCCTCGTCCCGGTTGCGGTATTTGTACATGGCGTAAAGGAGGATGAGGATGCACAGGGCGGCCGCTGCAACGATGCCCACCACCATTCCCGTGGTGCTACTGGACTCACGGACCACCTCCACCGGGTCGGGGTACCCCTTCAGGCCCGGACCTGTCGGGCTTGCTGTGCAAACACACACACAAACACAAAGGTTAATCTATATTCAAAGTTTACTTTATTTACACATATGCATCACAAGATTCTGGATTCTGATTGGTCAGAATGTCACAGGTATATATTATCGAACTTGTTCAAAAAGCAATTATTTCTATATGAACAATAAATATGTTGTGACTCTCCATGCAGCAATATGGTCAGCTATTGAAACGGTCATGTTTTCTGTAACGAAAGAACGATTTTATCATTCAAATTCAAGAAATGAGTCTCCAGGATCAACACTCAGCAACAAAACATGCATTGTCCTCATTGGTGTCCCATACATATTTCCTCTAGGCCTTCAGTGGTGTCTGGCCTGAAACAATCCACCTCATAATCCGATCGTTATGATGCCACGTCAATATTGTAACGAAATGTGAAGGACGTAAAAATGCTGACATTATCGGACGCCTGCTAGATGGCCCTGGAGTCAGCAACTTGAAATCCGATTGGTTAATGTAATCTGACACTTGTAGAAAAGAAATGCTATGAAATAAAGAGAATGGTTTATTGGGAATAATTTAATAAATATTCATGGACAAAGTAATTTTGATAGAGATTAGGACAGAAGAGAAATCCTTGCTGGCCCTGATGGCCCTCCATGGGGTTGTCCCTATTATGAGATGCAAAGCCTCTTGTATCTCCTTTCTGCTTTTCCTGCTATAAAAAAAACAAGCCCTTTTCAACTTCCTGTTTTCAATCTATATTCCCCTGAGCTCAGGGTTTGTTTAATTCAAAAAAAAGAACACAGAAATGAGAAAATTGTTACTGGATCACTAATCGCAGGGCCGACTTTTGCCGCAATAAGAACAGATGGCGAGCGCCTGCCCAAATTGACGTTCCCAAGTCGGTGGCACTAACTTGGCACACCGCGACCACGTCCTCTGGAAAACTGTGCTGTAAGTGATCCTTGGCTGCACGTGCAAGACCGAAACAATAATGCTTTATTCAGGGGGGGCAGCACCTTATCGAAAAGAGCAGCAGAGTTCTAGACAGACCCGCGAACAAATGCAAATGTGCAGTTATGGTGCAAATTAGAAACGCAGGCAGCTTGGGTCCCCAGATGAAACCGGTGACCGCCCTTTTTAACGTACTCTAAACGCTTGATAAGGGGGGGATTAACGACTTCAAGCCAGTGCTTTGGGAGCCATTTGCCTCTTTGAATGGGAAACTGATTACATATCAGCAAGCCTCCATTATGTACGAGAGCCATCCAAATTATAATCCGACTCCCATCAACTCTGATAACACTCGGCACCGTAACCCTTCATTAGTCTCTTTATCTCTTTCTCTTTCCTGCTAATGCTCTGGGCTGATGAAACATCTCTTTATTCACATCTACAGTATACATTCCTCTACAGACAATGATAAGCCTGTTTTTAGTATTTTTTTTTTCTCAGGCTCATCAATTATTTTAGAAAACATGACTGATCTTTTTATATCTTCAGGCACCACATTGGCACGGCCTTTCAACTCAACCTTGGGAAGGCCAGGAGCTTTTACAAATTATTGCTTCCTGAAAGTCTGATTTCACACTTGGTCCCTCACTCTTCTGGGAAGATGTTCCACCAGATGTTGGAAAGTCCTTGTGGAGATTTGTGCTTATTGAAAGGGCATTAGTAAAGTCAGGTGAGGTAAGGAGGCCTGGGTTGGTGTTCCAATTAATCCCCAAGGTGGTCAGAGCTCTGTCACAGTAGATCTTGCACTCCAAACTAAAAAAATGTGTACAAGGGCATTCCAATGCTGAGACGGGTTTGGATGTCAAAGTTCAAGTGAAGGGACAATTTCATGCTACCACATCCAAAGACCTCCTTTTTCCAAAAACCTTTTCTTTTAAGGACCTCGTCCAAAGACCTCCTCATTAAGAGCTCCTCTTTTCAAAACTTATTCAAATACCTCCTGTTTGCTTTGTTTGGGCAAGAACCACATATAGCTGTAAAAGTTCTCCATGCATTGAATGCTACCAGTCCGGTTTGTGCATCTCAGTGTGTTTTATATTGTAGAAGGTAAGTCCAGAGATGCCAGCAAATGCTGAAGGACAGGGGAAAGATGCCTCAGGGAATGGAGTGTGACTGAGCGTTGGAATGGATTAGCGCTTACTGCAATGGCCGGCATTATCCCTTCGGACAGGTGTGAAGCAAACTCAATCCTTCAAGGCAAAAAAAAAACAAGGAACCTGTGGGCCGTCACCTCGTCACGTAGGGAGAGGGGACGCCGTATAGCTTCGGGTGTTTGTTATTCAGGGTCAGAGAGAACTGCCAAGAGATATGCATGGATAGGTGGAAACCGAGACGTCGAATAACGACCAGTTAAAGATGTTGATTTATATTTGCATGAATTAGGTTTGGACCACCCACCCCACCCACCAGATATTTTGCTCTAGCATGGTAATTGAATTGCATGTAGAATGCTAATGCATGGCTGATTTTAATTGGCGTCATACCTTTTTAGATGCATATGTTGAGCTCAATTAAAAGGTAAATTGTCATCAATACACCGAAAAAAAAAAAAGAAAATCTGTCTTTTACTGCTGTCTTTGGTGACTTAGGTGCGAGCTCTCCTGCAGTCTGACACTTTCTGTGTTTCTCTTCTTCCTGGAGATGGGAAGCTGGCACGATGAGCCCAGGCTGAGCTTCACACCCGCTGCCTGGACTGATCTGTTGATTGGAATCACACTGGGGCCTGGCACTGGGACAGCATGCAGCTATTATACACTACCTCCAGAGCTGCACTTATTATACTCACACCAATCCCTGTCTAATAACATCTAACCCAAGATCTGATGGCAAGATTCCAGTGATATGGGTTTGAAGATGCTAAAGCTACAATATAGTGGTTACAGGGGAAGTAAGAGCGCAGTGGTTAAGGCTCTGGGTTACTAAAGTTAGGCGTTCAAGCCTTGGTATTGCCAAGTTGCCACTCTTGGGGCCCCTGAGCAAGGCTCTTAACCCTCAGAACTCCAGGGGTGCCCCTAACATTACTGGGATATACAAAGATGGAATTTCAAAAGTACATGTAACTAGTATAAAGCGTTTTTCTTTTCTTTTTTTCTTTTTTTAAAGGACCAGCTGGTTTGATAATATTCCAATGTATCTATCTCCAGCCCATTTCTATTCTTTTTTTTTTCCGGTCTTCAGGGTTTCCAACACGATTCGGAGATCTTCACACACTTCCAGAGGAACACCAAACTTTTTTCCTGCTTTATTTCCCACAACACGGCTTCCCAATAGAAGTTTTAATTTTTATCCATTTTTAGTTACTGCAAAGCTTTGACACTGAAGACTCTTTCCATTTACTGGTTTGATTCCTTTTTTGCAACAGACTAATCCTCTATTAGCATAAATACCAGCTTTACCTACTTTCAGCATCCAGACAGTTCATTTCTCCAAACATTTAGCTAAAAAAAAAAAGCTGTTCCTCTTGGAAAACTCGCCATTAGTTGGATGTTTTTTCCCAGAGCAGTTTAATAGGATTTAGGTTTGGTGACTGGGCAGGCCAGTCCATAATAGATGGATTTCACTCCAGACGACCGTTTGGTCCTTAAATAATGCATACAGAGCTTGGACTTACGAATTGTAGAACCAAAAAAATTCAATATAAGTGAATGATGTGTGTTTATCCCTGATGAGCAAATTTGGGGCGACTGTGTAAAGGAAACGGATCGTAAGAGGACGAAACCTTGAGAGGAACCGGACTTAAAAGGGGAACCTCATCCCCATTTGGTGTGATTATAAATCATAAAAGCAATACAAAACACCGGTAAGAGAGAAATAGCATGAGCACCGGAGTATGTGATTATGAATAATGCCCTTTCTACCATCCAATACAGCCACTGATTGAGCTGTTACTATAGAAGCGCATTCATATTAACACAAGGGCAAAGTGCAGAGCTCAGAACACCTTCTCGCTCATATTTAACACAAAAGCACTCGTGTAGACGAATAACACGATACAGCCATGCAGGTGGTTCTTTCTCCTGATTAAATATTAACGTAGAAAATGCAGTGGTTCTATGGCGGCAGGAAAAGGTCAGATTTGGAAAATTTCGATCTCTGCAATGAAGCTCACGGTCACTGACTAAACATATGAGGTTATCATGATCGTTGGACTAAATGAGATATAGAATTTTGAATCTTTCCAGGTTTCCTTCGTCCGAC
This sequence comes from Silurus meridionalis, assembly GCF_014805685.1. Lineage (NCBI taxonomy): Eukaryota > Metazoa > Chordata > Actinopteri > Siluriformes > Siluridae > Silurus > Silurus meridionalis. Next base: position 13,716,568 of record NC_060911.1, on the reverse strand, counting down.
TCGCCATCTACACGCACTCTGCTCTTTCTCAGCTCGCCGTTACTACTGTACGTGACGCCTTCAAGTTTTTTAAATAGCGTGGGCCCTTTAAAAATTTCACCCGTGTGCACTCAAGAGTAAAATTAGGTAGCCACAGAACAATCCCTAGAATGAAGCCATTTTCGATGATGGCCCAGCAAGAGGGTGGTACAGGACAGCCAAAGTGTGTGTATGATAGGGAGGAAGTACAATGATGAAATGATTTCGCATATCACAATAGGGAAATCTCAGAAACGGGGTTCCGTATAACCGAACTTGGGTTATCTAAAGTGAAGAGATGAAGGATAAGGTCATCAGTATATACAAGATGCCGCATCATGCAGTGGAGATGTGTTGGGTGTCTGAGGTCGCCCAACACATTTTTTTTTTTAATCCAGCAATTCAAAATGGAAAATAAAATGTGCAATTAAAAAGACAAAATGACCTTGAAAAAGTACACAATATGGACAATGTTTGTGAAAACCTGAGCATGGTATGGAACACCCCAGTCCCAGATCTGCTCTTATAATAACTCTTTTGGGTTTCTTCATCCCAGATATCAAACCATGTGAGGAAATGTTTAGTTAAAAATTAAGTTCTATATTGTTCTAGTTGTGGGTTTCTTCAGGGTTTCTTAATCCCAGCTCTTAAACCATGTGAGGAAATGTTTAGTTAAAAATTGTGCCCAAGTTCTATGGTGGTTCTAGTTGTAGGTTCCTTTAGGGTTTCTTCATCCCAGCTCCCAAATCCAGAGGCTACAAATTGACCCTAAGATCTATATTGGTTTATAAACTTGGATGAAGAAACCCACAACCAGTTTTGTGGGTTTGTTCAGGGTTTCTTTATCTGAGCTCTTAAACCATGTGAGGAACTGTTTCAGTTAAAATTGCCCCTAGGTTCTATGGTGTTCTCCTGCCTAGCACCCAATGTATTAGCCCTAAAACCATTCTCATAACCATGAGCAGACCAGAACCAGGCTCCAGCCCATATCTATAATAAAATGGTTACTGAACTTGAATGAAAAGAATACGGTGTTAAAGAGCACTTTGTTGAATGTGAACAGAAGGAGCCTTTGGTGTGTCTGAGGATTCCTGAGACTATCCCGAGGTGTCGCTTGGCTACAGATTCGAGCTTAGCTGATTAGCTTTAAAATGTCTAACAAGCTTGTCTGGGCCTCAACTTTTGCCAACATCTATAAACCCCCAGTCCATTGTCTTACCATGCATCCTGGCAAGAAGAGCAGAAGCCGCTAACTGGTTCGGAAACACAATCAGCAGAGATGAGAATACATACAGTGTTTTGAGTGATTTTTCCTCATTTGTTGCTCACAAAGGGATTTATTTATGAACAGAACATGAAGGGAAGCGAGGAAAGGAGGTCGTTCCGGGCGCCTCACGCTGCACGGTAACGGCCTGATCATGTCAGCCTTACGCCGTGACGACCGGACAACACGAGCAGACCTTTTCGTTAGTGGGATTGATGAGCATCGGAAGGAGGACGTTCTCGGGAACGTCAACACGTTTCTCATCCTTGCTCGACAGTAATGTCCGCATCGCACAAATTATGGCAACGCGAGACTGTCAAGACGAACAAATAAGCCGGCGCTCTCCGTCTGCAATAGGGCCTCTGGGCCTTTCACTCTGGCCTGAAAGAAGGCACGGTGTTCTGTATAGTCCTGCTGGCTTCACCGGGTAAGACGGAGGGGACGTAAGGCTATAAATAATGTATGTATTGCTTATTGAAAGCATTAAGCGCCGGAATAGAAGAAGCAAACGATCCATTTGGGATTCGTCCTGTTTTTTAAGCGATCTGTCTCACATCCCAGCAGGTTTCCAAATTGAACGCCGTTATGCTCAGACGCTATCTATTAAGGCAAATGGAGGACGGATCCTATTACCAGAGCCTATAGAAACTACCCCCAGTAGGTCCTGCGTTTATATTGACCTACAGCCGACTTAACGTACATCTCAATCGTTCAGCGGTAAACGGCGATCGTGATTCTGCGATCGGATTGGGCAGAGGGTCTTTTTAGTAGTGTTTAAACATTTGTGTCAATGTTTGCCCATTGCAAATTTTACATTTTATGGTGTTTGGTGGACACCATCATCCAAAACAACTCACAGCGATTACATTTGTATAAGTGAGCGTTTGAGGGTTAAGTGCCCCCAAAGGCAGCTTGGGGATTTAAACTTACAACCTTCTTATCAACATCTTAACCAATGAGCTTCCACTTGCTATGTGTGATTGAGGCAAAATGATTATTTGAAATACATTAATGTATATTATGATGGTGGTGTTGATGATGATGGTGTAGTGGTAATTATGATGGTGGTGGTGGTGATGATGAAGATGACAATGTGGTGGCTATTATGATGATGTGGTGGTTAATTAAACTATGATGCGGTTGTTATTATTATTATGACAGACCATTATTATAGTGATGAAGATGGTTTGTTAATTATAATGACGATTTATGATGCTGATGTGATGGTTTATTATGATTATGATGATCATTTGAATAATATATATTTATTATGAAACGCAGTCGCACCACATGACGCGCTGTGGCGTTCCGTCTCGCAGCCAGGTCAGACTGCCCGAGTCCGATTGTTTTGCAGGAAAAGGAAGTCTGTGCGCATTATTTTGGTCTTATTCAATTTACATCGGCTTTCTATTAAGTTTCATATTGACTATAAAATCTTGCTTTTGACCTTCAAAGCCCTTAATGGCCCGGCTCCAGCGGATCTGGCCAATCTCTGGGAGCCATTACAGTCCATCACAATTACTTTATTTAGCTGATTCAGGATTTCTGCTGGACTCCACGATTGCTCGAGACTCGGTGTGTATGTGTGCGTGTTTGTGTGTTGTGTGTATGGGGCCAAAAATGTGAAGGAAGTGTTTCAATGAAAATCAACAAACTGTATCGGGTTTTTTTACAGAAATTTCCATTTGCAGCATTTAGCAGACGCCCTCGTCCACTGCGACGTACAAAGTATTGATAATGGGTATTTATTTCTTTTTAATTATAAAATTTTTAACACACTTTCTACTTCTGTGTGTTAAATATTTTTTATTTGAAAAACTATTTTATTTTATGCAGCTTGATATAGTTTTTTTATTTTATTTTATTTTAATCTGGATTTTTTTATTAATTTCTGGATTTGTTGATTTATTTATTTATGTAATGCAATTTTGTCCTTGTGTGCTCATAATTTATTTTACATTCAAATTAAACGTAAAGAGAAAAACAAAAAAGTGCTGATATTTATTAAATTATTCATTTATTTTAAAACCAATTATTAGTTTTTTAGCTTTCACACATTCTTGTAGCTGCAATTATTTCTAAAGTAATTAAAGTGTAATCCGATCTTATTATAATTTTCATAATATTATTATACGATTATTTAATTTGGAGAACGTTTCTTTTTTTTTTTACCTGAAAGCAATTGTTTCACATTTTTATAACGAAGTTTGGCGATGATAGGAAATGGAAATGTTGCCAGATATATTTGTTTAGTGATACATTTGGATACATGAGCTGCGATTTTCCTGCCAGCACCACCAACCCCTTCACACACACAAATTTCAACTAATTAAAAGATAAATTAGTTTCATTAGTTTCTAATTATTCGTGCTAACTGTCACATGATCAGCCATTGGTTCCTGCCTTTTCCAGTTATATGTGGTTCCTCCCCAAACAAAAATGTGGAGCCACACATGTTGGAATGTTTGTACTATGAAAATTTCCCTATACTCAAAGTAGGAGACCCAAATCTGTTCCAGCATGATCCAAAGTGTACAAAGCCAGCTCCATGAAGATACATGGGTTGAAGTGGAAGATCTCCTGCAATAAAGATTTGACCTCAACCCTATTCAAATTGACTCTCAAGAGAACACAAGCCCACTCCAAAATCTAGTGGAACATCTTTCCAGAAGAATGTAAAAGTGCTGATTATTGTAATTGTGTATAGTTGAGGCACAATGTTTGATAGGAAACTTGGTTCTTTCCTATTATTTTGATACCAACCTTTAGAAAGTTGTGTAAGGAGCCAGTTCAATAACTCTTGTGCATCTAGGAGCTAGCTAATCGCAATTTTACTCACAATCTGAACAGGTTGTTGGATAGCGAAGCATTGTCGTGAAATATGACATAATCAAGATCAGTTTCTAATCAGATTCCAGGTGCGTGCAATGTTTTGTAGTGGATGGAAATATTTAAATGCGATTTAATTCAATGATCGACGAGTTGTGGAATATTTAGTCCCAAATTCTGGACGTCCTTCTGCAATAGTGAGGACAGTGGAAAAGATCATTGAGATCTCTTTTATCTCTATTATGGATATTTACGCCAGGCGCTGCTTTCGCGAAATTAAGAGAAGCCCTTCTGCTATGCTATGCACTGCAATACCATTTCAGGCCATGGGGGGGGTCACATTTTAGCGATTAAGGTATTGGACTTTAAAACAGAAGGTTCTGAATTCAAATCCCAGCACCAACAACTCCACCAATCATAATTTAACCAGGCTTTATTCTTAGCACTCGTCTAGTCAGCGCTAAATTACCGTATCGTTACCGTCCAATGTCTTTATTACCCTTTCAATACCAGACCCACGTAAAGCTTTGATATGAAGATATGCTTCCGAGCCTCAGTACCCTGAGGTGGATTTCTAAGAGCAAACTGCGGCGGAAGAAGTTACTGATCGGACAACGGAGATCGGCGGTTTAAAGGACCTCGTTAGATTTTCTGCGCACGTTTCACCATCGCGCCGTCTGGATGAAGCAAACGGCCAGGTTTATAGAAGCTTGCGCTTTTTATTAGCCTATAAAGCGAGTAAAATCGTAAAGTCGCACTCACGCTGAGTCGCCGCGAACGTCCGTTTACGTGTGAGGCTTCAACGCGACATTAGCCTCTTCGCGCTGATCGAATGAGGAAGTGCTGTTATGGCAAAATAATTAACAACAAAGGGTTGGGGTGGGGGGTGGAGGGCGTAGGGGGTGTTTTATTCCTTTTATACCACGGCAGTTTTCAATTACAATGTTGAATTGTACGTATGAGACAATGCGCAATAATGATATTTTCCCTTCACTTGTTCCAGTGTGGCACAAAAAGTGCACAAATATAGAGCTCCTATAGAGCTTCAACCCTAATGAACACCTTACCTAGATCAGTATCTGACTTGTAGGAATCTCAGGCATATGTCCACAAGCACAAGTCAAAATCCAACGGGACGCTTCCCAGAAGAGTGGAGGTTATTATATTATGTTCAGAAAGCCAATGCTCAGGGTTTTTCAAACTTCAGCCATATCATTTATAGTAACAGGTCGTTCATTGGGGGTTGTTCTGCAGACCGACGCAATCTTCTGTAAGTAGACTTTGGAAGGCGTCTCCAGTGTCAGGAAGTACATTTTTGGGCATGTTCAGGACACGTTAATGTGACGAGGAAAAAAAAAGAGAATGAGAAAACTACTATAATGTATTGCATGAACAAAAACCTTAGTGTCGCAGCTTCACGGTAAACACCTTCTGCAATTATTTCCTTGAGCTACCGATGTTCCATATTTTGTATCAGATTCGATTCGTGGCGAACACTATACGGAGGAGCTGCAAGCGTTTGCTTTGCTTTTATTACCGTTATTGCATGCTTGTCATCGACTCAGTCCGAAATGGGAATTTCACGGTTCAGCGCTCGCCTCGTCCAAGCAAAGACCGGAGCGAACCGGCATGCGGGTGTATACGTTGTTTACGTTTGTTCTACGTGACGCCGGAGGAGTGGGTCGGAGGCTTGGGCAAACAGGAGGACGGCGTGAAGAAAAGGAACGAAGGAAAGGAACTTGAGCAAGGTGCAGGCCAATCAACTGCTCAGTTGTATGAATGTAAGATGCTCTGGACCAGAGCGTTGACCAAATTCTATTAAAGCTAAATATATATATATATATTTTTATTTAAATGTTTTTTTTTTTTTTGAAGAGGGTATTGTTACTAAACCCTTGATTCTGATTGGTCAGATAGTGCTGATTTATTGTTTCCCCTTAAAAGTCCAGCTGTATGTAAAAACCCAAGTTTTATACTAATTCTCTGCTTCTAATATGGTTTCGATAGTAACAGCTAAACAACAGGGACTCAAACAGTATGCATATTAATGCATATTCATGCATATTCATGCATTATGCATATATACTCTGCATATCACTACCAATATGTGGGTTATAAAATGTTGTATGTACAAAATAAAATGTCGTAATGAATTTTTTTGTGGCTGTTTTATTCTGAGATCATACAGTAGCTGCTTCAAGAAAATATCCAACCCTCGTTTCAAGATCGTACGAATATTTTCTCACGTTTTCTCACATCTAGACGAGCGACAGCAACGTGTAAAAAACCTCATTGTACCCAAATCTTGTGGCTTTGCTTTATGTTGCATTAAGGATCTGACACCTTTCATAAACGTTAAAGTGAAGTGAACCGATAAATGTCAGGATTCACCTTCGTCTTCGTTTCTCGCCAACTTAATACTATTCAAATTCAACAAATAAATTTGCCGCCGTGAATGGGAAGCAGTAAAAAGCTTTATCGCAGTAAAATGGCATTTTCTAAACCGCAATAGCGCAAGTTTTTGGTGCAAAAAAAAAAAAAAAAACAAATTGTATTTATTTATTTATTTATTATTATTTTTTTTAAGAATTTACATATTTAGAGGCTCATCTACATATTCCATTAATTTCTTTCACTTTATTGGAAGTCTCGCTCACCTCAGCCTCTTCCTTATTTACATATTTCCGTGATTTTCCTCTTCGTTTTTAACGCCTGATCAAAACATCTCATTTCCAGTATTTTTTTTTGCACCTTGATGTGTAAGCGTATCTCTTAATTCCTCTCATCTTGTATTTTCAAAACTACTTAAGATTGACATTTTTCTTAAATACAGTTATAGCTTATATATAGTTCAGGTACGTTTTACTTAAACTGCTCATTTTGCTTAGTTATATATTCTTTCAGTTTTACGTATCTCACGTATGAGATTAATAATGTAGTGTATATATATTTTTTTTAGCATAATTGTGTGTATTTAAATACATATGCTAAATAAAATACTAAATACTGCTGGATGATATTGATATTTAGTGTTAAGATTCACAAGATTCATCATCACCGTCTGGCCAAGAATTGAGAACTCACCATTACTGTGCTATCATGCATTTCGGTCTACAGTACTAATGGAGAAAGAATGGATAAACGGTAGGAAAAAAAGGGAAAGAAATCCCATTCCTGGGAATTCAAAACAAAAATCTCTACAACATGCTTAATCTCGTCTTAGTTCTAAACTCAAAACTCTTCTCAACTCTCCATGTTCTTCAATCTGAGATTAAATATTGATGGTTCTCATTAACGCACGAGGAAAAGTTACGAAGGGGGAGAAAAAATTCGTTAGGTACAGCGAATGTTTCCGAACCACGTTTTTAGCTCGTGCGGAAGGAGAGCAGCTCATTTGTCTTTCCACTTGTCAGGTTTGACATGCTGCTGTATATCTCACCACTTGTCTTTGGGCAGATTTCAAAACTCGGCTCATCTATCGCTTTTGTTCCCGTCCTTCAGCGTGTTGCTGAGGCGGGGATTCGGGCTCGCTGCGGTTTCTCGTGTTCGCTTTGCTGCACTGCGATCTAATCTGGTGCCTGCTGGAAGATTAGCTCCGACCCCTCTGCGCCACCGGAGCTTTCTTTCTTTCTTTTTTTTCCCCCGGCTGTAAAAGAAATAGGGCGTGACGATAAATACAGCCAGGGATCGATCTCACTCGTTTGCTGATAGCGCTGCCACTAGGAACAGGAGGTGGTGATGGGGGTGGTGATGGTGGGGCGGAGTTTGCGTATGATCTACAAGCCTGTTGGACTGACCTTGAGGAGTGAACAGACCTCAATGACATCATAGCATCCCTTTGTGTACTATGGGGTGTAACCCAATACAAATACATTATTCACAGAGCTTAGAAAGCTTGTGTGAACGGTTTACACGGCATCTGGTTCAGACCCAATAATATATGGAGAAAAAGTTTGTGGACACCTGGTTATAAGATTCGTAAGAGGTTTTGGAACATCCCATTGAACGCCTATTTACTCTTACAATGACCTCCATTCTTTTGGAAAGATGTTCCACTAGATTCTAGATGTTGCTTGTAGAGATTTGTGGAGATTCCTTCAGCCAGTCATGTGCTGATGGAAGTGAGAAAACTTTGGTTGCTTTTCCAATACATCCCATGTTAAGCAGATCTTCATGGAGCTAGCTTTGTGCACTTTGTGTCAGGATGGAACAGGTTTGGGTGTCCCCATCCGAATGAAGGGAAAACTTTAAGATACAACTGTTTGAGGGGGAACTGCATACAGCTGGGAAAGTCAGGTGTCCCAATACTTATGTTATTCTGGAACACATATGGACAATTGACTTTTATTCTAGTCTGAAATGTAGAGAAAAGAATTCTCGTGGTGGTGTTGGTCCAGAATCCAAAATACTTCAAGGCATTTAATCAACAGCAAAAAAGCAATTAGTCCTGGATGGAATGCTGAGCCTCATTTTTTGTATAAGTTTTCCTATTTCAACCCTTACTAGCCCATGCGTATCGGTCCTTACAGGATCTGGATCTTGTCGAAATCTAGACAAAAAAAACAGCGTCCATGAAGGACTCGGGTACAAATTTCGAGTTCGGAGCCTCAGGGAAACATCCCTTTCTTGGCAGTAATAGATCCCATCCTTTACACGTGGGATTGATCTTGAACAAGTAGAGCAGAATCCAGATATTGATCAGTATACACTGTTAGCGCCCTCCTCCCTCTCATTACCCCCCCACCTGAACTATTGGCTACGATGTTGGTGTCAAGTCACTATGGTGTTTTTTTCCTTTCTATTGGCTTCTGCAAGTGCTTCCCAACTCTCAGATCGTCCTCATTTGACCTTGAGTGAAATACTAACTGTGGCATGGTTTTTCCTGACAAAGCAGACCTCAGTTTTGCTCCAGGAAGCGCTACAACACCGTTGTCGTTTTCTTTCTTAGCACAACCCAAAATTTTTTCTTTTTAAATTACTGTCGTATGGACAGTAACATTTATGTGGGGTTTCGTACGAAGCCCAGATGAGTTAGGACTGTACAATCATTGGATTAAATTATTCATTCCATTTTTGTGTCTTTGCAACCTCTTTAGACAGAAGCCAGTTTTTAGTTTTATTTCATCTACACAAAAAAGGAGCCTGGAAATGAAGCATGCTTAATTCAAGAGCATAAGGTCAAGTTGTCATCAAGAAGAAGAAGAGCTGCAGACCCGTTTGAAGATCTCATCCAGTGTTACTTGTCAGAGCATTAAGTAAAGAGTTTTGTTCGGTGTTGTGAACGTGTACACACTTTACCACAAAGTGACAAACCAGGAAAGCTGGAGAACAAAGTACAGACTTTTCATCAATAAGAGGCGTAGTCCGCAGGAGCCAAATCTGGTGAGTAGGAAGGGTGCGGATATAATCTCATGTGGCACGTTCCCTGTCAATCTTTATGCACGAGTTGCTGAACGGTTTCAATATTTTCCGAACCTCTGTATGTCAGAATAGCACCAGTTAGCACCTTTTTGATATCACCTCAAAAAATACTTTGAGTTTAAGGTGCTGGAATTCTGATCAGAGAGTTGTAAATTCTAAAAACCATCAGGATACCACTGGGCCATTCCCCCTCAATGGTTTAGTTGAATAAATGAGATAATTGAGCCACCCTGCATCTGCTAAATGGCATAGATGTACCCAGTAAGTGCTCAGTCACCTGGGACTAACTGGAGGTAGAGATGCATTGGGGAAAATATGGATCATTGTGCCCAGACGATGGAAAAAAAACATAGATGAGAAAATCGTTTGGACTAAAAACCAAAGACAGGCCTAAAAGCATGGATTTTGATTATTCTGAGGTAAGAAACCAGAAAGGATCTAGTCTAGGACCTAGTTACGTAAGGTAATACAGCATTCTGCATAGCCTAAGACGACCCTTGAACACAAAGAGTTAAAGGCCTTGCTCAAGGGCCCCAACAGTGGCAGCTTGACAATACCAGGACTTGAACCCCTGACCTAAACCTTAACCACTAAGCGACCACTTCCTCTGATGAGCCTCTTAACTGCTTTCATATCATTCCAGACTATAAAACTCTGAAACGTCTGAAATGTGCTCGAATTTATGCCACCATCACACCCCAGAGTGTTCATTACAACATTGTGCTCGAAGAATCCAAGTGTTTGTTTTCCTCGGAGGTGAGAGAAAGTCATGGTTTAGCACACCAGGGGCATGTCAAATGTAATCAGCATATGTGAACCAAGAGAACGTAAAAACAACACAATTCCAAATCCCAGAACCGAGGCTCTGCGTATTTAGTAAGACTCACAGACATCACAGACTATGAGAAAATGCTGAAGAGCATCAAGGTGCCATCATTGCTCCAGACCTCAGTCTTCTGTCTTCATTTACACCTCATAACTTGTCATGTTCATGCATTAAGCATTAGAGAAAATGTAACAGATGCCACAAAGCCTTTAAGGTATCGCGAGGCATGACTCATTCTTCGAGCTAATGCCGCTTATCGTGCAGATCACCTTTTGGGGAGTGTAAATAGCACCCGTGAGGTAACGGACATACAGGTATAGCAACATAAGACCTACATAAGATGACGACCGACACTCGAAAACAAGGTCTACGCAGGTTTTATAGGAACTTCAGTGGAGCATTTGAAAGTGGAGAAGGATGTCAGAAATAATAAAAGAGATGACTAACCTAACCCACCTGAGCTCGGCTCACACGGGTCGATATCCTCGTCGTCGCTCGGACACTCGGCGGACGCCACCAGCAGGTCATCTGTCGTCTAGAGGAAAGAAAAAGAAAAAAAGAAAGTTTATTTACATGCATGCACTTGGGTATAATGATTTCAGAATCCTCAAAAGGCAAAACAACAAAACAAAATAAATTGCAACTATAACGTTTATATAATGTTTATATTTTATATATATGATAGAGGCGATAGGCAGAGGAGGAGGGAAAACTTGTTTTTTCTATCACTCCTGTACACTACGTATCCCTAAACTTTACATTTTTAACTTTTTCCTCTTTGCATATCTTAATTTTTGTCACCATCTTCGATTTCTGGCTTCGCTTTGCCATCTAGCAGCGGTGTCTTGAGCTCGTACCTCTATTTTATGCTCGCAAAAAAAAAGCAAAAAAATCGACCGAGTGACCGCTCATACCTCGGAAAACTCATACATTAATGCACTCGTAGGTCAAGGTAATCACTGTATAGCTATTGGAAGCATTTGACCTTGCTGTGACCTTTACAATTTTAACCTGATACTGTAGTTACAGTGAAAAGTCCATTCAAATCCTATAAACATTCAACCACTCATTGTTGAGATATTACTCTTGGACGGACTCGGAGCAACATAGTACCCCCACCACCTAGTAGCAGAGGTAGAAAACTAAAATCAACTAAAATGTCATTGTTGTAAGAAAACCTCAAATTTAATAAAAGTAAGCTGAGTGGTCTGGTCCTGAAGCAATAGCAAATGCTAAAAAAAATTAATCCATTAGATATAAAAAATGCAAAAAAATTGTCTCCACAAAGTCAGAAATTGTTTATCTGCAGTCGTTCACTCATGAAATCCTGTAACGTAACTCGCAAGAAGGAAACCGATCAAACAATTCGTAACCCCCGTAGACACCGATGATCTACATCCTGTCATGCAAAGTCAACACAATGGCCGCCAACACCGCAAATCCGATTCGGTGACTCAGCCGAATCATCTCGATCAAATTAGCATTGAATGTGGAGTGCAGTAACTACCCAGAATGCTTTGGGGACGGTGCGGTAGGTGATCTTTTAAGAAGAATGATTTAATTCAGGCTTTAGCACGCTAAAAAGTCTAACCTAATTTTTCCGTCCTTGGTGGAAGTGAAAAGAACATCTAGGAGGTACGGTTTTGGAGGTGGCACCACTCAGGGGGAGAAGGTTTATTTTAAAACACCTTCCAGTCTTTCTTCACAAATCTTAAAGCTCTAGAAATAAGTAGAAGGCAGGAGCCAGGACAGGAATCCAACTCCCGAGTGCTTAGATCTTTAGATAGGGTTCTTTGGTTGTCCCTCCAGGGAGAACTGAATATCTGCTTCTAATTATTCCAATAACTTGGAGCACAGCACACCCAGGTACATCCATTGTTGCTTATTTAATAGTTCATTACATCACTCTATTTTAATTCTTTACACTGCAGAATTGAATAAAGGTTATGAATACAGTTAAAGTTTCCTTTGCTTTTTAAAATAATTCCATTCCATTTCGAATCTGAAAACATGAAGTATAGTAGAATTTGCCTTGTTAAAGCAGAGGTCCTCCACCACCAGGTTGTGACCCAGTATCAGACCATGGAAGGGATCTTCAATCCACTAGATAAGAAACTGAACTTTAAATCAGAAGGTCAAGATGTCGATTCCCAGGAACACTAGGATGTAACTGAGCCTCTAAACAAGGTCTTTAACCTTCACCTGCTCAGTTTGTTTATATGAGATAAAGTTAAAGTCGCTCTGGATAAGGGCACATGTTGCTATTAGCTTGCAAAATTGCTCTATGGAATATTTATTTTGTGTGTTTTGCCCTTTAGGAGCACCAATCCAAATTGACTTATGGTGCAATCTGTTAGTATTTAATAATTTACCATTTGTGGCTACTCGATTTGTACCGGAAACACAATTTGTACTGCGCAAAACGTGTGTACTTCCTATCTGAAGGACGTTTACAGACAATTCACGACCAATTTTTGTGTATCTATAATACCGGTTGTACCCGATCTGTTTCCCGAAAATAGTTTTTGACTAGCAATTCTGTTTATAACAAAAAAAGTGTATTTATATCAATGAAATTATATTGATGAAATTTAATAAGGCACACATTTAATTGATTTAAATAAAATGTAATCAATGAAAAAAAAATCACATTTACTAATTGACATTTGTTAGACCCCATGTGTAATACAGATGGGTATATAAGTGTTTTTTCATTTAATATTGAATTTTCCGATGCAAATGTCTGTGTGGCAGCGGGGGCATGGCCGAGCGTCGGTTTGTGAATGGGGGGCGGGGCAAGACGCAGGTAAGCGGGGATTTGCCTCACCTGCAACTAATAAAACCTGATGTCTGTGCTCTCGTTTCAGTGATCAGGAGGCGCATAAAAGCCGAGGAAGCGGAGGCATGTGTGTGTGTGCCAGTAGTGCCGCGTGAGCACTGAGCGACCAGACACCAGTGTGACATAGATCAAAATACTTAATGAAGAACAGCGGTGACGCCTGTGAACCGACCTGTTGTGGCTGTCCTTTTTCCTCCCTCCCACTCGCTTTTTTGAGGGGTGGAAAAAAAGCAAACAATTCCATAGAGTTCTATGCTTCAAAAATACTTATTCAATGGTTTTGATAAGAATTGATTCAATCTTACTTTCAACAATCCACTATATTTTCTTGAAAGAGAAGCATTCTGTTGTAGACTTTTTATACCCAAAGGTCCCTTAAGGCTTCAATGGTATCCTTAAGGTTGGACTTGGAATTGTTTTAAAGTTTTACATAAGAAAAATTTGAGCATTGTTATTGTAATAGGAAGCAAACAAATTCACAGGCAATATCAAACACGGAAGGTCGGCTGATTAGTAAACGACAATACAACTATGGGCAAAATGACAGCCACTAAACAAGAATGCTGGGTCTACAAGGCCCACGCGGTGTTCAAGCAAAAAGGCACTGGGGGGATTCTGACACTGGTATGGGGCTCTATAATGGAAATCTGGAGAAGTCTTAAGGGTTCAATATTTATTCTAAAAAAATGAGAAGGCTGCTTTGAGTGGTTTGATGGGAAACACTTTAGACGGTTGTAGGGTTCTGGACAGAACAACTTCTGTTGTTCTTCCTTTTAGCACAAAGTAGTAGGCTACAATTGCATAGGATATCTAGGAGACCTTAGACTAGGAGACCCAAACCTGTCCCAGCTAAGATTTGCTTTACACAAGTTGGAATCGAATCTCCTACTACCTTAGGGATGAATTTTCAATCTAATTTTCTGACTGCACCCAACGCTTTTTCATCCCACCTGCATCAGTACCTGACTTTACTTACTGGCTGAATGAATCTCCAAAAATCTCCCTTAACACACTAAAATCTGGTGGAACATCTTTCCAGAAGAGTGGAGGTTACTTTAAGAGCAAATGGGGAGTAAATGTGAAATGGGATGTTCAAGAAACATGTAACAATCTGATGGTTAGGGGTCCAGAAACCTTTTATATCTAAAATAGTAAAAAAATTAATGTAAAAAATGCTATGAATCCTACAGGGTACTAATTGGACAGTGGGAGTCAATGTACGCCTCGTGTTTCTTTACCAATCCCTGTTTGTTGTGTAAGGCTTAGTGCTGGGTTTGCTAGAGGGTGTGTGTGCGGGGGGCTGGGGGGGGTCTGGGCGGTCTCTCAATGCATTCATGCCAGAAGAAGCGGCTGCACTGGCTGTAAATTGAATTCGCCATGCGCAGGGCTGAGATACAGTGTCATCGGTCCAGATGGCAAAGCTGGCGCATCCTGCAGCGCCACATCCATCACTCCTCCGATGTGATTTGTTTTTCCTGGCGGGGGACCCCGCTACACTGTGCCCAAAGACAGAGGTGCTGGATCAATATGCCTCTTCTCCCTCCTTCCCTTCATCTAGCCTAGGTTTTTTTTTCCCTTTGCTAAATCCCTGTGCAGCTCCAGAAAAAAGGACACCGCGGTCCATCTTAAAACATCACGTGTCTCACCTGCTTTGTTTTTACACTCCTTATTCCGCTCGAGCGTTAGCGCACCATGTTTTGTATTCCGGTAATGAACTTGCGCTCGAGTGGTTCATTCGGCGCTTCAAGCCAGCTCACTCGAGATGAAGAGCCTTACACCGCTACACAATTCTCCAGATCCAGAACATTGTCTGACAGCTTCATTTGACCTGAATTACAGTCTCTGACCTGACTCATCAAACTGATGACAATCCAATCTCTTTTTCTTTCTTACTTTCTTTCATTTTTATTCTTTTTTTATAAGCCTGGCTAAGTTAGCATAAAGCCTATAACTGAATGCTCATGGGATTTGACCTAACAACACTGACGAAACTGCAAACTTGATTCAAATTTGGATTTTAATACAAGAAACGTAAAAGTTTCTGCGCTAATTTTGGTAGTATTTAATGGTCAAACTGGATATATTTCAATTCTCTTGCGTCTTGAGAAAACAGCAAAACTGATGCTAGCGGGACAAGTGACCTATGCAATATGCGAGGTTATGTGTAGTGGTATCAAAAGGTTTTAAGACTCTGTTTAGAAAGAAAGTACTTTATTTATCCAAGTTTTCACACTATCACCTTCGAAAAAATCGTGCTCCCAGCGTTCCTGTCACTTCTGGAACGTGTCCTGAAAGTCTTCATTTCCGAACGTGTCAAGCACCTTCCGAAATGTCAAGTGCGGAAGTGAGATCATGTGGATTCTTCTCCGACAGTCATTATGCACGAGTTGCCGAAAGGTTTGAATGTTATTGCCATTTGAGCTAGTTAAAGGTCTTCCTGATCTCTTCCAGTGATGTTCTTTCACTCTTAAAGCCGCTCTTAACACCTTGTCAAAGATCTCTGTGGCAGATTTGCCCAATTTCACACAGAATTTCACGTTTGCTCTTTGTTCTAACTTCAAGTCATGTCAAAAAGCTTTTATTGTCATTTCAACCATATAAAGCTGACACAGCACACAGTGAAATGAGACAATGTTTCTCCAGAACCCTGGTGCTACATAAAAACAACAAAGAGCTACATCACAGAGCACAGAGCTAAGAACTAAAATAAGTTGTCCTAGCCACATAAGATGCATGTGCCACCTAGTGTTAACAGTGCAGACAAAAGACAGTGCAAACAGACAATACAAGACAGATAAAGATACACAAAACATCGAGCAAACAAGCATCAACCTAATTAGCGAGCTATCATGGCTTTAGCTTCCCTGCCATTTAAAGTAGCGATCAAGAGATCTATGATGGAGTCGAAAACGTTCCAGACGAGCTAGCGTTTGCATTATTTTATTTTTTTTGCGCACATTCTGTATAGTCTCGAGCAGGTCTGGCCTCATTAATCTGTGCAGTCCTGCCAGACCGGGCCGATACTGCTCATTAATCTGCCTGAGCTCGAAAGTCGAATAAAACGCAATGTGCTGTGCATTCAGAGATTAGAACTCTGTGTGGATTTCATCTAATTTTGATGGGCTTCGCAGAGTTAAGCCCAGGATGTGTATCTCTCCTTTCTTAAGATAAATGAAACGGAACGGTTCGAGGAAACAAATTCGAGGCACCAAATTGAAAATATCAATGGCTGCAAGGGCTGACCTGGGAGGGTTTGCCTCATGAAACGCTAACACTTCTAGCCCTTAAAATGACTAATTGCTCAGAGAAAATCAATTTCTGAAAGCGATTTGTGCGAGGGGGCAAAAAAAACGGGTGTGGGCTCAAGACGCCAGAGCAATAAATCTTGCACTATCAGGCTCGACAATTGAAAATTAAAAGTTGAACCGAGGCTAACCTTGATTTCAACAGAGCCACGGAGGGTCGTGATTAGAACATCCAGGTTTTCTGGCTTCAGGGCCAACCATCATCCGTGCTTACAACTCTGTCATGGCGTTCTTCGATCGGCCGAGATTGATAACCCCGGCGCTTAAAATAACCACGCCAACCTTGTGTCGGAAGAGAGGCTTTATGTCTCTGTAGGCTTGTTGTTAGCGATCCCGGACTGATCAGGTGAAGCAACCTTGACACGCATGATCTCACCCGTTATCTGTGTATGATTTGGATGCTTCTGGTCTCCGAGGACCTTGTTTAGCATAATCAGGATGGTTTAAATATAGCCTTCATGTTTTTCATGGATAAAAAGGCTTCCTATTCCCTAGAGGGCGTCATAAAGGCATTGTGCTCGGTAAAGGTGGGATGCCAGAATGCTTGTGAGTGGTGACCTGTCTCTGTGTCTCTGAGGACCTCAATGTTTCTCACCTCCTTCTGTCTCTTGTTTACGCTCCAGTCGAACGTGATAAATGCGCCCTGGCACACCAAGCAGTTCTTCTAAAGTAGAACTGAAAGTCAAGAGGACATCTGAGGCATCTGAAGGTTCCCTTTTTGTTGCAGGAATTATTTTTTTTTTAATTATTTTGATTTGGTGAAAGGTTTTGCACCAAGAATTCGACTTCTAACATCTGAGGTGTTTCTACAGTCCAAATCAGAATTGCATTTTTGGTTTATTTGCTGCACATAATTAAAATGAGGCAAAAAGCAAATTGGGTTTCCAAAAAATCCCCCAATTATTCATTGAGTTCCGTCGCACAGCGACAAACTAGCCAATGGCTAATATTCATGAGTCAGGCCAGAGACTGTAATTCGGTACAAATGAAGCTGTCAGGGAACTTTCTGGAGCTGTAGAATTGTGGTGAACCAAACAACTCCCTTACTTTACTCAGTCTCCATAAATTGTATCTCATAATGGACCAGGACCACTTCATTCGGACCTTCACAGATCCAACCATGACAAGAAAAACAAACAAGGGATAATACTACCTATAAGGTAGTTCCTTATAATTGTTTATACCTCATTACTGAGCCATTGGTGACTGTGGCAAGAAAAAACTCCCTGAGATGGTATGAGGAAGAAACCTTGAGAGGAACCAAACTCAAAAGGGAACCGTCCTCATCTGGCTGACACCGAATGTCTATTCCATCCTGTAGTAAACTGTTGATATTAATTACAGTCCAAATCTGTCCTCAAAATTCTTCAGTTGCTCAGAGGCGTCATGAATCTTTGAGCTGTAGGTGTGGAACCATCAACTGAGAAGGACTCCTTCCGAAGGTAGGACTCCAGGATGAACCAGGCAGACCCAAAGAGAAAAAAAGGTTGGGGACCCTGGTCCCTGGAACCTCAGGAGCATGTTTATTCGACAGAAAGAGGGAGAAAGGAAAGAGAGGTGATGAAAGCTGGACATTGAAGTGGTGGTGGAGTGGTGCACCCGTGGTGACGTGATTCAGGCTACCATCTTCCATACGCCGTGACTGGGGCCACTATGATGCAATCACCATCTAGTAGTAACCCTGACACTGATGATTTGTGATTAGAGCTTGAAGAAACACCTCGGGCATCTACCGTACCTCTTCCGCAGCTGAACATAAGAGGTGAAATCAGATTGCAGGCATTCATGATTTAAGCTCCATTGTAGCTCTAAATGTGTATACAAAACACATCCCTGACTAGATGGAAATTGCACAATAGATTTTCCTGATGAATGCGGCATCCTAGCACCTTCTAATTAAACTATACCAGCATATACAAGCCTTTGGCAGATTTAACTTGGGCTAAAAGCCTCATTAGAAAGCCCCAAAGACAATATATTTTCTCAGCTTGTAACCAGGTCAAACATGGATACATTTATCTCATGCTATGTTTTTTTTTCATGGGCTAAAAAAAAAAAAAAAAAAACGGGCCTAGAATGCTTCAGGCCAGACAGCTGTTTTTAGCTATCAGGTGTTACCGGGCATTCTTGGAGGAAGCATTAGGTTGAGTTTTTCTTCAAAGCTAAAGCAGCTGTTCACGATCTCGAGACTGGATGCTAAGAACATGAGAATGGAAAATCCTGCAGATGCTAACTGGTTTTTTTGTAGATCAAGAGAGCACCGTAACACACTGAGCGTCTAACAAGACTAACCAGAGGGGTGAGTAAATAACGGCTCTCTCGTGGCTTGGGGGGAATGACTGTCACCCTCAGGGGGGTTTAAAATTAAAGGAATACATCAGCTAATAATACTAATGCTGCCAATTAGGTTCCGAGCTAGCAGAAAGGACGGATCTCTAAAAACTCTTAAAGGTTTCGGCACAACGGTCATTTCTGGTGAACAATCTCTCCAATTAGTTCGGATCTCCTCGTTGTGTGGCAGCGGGGAGCAGTGAATCAGCAGTTGAGTTTCTGGAATCTGTGATTAGACGAGTTTAAGCTCATATCTCAGGAGAGCTTATGTAGACCCTGACATACAGTATGCTTCTCATCAGGATGTGAAAAGTATTGGCTGAGAAAACCATCAGAGTTCTGGAGAAATACTGGAATGCGATTGGTCAGAGATCGTTGGTTCATTTTTTTATAGCAACGTTGGAAGGAGTCTCCAGTGTGAGGACCTGAAATTTTGAAGCTTTATACACAGGCATTCAGCTTCTGAGCAAAAGGTTCTGTTCAAATCCTAGCGCAGTCAAGGTCTATGGGGCCCTTATTCAAGGCCCCTAACCACTGTTCAGATTGCTCTAGATATCGTATGGTGGAAGTGTTCTAGTTTCAACTCCCAGATTTTTCAGCTGCCAGAACGCAGCGATCCTTCCTTTATTTCTGTATCGTCTTCAAAAATAACACGTAATAACGTATCGGATTTCCACCGCGCTTCATTGATTGTACCTCGTGTGCTAATTTGCTTCCTCTGAACACCATCCTTCATTCGCCGAGATCCCGGAGTCGCGAGTCATACTACACTGACTTCCCTTGTTTCCTCGTACGGGAGCCTCGGCTCATTTTTCTCTCGACTGCTTCTGACATCATTAAGATAAAGCACCGAAAAGGAACCTAAATGAAGCATTCACCTGGAATAGTTAGCCATGTTCCCACATTCATACAGTAGCATGCTGAATTTAATCAGCCCAAGGTGCAGAATAAATCCTCCGACATAGACACAGCTGTGGAATAGAAAAAAAAAGGAAGTTGCCACATCATATCTGAGAGGCTGATTGGAAATTCAGATTCGCTCTTTTCTTTTATCACGAGAAGCTCATTATGAAGAAAGAGTCGTGGGGCGGGAGACAGACCCGTATGTGCCGACGTGGTTAAAAAGGAAAAGTCACACCGCTTCTCTGAGCCGTGATTGGCTCTTGGGGCAGGTGTGAGAGTGTTGATTTGTCTTGTTTTTTTTTCCCCCAAGATAATCAGACAAGTTTTGTATAAAGTCTTCGGGATACACAAGACAGGAGTTTTGAAGAAAAGAAATAGCGCAATACCAGTGATGATGATCAGTGGCGTCCTACCCGAGAAATCCACCTATTAATGTAGTACAACAGTTCACGAAAAAAAGCAGAAAATTTTGAACGGCATTGGCCGCCCCCTTTCCTCACGACGTTATTTTTTTTTTCTTTTTTTAAAAAAAGGCTGTTTTGTAAATGTATCTGTGACCAGATCGATTTCTTCTCCTCTGTCATTCATTGTGGAATAAATAAAAAAAACAGCTATTAAATCCACACGTATAGATTTTACCGTGTGCACTTTGCTCTGACCGTCCAATCAAAGGACGTGAAATTGGCCTATGTTGTTGGATGCCCGCTAGAGGGCCTCGGAGTTGATGACTTGAAATCTGATTGGTTAAAGAAACAGCAACATGGATTTGAATTAATACGACGCCTGCAATGTTAACAGTTCTGACCTTTAGCAGTTCCCTTTGAGCACGGAAGACGCGTGACGTGACGGCTAAAAACCGATTGGATAGAAACTGAAAATGAAAAGAACTGTTGGGAATAATTTAATACATATTATATTGAAAAATATATTCGAATTTAAGTCAGTGATTCTGATAGTCTTTAGGAATTGAGAGAAACTATTACTGGCCGTGATGGCGCACCAATTAGCGAGACAGTTTGAGAAAAAGGACGTATGTTTATCCGCATATTTGTGATCTGCATATTCGATTTGGCACATGTTTTTACGCTGGATGCCCTTCCTAGCGCAACCCTCCCCATTTACCTGGGCTTGGGACCGGCACTAAGACTGCACTGGCTTGTGTCTCCCTAATGGCTGGGTTATGTTTATATATATGAAAATATTCGAAATCATGAGATATAAAAGGGTAATAATAAATAATAGAATTTTAGAAATTTTAGAAATTTCCCCACTGTGGGATGAATAAAGGTTTATCTTATCTTATCTTAGCTCTTAGGAATGCTAGGATTTGAGCAGCTGCTTTGAAACGTATCAAAAATGCACAGTTGGCTGACTTTCAATTCATTGTTTATGCGACTGAGATCACCTATACCGTGTTAAATATAAATATCCCCATATGTGTTTGATGGTTATTTTGAAAAATGTTCAGAAAATTCTTCTGGAAGCAGTTTTTCCAGCCTTTCTGATGGCTCTAGAGAACAGCTAAGACGTGCCCACACTTCCTCCTACTACACATGTGCTGCGACTTACACAAGCGTTCGCTGTGAATCGCTAACACACGGCTGCAAACTTTCACATACCAATTAGCACTTTTTGTTTGGGATGGTAATAAAGTCGGAATCCGGACAAACGATACGGACAAAAGTTTGTGCACACCTGACCCCTTTTCTGAATATCCCATTCCACATGGAGACCCCGTTTGCTCTCACAATAAGCTCCACTCTTCTGGAATTCGGAGTGTGCTTGTGCAGATTTGTGGCCGTGTGGTGTAGGGGAGATGAGAAGGTCTGGGGTGTGTTCCAATTCATCCCAAATGTACTCGATAGGGTTTGAGTTGTATAGCAGAAGATCTTCCATTCCAACCCATCGAAAGCATATCTTCATGGAGCTGAAACAGGTGTGGGTCTCCCAGTTCAATTGAATGGAAAATGTTATGCTATTACAGTACAATAATTTGGTTTGTAAAACGAAAGGTTTTTTTTAATCTGAGTTTTGGGGGTGCGATGAGGACGAGGCACCTGGTGACCCAAAATAGCACAAGTTCTGCTTACTAGCATATAAATCTGCTTACTATAAGATGCCAACATGTTCCGATTGCGCTACTTTATATGGATACCAAACACACACACACATACACAGCTCAAAAATGTCCACAAAAAACCCCCCCGGCCCCGCCATCCTCAAACAAACCACCTGCATTATTCATAGCGGCCGTGACTGATGAAGCCGCTTCCTGAAGTCTATTCAGCATTTCTAAGTAGCAGCAGGTGGTTGTTTATATGTTAGCCTTCTTTCCTCCCTGCATTTCTTCATTTCCTCTTCCATGTTTATGATAAATGCAGTCCCCATGTGCAAAGAAGAGTCTTTTTTTTCCCTTCTTTAGCTCTGCTATGATGCAATCATTATCGGAAATCAATCCCGGGACCGCGGGGATGGTGGTGGTGGTGGGGAGGGGGGTTGGAAGTTTCACCTCTCCAGCAATCAGGAGACTCAATACTGCTTGAAGATTTTAATATATTCAAGCGATCGTTAGGGGAGGCGAAGTAATAAATGTACTCAGCTCAGGAAATTATTTACTACATTCATACTCGCGTCAGTGAACGGACAGACGTGGGTTTGAAGGTGTTTAATTTGAATAAATACGACATGAACTGAACCAAGTGCTGTTTGTAACTATCACATGTATTCCGGTGTTTGTTCAAAAACAAGTTTTTGTTTGTCTGGAGTTCTGTCAGGCTGTAAACATGTCACGAGGAGACATTTCTGTTTCGCTGTCAAGGTTTCCACAACAACTGGTTTTTCCAGTTCAAAATGGCTGAATGTGTTGGTTCTCCCAGTCTAAAATGGTTGAATGTGTTGGTTCTCCTGGTCCAGAATGGCTGACTGTGGTGGTCTTCTCTGTCTAAAATGGCAGACAGTGTTGGTTCTCCTGGTCCAAAATGGTTGACTGTGTTGGTTCACCTGTCCACAATAACTGACAAAGTTGGTTCTCCCAGCCCAAAATAGTTGACTGTGTTGGTTCTCTCTGTCTAAAATGGCTGACAGTGTTGGTTCTTCCGGTCTAAAATGGCTGACAATGTTGGTTCTTCCAGTCCAAAATGGCTGACAGTGTTGGTTCTCCTGGTTCAAAATGGTTAAATCAAAATGCCCTTAATGTGTGCTGGATGAATAAAATGTCTTTTTAAAACTAATTTTAAAGGTATGAGGAGAAATGAAAAAGATAACGTATGTATTATCAGATGCTGGTTTGATATCTGTAGTGTCTGTAAGCGACCTGTTTAAACACAGACCTGCCGAGCCCGTTGTGTCCTCACTGTGACTTTTACATTCATCTAGGATGCGATCGGTGTAATATGCAGATGATGTGCTTGAGGTTGGAGTAAATAGGGGCTATCAATGTTACAGATGTCACATGGCCCAAACGGTGGCTATCAACATAAGTATATACAGATTTTATATACAGGAAATCTCCATAGAGCTGGGTTTTGGGAAGGAACCACATCTAGAATTTTGAGGTGTCTCAATACCACTGAAATACTTCCACTCCAACCCATGAAAACCATAACTTTATAGAGCACTTTTGGTATGGTCACTCACATGAGGACCTTCTGCAACCTAAATCAATGCTGCAGCACTCATGCGTCTGTTTTTTGAAGGAAGCTTCTGCACCTGACCCACTGCACGAGGACCCGACTTTTTTGATGGACCCTTGCGAGGTCTGTTCTGAGTGGAACCTGTCTTGGAAAACCTCTGTATGACCCTGACCACTGTATTATAACTTAGTTTCAGGATGTTACTGATGATCTTATAGGCTCGGCCATATTTGTGGAGAGCAACAATACTAACTCTCAAATCCTCAGACAGTCTTTACCATGAGGTACCATGTTGAACAACCAGTGGTCAATATAAGAGAAATGAACTCAAAGCACCAAATTTTAACTTCTCAAATACACGATAAACACATTTATATGGTCCTGTCAAGCAGACAAAAACATTAACATGACTAATAGGACGTGTGGCTTTGCACAAATACACGACGTACAGCTGTTATCACTGAGGGTGTACTCAATTTTGTTGGCAGTTATTTAGACAATAATGGCTTTATGTTAAGTAATTTTTAGAGGACAGTAAATCTGTACTGCTACACAAACTGCACATGACTCCTCTAAAATATATCCAAGGTTAATTTCTATAGTATCGTCCCGTGAAAAGGTTGCTGAAATGTAAGGGGTGCACTCACTTTTGTGAGATACCATGTATTTTCTAGACGTAACCAAAAATACACATGCACGCAGCTGAGCGATCCCACCAATCACCCTAGCATTGCCTGTCCCTGCTCTTTGACGCGAGCTCCCAGTCCCTCGTCAGGAGACACGGCTACATTCATCATCCTAATATAGTTGCACTCCGAGTTGGAGATTAATGGCTGCTGGGCCACGCTCCTGCTCCGTACCTCGCTCCGGAAACAGGAGCAGGAGAGCGCTGCCGAAACGCGACCGGGGGTTTGCTGTCGCGCTTCATAGTTATCTCTGGGATACGATCTTGATTTCGGAGCACGGTAGTCAGATTTTCATTCGTTTTCAGAGCAGGTGTCGACGTGCTAATAATAAAGCGAACATAAACTGTACGTTTGCGCTAAATAACATTTAAGCGTTCACCCGTCTGCACTTCCTTATCACACGTATCATTCTTTTTGTTCCCTTTTTCCTTTTGCTATTTTTTAATACATGCTTTATTTATTTTTGTTGAATAGAATTCAATAAAATATTGTACAATATAAAGTATAATAATAATAATTTCCAATGTCCTGTATGAAGTCATTTGTATGGTGGGTTTTATCTCTGTGTTAAGACATTGTCTTTGGTTTGAAATGTTATAAGTTCAAATCTCAGCACCATCGAGCTGCCACTGTTGGGCCCCTGAGCTGCCACTGTTGGGCCCACTGTTGAGCTGCCACTGTTGGGCCTGTATAAAGTCATTTGTATGGTGGGTGGTATCTCTGTGGTTAAGGCATTTTCTTTGGATCGGGACATCACAATCAGCTGCCACTGTTGGCCCTTAACTGCTAATTCGTACAGTAAGTCACTCCGGATAAGGGCATCTGCCAAATGCCATAAATGTCAGTGTAAATTTGTACATATTTCGGACACACCACTGTTCCACAATTTCCTTATGGAATTAATAAATGATTCTGATTCTTTTAAAATATCTGCCAATCCTGGGGCCCTTGAGCAAGGCCCTTATCCCTTTGTGCTCTATGGGTGCTGTATCATTGCTGACCCTGCTCTCTAACCCCACCTTCCTAACATTACAAAGATTGAATTAGATTCATTACTACACTCCTTTTTCATGCCACATACATATCAGCTGCTAAAAACAGTTGGCACCCTATTTCTCCTGTCTAATACACAACATGACGGATAATTATTTAAAAAAAATTCATTTCATGCTGCTACACATTTTGTTCCATTTCACTTAATATATGACAATATGGATATTGTATTTGAATTTCTCTTCTTTTTTTGTTGCTTTAGCTGTTACTCTAATTTTGCTGTGAGCAAATGCAACCCAGCAATTTCCCCAACAATTGGGATCGATATAAATGTTTAGATCATGCAGACACAAGGGTGGTAGTAAATTCAGGGACTGTTATAGGTGACATGTGGAGGCCTGGGGTGCAGTCATCCCAAAGATGGTCAATAGGGTTCAATAAGGTTGGAGCTCTTTTGCAGGAGATCTTCCACGTATTTCAACCAATGTATCTTCATGAAGCTGGCTTTGTGCACTTTATTTCCAAACAAATTTGGGTCTCCTAGTTCAAGTGAAAGAGGAAATATCTGTACAGAAGGTGGTAACTTAGTGGGCGTTGGATCCAAAGGTTGTGAGGTAAAATCCAAGCACCACTAAAAAGCTGCCGCTTCTGGGCCCCTGAGCATGGCCCTCAACTCCATAGCTGTACCCATGAGATAAATGGTCTTGCCAAATGTATTACAACTGTGTGCCTTTATGTTTGTGTTAATAATTTGTAGAAAAAGCAGCAAGAACCGCATAACGTACATTACAGATCATCAAAGCGTTTTCAAAAAGCTACGTTTTCGTTGACTGAAAAACACCAAAACAACAAATTCTTGCATATTTGAATCTGGAAAACTATGGAATTCCGAAATGAAAATTGTGGCGGAAACCTGTTTTGTGCCGAATTAGAGTAAACTATGGTGCCCCCTGGTGGTCGGGAGGAAGTCTATTTGCTCAGATTTGCTTAATTTCGTAAAAAAAAAAAAAAAAAATTAAAAATAAAGATAAAACATATAAAATCTGGCCTGGGGAGATGCTAAACATCAAGAAGACCTTGTAAGAGCTCATAAAAGACCTGTTTCAATCCGAAATCTTTTCGACGGAGTGTTAAATTATCGCCTAAGGTACACATCTGGGTCCAGTTTAGCGCAGATGTTCGTTTCTTATGTTTGCTCTTAGTTTAGCGTTTCCATTCGCAGTCACTTCACACCTAGACAGAGTTTATATCACCACGTTTACCACCATAAAGATGTTTCTTTCTTTTTTTTTTGCTTCTATTTATTATTTTTTTTATTCCTAACATTCAGCACCATGCAATGCTCGTTACATTTGGAGTGGAAAGTAGGAAATTGAGTCGAGGCTGAGAAATCAATAGTGCTGACGGACGGACTCCTACAAGAGGCAAAAGATGAGGAAGATGAATCGTGTGTGTGTGTGTGTGTGTGAGAGAGAGAGAGAGAGAGAGAGAGAGAGAAAGGTCTTCATTAATTCTACCCAACACAATTAAATCCCCAGTGTCTCTGCTGCAGTGTTTGTTCGTCACATATTGTAAAAAAAAAAAAAAAATGTCACAATTGTGATGGGGCTCATCTAAATGCTGAGCTCGACTCCGAATCGAAATGTGTGCAACTAAAAAAAAAAGAAAGAAAAAAAAGAATGGATAATTTTTTCAATTTTTACAATCATTTGTATTTGTATCATTTGAAAGCCTTTTTCGTCAACACCTAATATGCAGATTCACTTAAGTGCTCATTACATCGGCTTGAAAACTGACGTGTTCCCTGTTTACTGTGCTGAAACACCACCAGAGACTCTGCGGAAGGTGACTTCCATGTCCCAAGACATAGCATTCATTTTAGAACATTATTTTACACAAAATCTGACAACGCACTAAAATAGTTTTTCTATATACAGGGTTTCCCCAAGTCAAATGTAAGATGTTGTTACGACCTTTTTGAGACCATTAAGAATGAAATATAAGACCTGTATGACATTAAAAACACAAACGCCCAAATCTGAGCCTTAAATTTTTTTTTTTCAAGCCAAGTATAAAATCTGTTCTATGTCTGTGGTACAATCTGAGAGAAATTCTCTCCAATAAACGAAACCTGATTGGCGTTTACATGTTGGTCTCATTTGTAGTCTTAATAAAGCAAATTAGATTTGGACTAGCGAAAGACTACATTCGAAAGTGCTTCAGGAGCATTTTAAAGCGCATCAGAGGTAGAAAATTGTGACCTGTTTAAAATGTAAACTTTTACAGTTTTTAAGACCCCGTGGGAACCATGATACAGTAAATAGTATGTGAAACAAACGCGATTTGTTATTCAAGCACCAATGAAAACCCTAGCAATCCCTAATGAGCCCTAGAAATCCCAAAAAAGGTCAATTATCAAAAAAAAAAAAAGAAAAAAAGAAAATGATCATACACATATTAAATGTGTATGAAATAGAATTCAAATAATATTTATATCAAATGAAAATACAGTAATCCCCCGTTTATCACGGTGGTTACGTTCTCAAACTGCTGAATGGAAAACGGCGATAAACGAACGCCATCCCGAAAATGCATTTTAATCCGTAAATCATCGTCCCACGCGCTTAAAACACACACAGAAAACATTTGCAAGAATCTAGCGAGATCAATTTTGTTTAAATTGGTAGAAATACGGTTCACTGCATCACATTTATAGTACACGTACTGTACGGTATACGGTTCTGCAGTCACCTATACGTCATTTCTCTGCTTGTTTATTGGTTGAAGTGTCCTAAAAAGAGGCGGAGTTAAAGATGCACGTCACCACGTTCTTTATTTTCATTGGCTAAATCTCGTGACGTATGTCTTTAACTCCGCCTTTTTTTTAAGTAATGCTACTTTAACGGCATTATGGTATGTACATTCCCAAATAAGGCAGTGTTTACTGTGTACTTTTAAAAAAAAAGTTTCTTTTAGAGAGATCGGGAAAATCGCCGAAACAAATTAGTCATGTGGGAACGCAATTCCACGATGAACCAAGATTCGAACCGCAATAAAGCAGGGGATTACTGTATTAAAACATTAAAATAGCCCCCTACTCACAATTTAGATTGATTTCTATTTTCCAGATTCTTTCTAAAAGTCTCCACAGTATTCTTACAGTAAATTCTTTGTTAAAACCTACAGATGATCCAAAACATTGGATGGTGCTGTGTTATTCCAGGGGGAGGAGCGAAGTTCAAACCTTCACGCATTAAGGCTTTTGAACTGGAACCAGTACACCCAAGCATTTTCTCAATTTATGTATCATAGCTGTGAAGCCTTTGAGCTAGAACCCTAAGTCATAACGCTGAGCTAAAATCCTGAGCGAGTTAGAACCCCAAGCTAGAATCTTTTGTTATGATCATGAGCTAGAATTCTGATAGATTTATGGCTCAGGATTACATCTCCTTGATTTACAAGATAACCCAGAGCTTAAACCTAGAACTAGATCTCTAATTTATACCCTTAACCGAGAACCCTGAGTTAGAATCCTAGGTATACTGTAGAACCCTGAATTATAAGCCTGAGCTAAAACCCAAAGCGAGAATCCTGAGTAATAATCCTGAACTAGATACCCAAGGTAGAACCTAGAGTTATAACCAGACACTAGAACCCAGATCTAAAACCCTCAGTAATATCAGTGATAAGGAAAATTCACATAAATATTTTTTCCCTTTTTAAATACATGAAATAACACTGAAACCAGCACTTTGACGGTGAAATTGGCTCTAACAGTCGCACTAATGCAGTAAAAAATCACTGTAAACAGCTTCACGGCGAATGTAGCAGGAATAAATGGGACTCTTTCCGCTGTCGGTTCTGACTTTGTTTCTTCGGCGTGTGGGTGGCAATTTAGAAGGCCATCGCTAATCACGCACGGGGAGGCGGCGATGAATTATTGATGTGATGTGTGTGATGAAAGATCTGAAACGCCATCAAGGATGCCATTATATTCGGGGGACAAGGAGCAAACAAACAAACAAACAAACCACCCTTCCCTCTCTCTCTCGCTCACACTGCACTCAGCACTGCTCAGACAAACTGGAGAATACACAAATACAGGACGAGGAACCCGGGAGAGATCGTCATTGGGGAAAGAAAAAAGCAGAGACGGAGTGAGATGAAAGATGGAGCAGATGGAAAATCCAACAGGGTATAACACATCCTCTGTTAAAGCCTCCGTCTTTCCTCCGAGCACACGCTCGATCCCAAAGGGAGAATGAAGAGAGTGGAGAGTCATCCGAAATCCACTCTGTCTACAGCCGGAGAGAGAAAAAGAATGGCGTTTTTTCTTGAGTGGGCAAAGAAAAACCAGTGAAAATGTCTAAAGATGTCTAACGATTCGATCGAACCAATATTATCGCCGATATTGCCATCGTTTCTATAGTAACACCTAAACATGGACTTGTAATCTAAGACCGTCTCATTCCATGATAACCTCCAATCTTCTAGGAAGGTGTTCCACCAGATTTAGGAGGGTGCTTTTTCCCATTCAGCCACAATTTGGGCCCGATGTAGGTGAAATGAGGAGGCATGGGGTGCACCCAGCATTCCAAATCAGCAGCAGTGTAAGTGGTCAATAGGGTTGGAGCTCTATAGCGGGAGATCTTCCACTCAAACCCTTGGAGACCATATCATCATGGTGCTGGAACAGGGTTCGGTCTCTTAATTCAAGTGAAAGGAAAATGTCATGGCAATGTTGTGCCTTCAACAGTTTTAAGAAGAGCCAAAGACCTCAGGTGTCCCAATACTTTTGCCAGTATAGTATAGTTAAAAGCAGGATTTGCCTTTTAGATGACGTGTAACTATTAAAAAAACATGATACAAATAATAATAATAACACTAATGAAAGGCGTCTCCAGTGTTGTCACTTTTTTACAGTCAGAGAAAAAAACCTCATTATCGTTTTTAATACTGAAAGTTGATTTGTACCTTCGATTTTTTTTTTGCTTTCTGGACTTAAAAATGGTCACCCACCACTTCCTGGAACACCCTTGTTCGTCTTTCTGCTCGTCTGTACGCTGTACAGTAGTGCAAATTTTCACAGAAAAAAACACAGCACTCTGGTGGAGGTGTTGGTCGGTTTGGCGAGTTCTTTGACTTTGTCGCGGTGTGTCACGGCTCTAACAAGCGAGCATTGTTTTCTTTTTTTTTTTTTTTTATGTGAAATCGACTGCGTTCAACTGAATCAAATTGGCGTCCAGTTCCCGCAGTAGGTGAGAGGTTCCTAATTGGCTGTTCACTGGAGGCACAAACGGCGAGTAACTCATTTCTCAAGTTCTGCAGCTGTAACGACGGAAAAATGGAGGGACATGCTGAGCAGGTCAAAATCCAAAAATGGCAACAAACTTATTTCGTTCGAACCACAGTGATGGATAAATCATATATTAATAAGCAAGGTCAATAGCGATATAATGTTTTGGATATGAGGCTGATGTTTGGACATGTAATATATTAACACCGGAAGTTAGTTAGCTAGCTAAGTGCACTAACACACTTGTTTGAACAAGTAGGTACCTTAGAATGTATTTAAACGAGTCTGGTTAGCATTTTTATTAGCCATGACACAGGTTATGATACAGAATACTTGCTGGTTTGGTTAGCTAGATCCTAGCTTGTCCTTTTCTTCAGAAACAGAAACAGAATTAACATTAACTTTGACCTTTTATAACTCCTGAGAGTTATAATGCTGCATTATAATCCTGAGTATTAATCTTGATTTACAGCGGTGAGCTATAACCCTGAGTTTTAATCCAGAGCTATAACCCTGAGTTATAACCTTGAATTCTAATCCTGAAGTATAATCCTAAATTATAGCCCTGATATAATCCTGCACTAGAATCCTGAGTTATAGTCTGTAGTTATAGCCTTGCGCTATAATCCTGAGCTATAATCCTGAGTTATAGCCCTGATTTATAATCCTAAAATATAATCTTGCACAAGAATCCTGAGTTATAATCCTAAATTAGAGCCCCACACTCTAATCATGAGGTATAATCCTGAGTTATAGCTCTGATTTATAATCCTAAAATATAATCCTGCACTAGAATCCTGAGGTATATTCCTGAGTTGTTATAACCCCAAGTTAATTGGCAAAGTAATGTTTTGGATACAAGGCTGAAATCTGGACATGTATTATATTAACACAGGAAGCTAGTTAGCTAGCATAGTGCATTTAATTTACAAGAATAGGTGTTTGATCATGTCTGGTTAGCACGTTTAATAGCCATGGCACAAAATCTGACACAAGATATTGTCTATTTGTTTATCAGCTATTTCTTGACTGGAAAAATAAATACTGACTACAGCTACTCGCGGGTTTAGTTTTCTGTCAGCCATTATCCGGGCGACATTTCACAACAGACACGATGTGACATCTTCGACTTTACCATGGTGTAATATGTCCCTAACAAGCAGAATCCTAGGCTTATTTTCCATCCTTCTTAGCAACAGCATGCTTTCAGCATGGAGATGTACATCCATCTCCTCAGATGCTTCGCCGAGTTCCTATGCCTGCCCCAATTAAGGATCGGAAGAAACCGGCAAGTCGATTGAAGCGCATGAGGCACCCTCGTGATTAGAAATGACCAAACTTCAAAACAGAAGGTTCCACCCAAACTACATCATGACAACCGTGGGAATTCTGGGGGAAATGCTTAACGCAGACAGATATGAAAGGTGGTTCTTTCACGTTTCTTTCACATCTCAAGGACACATCAGCCATGGCAGATCAGCAATAGATTTTGCAAGTTCATCAAAACTGGTTTCAGTTGCCTTGTGTTAATTTATTTTTTTTCTTTTTGTAATGCAGCAAATAGAGCTTCAGAAATAGCAGGTTGCTAATTATCTTTCCTTGGCTGATGGAAACAGTGTTGGTAAGAAGATTCTATTCAAAGACCACTATTGCCTGAGATTTCAAGTGGATAAATCTCTGGTCTTGCTAAAACCCTTGGTCTGGGGTTTGCATTGACCGTACCATGGTTCAGTTCCCTTCTCAGTGGTTCTCAGGTAATTTGCAGGTGTTTTCTACAAATGCTCAAAAACCATGCAGCCTATTCAAATGGGGCATTCCAGTCTTTTGTCTTTTGAGTTTATTAAAAAAAAACTAATTTTAAAGAGTAGAAACTACCTTTAATTTATTTTTCTTTTCTGCTACATTTATACCCTTATCTCAGCGTTTAACTGATGCCTGAAAAGATACGGCATAGAAGGATTTGTCAGTACACCTGAACCATCCTAAAACATCCTGCATCACTTCATTATCAAGGAACCACCATGACTGGGATTGTCCCTGGATGTACGGCCATCTTTGAAACGTTTACACCAGTCTTAATGCAGTTGCACAGCTCATCAGCGTACTGCAATTAGCCTAGCCGAGCCGCCAAACAATCTTTGAATTGCTCTGGTATAATAAATACAGTGAGGAAAAATTTGAACACCCTGCTATTTTGCAAGTTCTCCCACTTAGAAATCATGAGGGGGGTCTGAAATTGTCATCGTAGGTGCATGTCCACTGTGAGAGACATAATCTAAAAAAAAAAATCCAGAAATCACAATACATGATTTTTAAACTATTTGTTTGTATGATACAGCTGCAAATAAGTATTTGAACACCTGAGAAAGTCGTACAGTAGCCTTTGTTTGCAATTACAGAGGTCAAACGTTTCCTGTAGTTTTTCACCAGGTTTGCACACACTGCAGGAGGGATTTTGACCCACTCCTCCACACAGATCTTCTCTAGATCAGTCAGGTTTCTGGCCTGTCGCTGAGAAACATGGAGTTTGAGCTCCCTCCAAAGATTCTCTATTGGGTTTAGGTCTGAAGACTGGCTAGGCCATGCCAGAACCTTGATATGCTTCTTACAGAGCCACTCCTTGGTTATCCTGGCTGTGTGCATCGGGTCATTGTCATGTTGGAAGACCCAGCCTCGACCCATCTTCAATGCTCTAACTGAGGGAAGGAGGTTGTTACCCAAAATCTCACAATACATGACCCCGGTCATCCTCTCCTTAATACAGTGCAGTCGCCCTGTCACATGTGCAGAAAAACACCCCCAAAGCATGATGCTACCACCCCCATGCTTCACAGTAGGGATGGTGTTCTTGGGATGGTACTCATCATTCTTCTTCCTCCAAACACGTTTAGTGGAATTATGACCCAAAAGTTCGATTTTGGTCTCATCTGACCAAATGACTTTCTCCAATGACTACTCTGGATCATCCAAATGGTCATTGGCAAACTTAAGTCGTGCCTGGACATGTGCTGGTTTAAGCAGGGGAACCTTCCATGCCATGCATGATTTCAAACCATGACGTCTTAGTGTATTACCAACAGTAACCTTGGAAACGGTGGTCCCAGCTCTTTTCAGGTCATTGACCAGCTTCTCCCGTGTAGTTCTGGGCTGATTTCTCACCTTCCTTAGGATCACTGAGACCCCACGAGGTGAGATCTTGCTTGGAGCCCCAGTCCGAGGGAGATTGACAGTCATGTTTAGCTTCTTCCATGTTCTAATGATTGCTCCAACAGTGGACCTTTTTTCACCAAGCTACTTGGCAATTTCCCCGTAGCCATTTCCAGGCTTGTGGAGTTGTACAATTTTGTCTCTAGTGTCTTTGGACAGCTCTTTGGTCTTGGCCATGATAGTAGTTGGATTCTTACTGATTGTATGGTGTGGACAGGTGTCTTTATGCAGCTAACGACCTCAAACAGGTGCATCTAATTTAGGATAATAAATGTAGTGGAGGTGGATATTTTAAAGGCAGACTAACAGGTCTTTGAGGGTCAGAATTCTAGCTAATATACAGGTGTTCAAATACTTATTTGCAGCTGTATCATACAAATAAATAGTTTAAAAATCATATATTGTGATTTCTGGATTTTTTTTTAGATTATGTCTCTCACAGTGGACATGCACCTACGATGACAATTTCAGACCCCTCCATGATTCTAAGTGGGAGAACTTGTAAAATAGCAGGGTGTTCAAATACTTATTTTCCTCACTGTAATTCTGGCTACATGTATAAAAACACAGTATTCTATTTACAGTATTTACAGCATTCTATGAGTCTCCTAACTGTATCAAAGAGAGCTTGAAAATGCCAGACTGCTAATCTAGAGATCTGCGCTACACATTCTCAAACCTCAGGGTAGATAAGCAACTCTACAAAAAGCAATTTTGTACATCTCGTCACAATCTTTATGGCCTGGGGTCTGAAAGATCTAAAGATCAGACATATTGCTTCCTCAAGCGTGCAACACCGGAAAGAACATCACAGGTTTTGCCCTCTCTGTGTGTCCATATGGAGACTGTGTGTACCTCTTGCTTGACCCCCTTGCTTGCAGAGTGTGGCTCTAACAGCAGTGATGAGGTTTTGAGAGGTCACGGGTTCGAGATCAGGCTTGACGGATGTGAAGCGGGAGACCCTCTGAGCGGGAGAACGACACGATGAAAGACAGAACCCATCCATCACACCATCCCCTTTAGACATGGTGATGAGAACTGCCCTTCACAAACCCACTCACACATTCAAACTCACTCTACTCTTGCTTCCATTCCGCCTGCTCTGTTACTAACGACTAATCGATCCGAGGGTCTGAAAGTCCTTAATGGACTTGAGGATCCTCTTGTGAATAATGACTCAAGTACACCTGCAGGGAGGGTAGAACCGAATGTTCCTTTTGGATTATTAATTGTTTAGTTTTCCTATTTTTCTATTCACATCCTGTCTGGCTTCCTTTCCTTGGTTGATGCATTCTGTTCCAGAACAAAAAGATTCTTTCATTTGCGTTGATATGCAGAGTTTCCTCGGAGTACTATGGCAACAAAGGTGTTGTTGGAAGCTAAATACTAGAACCCTTTCACTTCAATGGTACTTGGCCTCTCCCACAGGTTAATGTAGATACATGGATTGGCTTTTAAAAGGGCTACAAGTAGAGCCTCATTAGGAAGCAAACCTGATTATGCAAAATAACATTTGAGGAACACTTGTTTCTTTCAGGTATCCTGGGAGTCTGGGGTACGGGGTTAAGTTTTAAATCAGCAACGGTTAAAAAGGTAGAACCCTTTTTAAAAGCTGGGGGTACAGGGGCCAAGCTGGGGGCATTTTTCTGTGAATACATTCCGAATGCACTGCACATACACCTATCAGTCAAAACATTATGACCACCTGCCTAATATTGTGTTGGTTTTCTTTCGATGCCAAAACAGTTCTGAGCCCTCAAGCATTAACAGCATGAACTTTTTCAGCAATTTGAGCAACAGGAGCTCGTCTGTTGGATCGGACCACACGGACCAGCCTTCGCTCCCCAGGTGCATCAATGAGCCTCGGCTGCCCACGACCCTGTCGCCGGTTCACCACTGTTCCTTCCTTGGACATCCTTTGATAAATACTGCAGACTGGAAACATCCCACAAGAGCTGCAGTTGTGGAGATGCTCTGACCCAGTCGTCTGGACATCACAATTTGGCCCCCATCACTCAAATGGAAATGTTTAAAAGCAAATGTTCTTTTGCTGCCTAATACTTTGGTCGGTGTACATGCAGTACACAAGTTCATTAGATCCATGTCCATTAACTGGTTCTACCATTCATGCAGATCCATTAGACTTTGAGGAGTGGATCTTAGAAAATCTGACTGTTGAAGGCATAAGAGGAATCTAAGTCTATGCTGTCCAGGGCTGTACAAGTAACTCAGAACAAAAGGTTGCTTTGTTTCATATAACAAGACGTCCTTCCATTGGCTTCTCGTTCTTTTTACCTACTATATGCAAAAAAAAAAAAAAAAAAAAGATTCTAGCTTCTTTTTACCTCCTCGTTTTGCAGCAATTACGACCTGAAGGTAGATGAATCAGGTCCTCAAATTCCCCCATCTATACTAGTCAGTCATTGCAATCAGATGGAACTATCAGAATGAGTTCCAGTTGGTGCATTGCAGAGGGATGGACTGCTTTGAAAAAAATAAGTGGCAATGAGAGAGAAAAAGAGAGAGAGAGAAAATGAAATAAATAAATAAATAAAAAAACTCTGACTTGCAGGTGAAATCCAAGGTCATCTATGCCTTGCTGAAATCTGTGCGTATTGATTTTTCATGTTTCTTTTGTTCCCCCACCTGAAGCTGTTTTTCTTTATTACTTAAGAGCGTTATTCTCCTGTCGAGAAGTCCCCGTGCTCGCATTGAGAGGAAAAAAAGAATCGCTCGGCTGCATCGACATGATGTGTGACGTGACGTGCATGATCCGAGATAAACGCCGGATCGGGTGCGATCGCGTCTGAAACGCTAAATGAGATTCGGAATACGTTTCAGGTAATTGTCTAATGTGAAGAAATCACTCGATGGACATCTGAGGGGTGTTTTTTCTGAGATGGAGCGGGTTTTAAAGGAGACGCGAGGACGCTTGGATAGCAAGCTGCTCTCGAATCCAGGAAGGAACCTTATCTATTATTGAAAGCGAGCCGTAAAAAAATGGTTTGCAGGGGGAAGAAGTAAACATGTTTGATTTGAAAACCTGGTGACTTTTCCACAAAAAAAAAAAAAAAAAAGAAATGCGCTCAAAAAATCCATACACCAATCAACCAATAACATTAATTAGGATTAGCATCAGCGATTAGCCAAGTTTGGTTTACGCGTCCATGAAATAGTAACCCAGGTCCGAACTTAATCCCCGTTCAACTCAGGAGCGCTACATCAACACAAAGCCAGATTACACGCCAGCAATCATCTGGAATCCAAGCGTCACACTGATTATTGAGGATTTGTGCGCTGTTTAGCGTACACACTACCTGAGGCATGACTTAAACTCT
Organism: Silurus meridionalis; assembly: GCF_014805685.1. Classification (NCBI taxonomy): domain Eukaryota; kingdom Metazoa; phylum Chordata; class Actinopteri; order Siluriformes; family Siluridae; genus Silurus; species Silurus meridionalis. Next base: position 13,679,680 of record NC_060911.1, on the reverse strand, counting down.
CGGAGGCTCGGCAAAACTACTGATTTACATCGCGCACACGTTCACCAACATGCAAATACTATTTCTACTCAAAGTTATTAAAGACCGGAATTTGTGTTTTGTTTTTTTCGAGTAATGATCACGTTAGCTGGTAACATAAATCCCGTCTTCACAGAGCTCATGAGCTTTCATGCGCCGCTACTACTGCTGCTGCTAGCGGCAAATTCGCAACCTCAGAGCTGTTATTAGCTTATCTTTCCTAAGAATGCTAACAGTGTTGAATTTATCAGGTAAACGCTAACAGCTAAATTACCAGAGAAAAAACTGACACACAAACACAAACACACACACACACACACACACACACGCACACTACACTTTCTGTGAATATTTCTAACCTCTACTTCTTACTTCAATTGATGAAGAAAAGGAAACTGCTTATGATGTAAATCAAATTCGATACTATGGCAGTGTATAGATAGATAGACTGTTTGCCAAAAGTATTGGGACACCCGACTCTTCCAGCCGTAACTGATCCTTTCTTCAAACTGTTACCACAAACCTGGAGACACACAATTCTGTAGGATGTTTTTGGATATGGTACCATGAAAATCTCCCTTCGCTTAAACTTGGTGACCTAAACCTGTTCCAGCAAAACCAGCTTCATGAAGATATGCTTTCCATGGGTTGGATGAAGTGGGAGATCTCCTGCTATAGAGCTCCAACCCTTTGGGATGAATTCTAATGACACACCAGGCCTCCTGACCTCAGCTACATGAGTTCCTGACTTTATTAACGCCTTTGTGGCTAAAAGAATCTCCTCAAAATCTATACAAAATCAAGTGGAACGTCTTCCCATAAAAGTGGAGGTTGGAGGATAGGAGCAAATGTGGAATGGGATATTCAGAAAGTACACATTAATCTCATGGTTAGGTGTCTACAAGATGGATGGATGAATGGATGGATAGAAAGAACTGATTACAGTAGCTGTACTAAGTGTATAAGTTCGGACCTAAGTGTATACCACAGTTTACCCTTTGTTATAAAGTTAGATATTGCAAAACTGCTGTAGGAACCTGCCCTCACGAGCTCCTGCTATCCCGCACATTGTTAGCCACAGACCCGGTGAAGAAACCTGAGCACCACAGTGGACAAACAGACTGATCCCAGCGGTTTGCATCTGCTCAGAGGCTATTTTCTGACCAGGTAAACTGCATATTAGGTGTCTCCTATAGCCCTAGTCTGTTCATGTTCCACAGGAGGATTTCAACAGTTTAACTTAGTAGGACACTCCCCGAGGTGGATGAGGCAGGATGTCGAGTCTCAATCTGTCTGTGGATGTTTTTTTTTGTTTATTTTTACTTGAAAAGTAAAAAGTGAAAGAAACCCAGGAGGAGGTCGCTCCCAGACCACTCAGCCGTAGCAGAAGCATCTGCTGGAGGGTCGCATTCAGGTCTGGCTAGCAGGACACGGGCTGCTCTCAGTGTGTTTACATTGGGGATCTACCATGATAATCCATTTGGCATTAGATCTGAAGGACATGAGTTCAAATCCCAGCCCTACCAAGCTGCTGTTCTTGGGCCCCTGAGCAAGGCTCGTTAACCCCATAGCTGCTAAGTTGTATGAATGAGATAAAGGTCTCTCTAAATCTGTGTAAATCTATAAGTAGCTCCGGACCTGTAAAGAGTTCCGTTAGCATAAAACTGGGATGCGATTAGCTAGTTACCTCTAGTAATGTTTTTAACATAATCCAGTCCACAATTTCAGAAGCCTGAGCAGACGGACATGGTCATCGAAAGGAAATAAAAATAAGCAGGTATGGAATCGGATTAAGTATTTGAGAAAAAAAAAATGCAACAAAAAAAATAATGTTTGATTTAAATGAATCACATTCAATAATAGCAAACTTTTTAATTTTCAAATACAAAAGAAATAACTTTTAAATAAATAATTTTCAATGTGTATAAAACAATAAGTGCATCGTTTTCGAAGTCCTCACTGATTGGTTGTTTGGTTAATGTATTGATTGTTTGAAGTATTGATATATTGGTTGAATAGTTGAGATATTGACTGATTAATGTATTGATTAAATGGGTGATTTGTTTATGTATTGATGTGCTAATTGATTAGTTGACAGGTATTAATTGATGACTTGATTAATTGAGATGTTGGTCAAGGTATTGATTAACTGGTTAATTGGTTCATTGATATATTAACTGATTGATTGTCAGATTAGTTGATTTGAGGTTTTGATTGAGTAGTTGGTTGATTGAATGGTTGATTGATGTATTCATTGATTGACCAAATTGTTGGTTGCTGCATTGATTGATAGTTTGACTAGTAGTCCCTTTGATGTATTAACTAATATATTGTTTGATTGATTGTTTGCTCTATTGATGAATTTTTTCGATTGAATTTATGGTTGATTGATTTATGTATTAACTGATTGATTGCTTAGTGTATTGAGGTTTTGACATCCCGATTGGTTAATTGGAAGGTTCATGGAAGGATTGTTATAAGTTGACTGCAGTAAATAAAAGACTACAGTCTACAGAATACTAATTTACCTCATGTTTCACCTGCTTCATCCAGTCTTCCTGAATTTCTCCCATAGCTGCACATGGACCATGTCGGACGAATCCCAATTGCTGTGTAACTTTACACTGCAAATTAGCTGCATGTGATGAAAAGCTGTATTGTTGGACTTTCACGAACAATAAAAACGGAATTTCGTCCAACAACTGCCACACTCGCGAGCTGATTAATGAACGTGCCCCTGAATGAAACGGTATATGGGTCAGGCCTTTTTACGATTATCACACATAAAAGCAATTAATAATAATGAGGGCAGCTTTAGACAAACAAATACAAAAGCAATAATGGGCCAAATTACGAACAATGCAGAAGTGATACTTCTTCGTCTCAAGTGCATTTTGTTCCTTTTCTCTTAAAGGTTTATTAAAAAAAATTAATAATCAACGACTTCTGTCCAATCAGAATTCACATGCCTGACAGTATATACATTCCACTGACAAAATATTGGAACATCCAAACATTATGTGGTTCTTTCCTGACCTACTGTATTAACACACACAGGTCTCTGGATGACCCAAACGTGAGCTCTATAAAGATCTGCTTGACATGGGTTGGAAGATATAAAAGATCTTGGGATGAATTGGAACATCACCCCAGGCCTCCTCACATTCACCTACAGCTGAATTTGTACAAAGTTCTACTCTAAAATTTAGTGGAACACCTTGACTGTTGTGGAATGGGACGTAAGACAGAGTACATGTGTGTGAATGAGAGGGAGGGCAGTGGAGGGTTGCGGTTGCAGGGAGAAGAGGTGGAGAAGGTGGAGGAGTTCAGGTACCTGGTGTCAACAGTGCAAAGTTATAGAGAGTGTGTTAGAGAAGTAAAGAAAAGAGTGCAGGCAGGGTGGATTGGGTGGAGAAGAGTGATAGCAGGAGTGATATGTGATAGAAGAGTATCTGTGAGAGTGAAAGGGAAAGTTTATAGGACTGTGGTGAGACCTGAGATGTTGTATGGTTTAGAGACAGTGGCATTGAGTAAAAGACAGGAGGTGGAGCTGGAGGTAGCAGAGCTGAAGATGTTGAGGTTTTCGTTGGGAGTGACGACGATGGACAGGATTAGAACCGTGTTTATTAGAGGATGTTATTAGCATGTAGGATGTTTTGGAGACAAGGTGAGGGAGGTGAGATTGAGATCGTTTGGACATGTGCAGAAGAGGGACATGGGGTATATCAGTAGGAGAATGCTGAGGATGGAGACACCAGGGAGGAGGTTTATGGATGTGGTGTGGGAAGACATGCAGTTAGTTGGTTTGAAAGAGGCAGATGTAGAGTACGGGGGGGGAGACGGATGATCCGGTGTGGCGCCCCCTAATGGGAGAAGCTGAACGAAGCAGAAGAAGATGTCAAAAGTCTTTATAAAAAAAAAGATGATATGAATATGGGAAAAGATAAATAAATGTGATTCTGTTTCCTGTTTTGGTGTAAATCACACCAAAAAAAAGCATCTGGTGTTTAGATTCCGCCTCTTGACTAACAATCAAATGGCTCCCGATGCACAAAAGATCGTGTAATTACAGAGGCCATAACAAGGACGTGTTCAAGTCCCGCCCCAGAGACTGGATGTAAATGGAAGGTGGTTCTTATCATCTTTCTAATCGAGCGAGGTCATCCTCAAACTAATGACTCACATTTGCAATTAGAGCTAATTAATTATCTCCGCGATTGTGCGCAGGGACCGAAACCCGGTGAAGAGAGAGATGTGTGTGCGTCTCGGTGCGGGTGACCGTGGAAAGCACGTCGGTGTTCCGTCTCGGCAGGTGAGCCATAACAAACACGCCGATCGCGCCAGCGGAGACCGAGACAAACACGGCGACCCGCTGCGCCGAAATAATTGAGAAATCGGTTTCTTGCTATCAGACTTTCTTTAATACGGGAGCGACTTTGACTGCGAGGATGATCACAGGATTTCTATTCGGATCAAGTTTTAAATATAAAAATCGCTCGTTATATATCCACTAAACGATGTCCGTCGTCTCTTTCTAGCCTCTCTATCTTCACCCATCCCTCCGTCCGTTTACCTCTACTATTTATCCTGCTATCCATACGTCTATCTCTCAAAACCTCCATCGATCATTTTTGTTTTTGATCTCTATCCCTCTTGTTTTTCTCTTTCTTTTTTACTTTCTTACTTTCTTTCTTTCTTTCTTCTCGGTCACTTTATACATCTTACTGTATTCCCTCGTTCCTTCTCTTTCTTCCTGTTTAAAAACTGTCGTTCATTTTGTAGAATTTTTTCCTTTGTTCTCTCATTTCTTTTTTTCACTGTCGAATATAAACGATCAGTATAAACTATTAATATTGTTCCTTTCTGTTTTTCCTCCCTCCTTCATTTCTTTCCCTTTTTTCCTCCACGCCTTCCCTTCCTTTAATTTAACAAAAAATACGGCAAACATGTTTTTCTTTCTTTCTTTCTTTCTTTCTTTCTTTCTTTCTTTCTTTCTTTCTTTCTTTCTTTCTTTCTTTCTTTCTTTCTTTCACCGCTTTGTTTCCATCCTTCTTTCCTTCTGTTGTTCACGTTCCCTTTTTTTCCTCAATAAAAATACTACTTTCTTTTTCTTTCTCCACCTCCTCTTTCTTTGTGCTTTCCATCCCTTATTTCGATCTATTCCTCTTTTTTTTTTCTTCAATAAAAATACTGCTATCTTTCTTTCTTCTTTCTTCTTTTCTTGCATGTTTGCTGTAGTCACTCCAGACTATACATCCTGGAAATTGAATTTCACCGAGTCACATGACTAAAACTCCTGCTACAGACCTTCAACCCTATTAAAAACCTTTGGGATGAAATGAAACATCACCTCAGGCCTCCTCCACATTTACCTGTGGCTGAAGTTACTCCATACACCTTCTCAGAAGAGTGGAGGTGATGAGAGAAAATGATGGAAAACTAGTGTGGAACATTCAAAAGGTAGCAAGTATCAATCTTATGGTCAGATGTGTACAAATGTTGTTCATATACTATAATTTATAAGTAAGAGATTTTTCAAGACTATTCAAGATGATCTGCACTAAAAAGAAATAGGTATTAAAACCACTAGGGAATAAAAAAAAAAGGTGATTCTTCTTCCCACCTTGGAGTAAATCAGACGAAAAAAGGGTCTGACTAACAAAAGGACGCCACCTGACGCACAAAAGGAGAATTGACGAGGCCGTAACAAAGACGTGTTCAAGAATCTTAGCTAAAACTAGTCACTGTTTTTTTTCTTTTATCTCCCCTTGCTTTCACAACTCGACAGCATTGGGACTCAAACGCATTGGGCTTCGCTGAGAATTTCGCAACGGCAAATTGCTGGCGCACGAAGCCGTTAGCCAGAATCGAGCTATCACGATAAACTGTGGCTCTGCAATTACTGTAGTGTTTAGAAAACAACAACAACAGCAAAAAAAAATTAAAAAATAAAAAAGTCCAGCATGTTTGCAGGCGCAATAACAGAAGAGTCCCTAGAATTGGCAGTGTTTGTGTTAGTCATTGTCAGCCCTGGCGCTAGCGCTTCCTGTTTGCGCTAGTAATTAAGTGTGATACATCTAATCAGTCGTAATGCAGAAGGCAAAAAAGCGATATGACATGCGGTTACAATATCAGCGAGTGGGAGAGTGCAGATGTCTCCGCCAATTATCTCCACCATCCCGAACAACTCCGCGAGAGGGAAGAAAAAAAATCGCGTACAGCTCTCCAGGCCAGGCGACTCCGGAGAGACTCGCCGACACCCCCCGGAGGCAGGAAAGCGAACGCCTCGTTTGAGGAGCTACTTAATCAGAGCGTTCCCATGTGACTCGCGTAATAGTGCTAATAGTGTATCCACCCTCTCCGAGTCTCTCTCAGCACCTGCGTGATTAATGAAAGCGGTGGACGGCGGAGATGGAGGTTCATCAACCGAGAAGAGACCTTTGCACCTCACTCCAGCCAGACCGAGGGCCACCAAATCTCAATCTTAAAAAAAATTTCAAATAAGACTCAACCAGATCTCAAACTGAGCCTTAAAGTGTAACCAAATCTCATTCTCCTTCGACCCATCCATCCATCCATCCTTATTTTCTTTCTTTTCTTGTCAGTTTTGTAGAATTGTGCATTGTTTAAAATCCGTTGGTTCCTTCGTTCCTTTATTCATTCGAATGAAACTCCACAGTCACTCTGTATTTTAAAATCCCTGCTTCCTTCTTACTTTCTAAACTTACTTCCCTCCTTCTTTCATGTCTTTTTTACAGACTATAAACAAGGCAATGGCTTTGTCAAACGTTTCTTTCCTAATCATTTTGTTCCCTCCATCCTTTCTTCCCTCTTTTCATTTCTAATATCTTTGCCTTTCATTGGTCCATTTTTCTTTTTACAAAACAAATTATGGATTCGTGTTTTCTTTCTTTCTTTCTTTCTTTCTTTCTTCTTTCTTTCTTTCTTTCCTTCTTTCCTTCTTTCTTTCTTTCTTTCTTTCTTTCTTTCTTTGACTTCCATAAAAAATACTGCAAAGATTCCGTCATTTCTTCCTTACTTCTGTTATTCACTTTCTTTTTAATTATTTTCCAGATAAAACTAAATACTAAAATCATCAATCAATCAATTATTTCTTTCTTTCTTTCTTTCTTTCTTTCTTTCTTTCTTTCTTTCTTTCTTTCTTTCTTTCTTTCTTTCTTTCTTTCTCTCTCTTCCATAAAACATTCCTTCCTTTCTTCCTCACTTCTGTTGTTCACTTCCTTATTTTCCAGATAAAACAAAAAAATAATTGATATGACTGAAATCATGTCCTTCCTTCCTTCCTTTCTACCTTCCTTCCTTCTTCCCTTCCTTCCAAATAAAGGAATGAATCCTTCCAGTACGTATCTTTTCCTATAACATTGACAACATTTTCTTGTTATTTTCTGAATGAACCCAGTAACAGTTAGTTTGATTATCCACCGCTCTCCTGCTCCTCTGTCCTGTGCTGACAAAGAGAACAACCATGTGCACTTGTGAACACCTTCAGTCTCGTCTGAGCTCACGAAAGGTCCGATTTACTTCAAACATAAAGACAGAAAGTGGCATGGCACGGTCCAGCTCCTTCTCCAGCAGTCTCTTTATTGGCTCAATGAGCTGTCAGTTTCCGAAAAAGAGAGACGGAGAGATGGGCAGATGGGGAGGGTCTCATCCACACAGAAAGACAGTTTGTCAGCAGAGCATTAAAGCTCATGTTTGTGAGATTGGATTGAGCTACAAGAGAATGAGCTTCATCAGGATGCCGACACCTCCTCCAGAGGAGCTCAGATAAAGAAAACTCCTTTACCTGTTCACTGAGAAAACCTGCAGCTGAACTCTTGCTCTCCTACAGAGTTTCCTCACAATCTTCAAACATCATCTGTTTTTTTATTTCTAACTTTTCTAGATTCTATTCACAATGAAAAGATTGTTTAGATCACAGTGTGGCCAGAGTACATTATAGTACCTATCCATCCATCCATCCATCCATCCATCCATCCATCCATCCATCTAACCATTTACCCACCATACCTTCTTCCATTTATATAGCCATCCATCTATTAATAAGTTCATCTATCTATCTATCTATCTATCTATCTATCTATCTATCTATCTATCTATCTATCTATCTATCTATCTATCTATCTATTTGTCTGTCTGTCTGTCTGTCTGTCCGTCTGTCTGTTCCTCAATTTATCTCACCATCTATCTAGCGTAAATCTATCTGTCCATCAAACCGTCCACCCATCTCTGCATTCATCTATGTATTGAATCATCCATCCATCTATCCATCCATCTATTTATCTAACCATTGATCCCTCTATCCATACGTTGCTCCATCTATCTAAACCATTTATCCACCCATACATTCATATATATATATATATATATATATATATATATATATATATATATATATATATATATATATATATATATATATATAAAACCATCCACCTATACTTTCATCTATTTATAAATCCACCCATCCATCTATCCATTTTTATGTTCAGCCATCTATCTAACCATCTATCTGGCCTTACTTTCATCCATCCACCAATCCCTTCATCCGTTCTTGTTTCTCGTTTCTCTATTCCTGCAATTGTGTATTTTCACTGAATTAAAGCCAACAAACGAATCAAGATGTTTAAAACCTTTTGAAAAAAAATAGAATTTCCGTCATGTTGGGGCAAATTCTGAAAAGCCGTCACCTAGGAAACGAGAAGGCTACTACACTACATGGACAAAAGTATGGTATTTTTTCAACATCCCATTCCACATTTAGTTCCCATTCTCTGTTATAATACGATTAGAACTAGATTTTAGAGTGGAGATTTGTGAGATTCCTTCAAAGTCAGTTGTCCCAATACTTTTGCCTCATGTCGTGTAAGCGCGAGTACTTATGTAAATAACGAAGCGGATGAAGCAACGATTCGTCTCTACACTGACATCTCACACTGGTGTAACACTGAGGGGAAATCTGAAGAATCTCCATCCTGATCTGGAGCTCTGCACACACTCAGATTGTTAATGCAGTCAGGAAGATCTCCGAGTCCGTGTAGAGAAATTCTTCTGTTACTTTTCTTCTGCGTCTCGGAGAGTTTCCTGTACCATTCTCAGCTTTTCCCCTCTGAGCTTTGCAAGATAATTACTACAGCATGTCCTCCGGGTTCTAACTCGTTATTGATGATGGGTGGATGTCAGAGAGAGAGAGAGAGAGAGAGAGAGAGAGAGAAAAAAGTGCGTGTGGTAAGCTGAAAATCTTGTTTTGAGGTAGAAGCTTTGCTACACCTCTGTTAGCTTAAACGTCCAAAAAAAGGAATGAACACGATAAGCTAAAAATAGCATGACTCCAACAATATGGCCTTGGACATGAATGCCATTTCACCTCGATCTCTAGAACACTTACAACACGCTAACACAGGCTCTAGAAGATGCACGACACTCATGCATGTTAAAAATAGGGTGTAGAACATGCACCTAATGCCAGCACTGAGTCTAGAACACTATTGCCATGCTAACACATGCAGTAGGACACCAACACCATGTCAATGCAGGCTCTAGAACTTATATCTCAGGTTAACACAAGTGCTAGAAGACTTTACACCATGCTTAATTAGACTCCAGAACACGCTTTATATCAGCAAGGGCTGCAAGATCATTTTAACATGTGCTCTAGAAAATGTAGGCCATATTAAGACAAGCTTTGAAGCACATATACCATGTCAACGCAAACCCTAGAACATTAATGCTATGTTAACATATGTTATCACAGCCTCTAGAACATTTTATATAAAAAATGGGGTGTAAAACATGCAAACAATGCTAGCACTGAGTCTAGAATACTATTGCCATGCTAACGCTTGCACTAGGACACTAATGCCATGTCAAAACAGACTCTGAAACACCAGCGCCATGTCAATGCAGAACGTATATCTCATGTTAACACAACTGCTAGAACATTGCACACTATGCTAAATTAGACTCCAGACTTGCTAACAAGGGCCGCAACATCATTTTTACATCTTCTCTAGAAAATGTAGGCCATATTAAGACGGGCTTTGAAGCACATTTACTATGTCAACACAAACTCTAGAACATTGCTAGTTAACATGCTTTATAACTTTATAACTCAAAAAAATTAAGACAGGCTTTAGAACACGCGTCATGTTAACACAGGCTCTAGAGCACTAACGGCATGCTATCACATGCGCTAGAAATTCTTTTAGAACACTAAAACCATGTAAATGCAGGTTCTAGAACATGCAGATCATGCTATCATAGGCTCCATATGCCATGTTAAGAAGACGTTGTGTCATGTTGTCACCGGTTTTACAACACCAAGGCTCTTGAAACCCGATGCCACGGTAATACAGGCACCAAACCCATGTCAAAGTGGTAAATGTTATCACGTGCTCTAGAACATGTCTGTCTTCTTATTACTGGCTCCAGATGCATGTATGGTGTATGGTGTGTTAACAGGGGCTCTAGAACACAAGCGCCACGTTAACACGGGCTCTAGGACACCAACACCATGCTAGCATGGGCTCTAGAACACATATGCCCTGGCAACACAGGCTGTAGAAAACCAATGCCACATTAACGCGGGCTCTAGAACATGTACGTCCTGGCAACACGGGCTCTAGGCTGATGGAAATTCAAGTGAATCCCTGCAATTCTCCTTCCTTCATCCCTTCCTTATGATGTCATAATAGCTGACCAATCAGCAGCCTTGTTGTAAACACAGTACAGGTGCCCACTATAAGCTCAACCTTATTTGTTTTTCTTCTTTTTTGTTTTGCACCAAAAATTCATTCACAGCGAGCTCGGCTCAGCTTGGCCGTGTTCATCATCTCTCAGGATGACAACATGAATCATCACAGGTCATTTCCGGAAAGTTCTCCTGTGCCTTGTGTTTTCACTAAATCAAGGCCATAAATTCAGTATTTTTCTGAAAATAAATTTTCACTGAAAAAACAAAACAAAAACAAAGATCTAACAGCATCCTGAAGATCTTTGCAAGCGAATCAAAATACTTTAAAGGACAAAAAAACATGTTGGGACAAATTCTGAAACCTTTATCTAGAAAATGAGAAGACTAGCACTATATTGGCAAAAGTTTGTGGACACCGGACCATAAGATTGGTATGTTTATTTGTGAACATCCCATTCCACATTAAGTCTGCTTTTACTTTTATAATAACCTCCACTCTTCTGGGAAGATGTTCCACTAGATTTTCTAGTGGAATTTTTCAACCAGTAAAGTCAATAGGGTTGGAGCTCTATGGCATGAGATCTTCCACGCCAGCCCATGGAAAGCATGTTACACTAAGAGGGATCTGAGGAACCGCTCAGCGCTGGAGCTTCAAAGAATCCTAATCACATATTCTCATTTTGGCAATTAATAGTTTTTTTAATTGGGATATTTCAATTCAGTCGACACTCGAGACAAGCCGTGGATTAACGTTTCTCCTATGTCTTTATTTAGCTTCGAAAGATCTCCTTAGTGTTAAATGAGGACTTAATTTTCGAAACTTTTTATGATTATTATATAAGTTTCAAACATTTTTTCACTTTGAGAGCAAGAACAATTTTTATTCCTCCTGCCATTCGGTGATGTCACAACAAACTGGCCAATCAGCAGCTTCCAATGAAATCCTTCCAACGAAACCACAATGTATTTCTCAATCATCGCATCGTTCTTTCTTTCTTAACTTATTTTTTCCTTCTTTCATCAAACTTTCCCTGTAGAATATCAACAATGTGAAGCATTAATTTCTTTCTTTCTTTCTTTCTTTCTTTCTTTCTTTCTTTCTTTCTTTCTTTCTTTCTTTCTTTCTTTCTTTCTTTCTTTCTTCTTTTCTTTCCTTTCTTCTGTTATCCCTTTCCTTTTGTCAATTAAAACCATCCATCCATCCATCCATCCATCCATCCATCCATCCATCATTTAAAATATAGCATTTTCAACTCATCCCCCATCTTTTCTCCTTTTCTTTTGGTCCCACTTTTTTTCCCTTTCTTCTTTGTCTATCATTTCCTTTCATTCATTCATTCTTTTTTCTTCCTAACTTTCTCACACTCTCTCGCAACCTCTTCTAACTCTCCAGTTCCTTAAATTCATCTTGTGCCTCAAGCCATTTACCGAAAAATTTAAAGACAAAGAGACAAAGACATTAGACAAGGAAAAATAGAGAAAACAAGAGAGAAAGAGTGAGAGAGACGGAGAGAGAGAGAGATAGAAAAACATACATATATAAACACCAGGGATGGTAAGGTTCAGCGATTAACATCGGTGCTTCGGCATAAACGTTAAAGTTGTGATGCGGTACAGTTTGGCATTTGGATGCGTTTCGCTTTTATTATCTGGAAATTGACCAATCATTTTTGCGACCAATATTTTCTTCTAAGATAGATTTCTCGTCGCTAAACCGTTTCTCGAGCGCGTTCTCTCAGCGCCCAATGCTGCCGCATGAATATGACCTGTCGCAATGCTATGGAGACTGAGGCATGTCCTGAGAGTCACATAGAATACAGATTAACATGGCAGAGGTAGAGCTGTAACTTCTCGCAGAAACAACAGGAAAAGAACGTCTGCTTTTATTTCATCGTTGATTTTTTTTTGCACTACGAAGGCGTGTTCGTGAAAGGACCACGCGTTAGACATCAGTTAAGTAAAGTGATGATTTGTTGTTTGTCTGAACCAAAGAAATAAAAGCGAACTGTCTGTATGGGATGTTAAAGAGCGTCGTATCATCTTTTAACATTCAAAGTAATGCTACGGATCCACGAACGCACCTGAGCGTAAATTCCTGTCTGGGCTCCACTTCCGCGTTCTGCAGTCTCCGTCTGCAGCGTCGTTCGTTATTGTGTCTGATTTATGAGCTCATTTGCGTGTTATAAGTGCTCAGCATTGCTCTTGTAGCTCAGTGGGGATTTTTTTTTTCCTTTTTCTTTTTTGTCCCTGGTTAATTTTTAATCACCTCACCGTTACACAGCTGCGCAACAATAAGCAATTAAGACATTTTTTTTCGCGCCTCCTGACTTTATTCTGGCTCGGGTGCACTCTTTCCCTCCGAGTCGAGAGCCGGGAGGTTTCATCTCAGCGGTAACGTTCAAACGGGAAAAAAAATCGGCCTCGGATTTGCCAGGATGGAGTCTCCCAAAGTTTTTTTTTGTTTGTTTTTTTTTCGGGGGTGATCCCCTTCCTAACGAATTCCGCCCACATGAGGCGAGGACGAAATCGCATTACCACGATAAGCCGGTAGTCACGTGTAACGCAAGATAAAAGCTGCGTTGTGCCAACGTACAAAAACCTCACGGGGAGTTTAGATTTGATGGAAAGACATTCACTTACACATGATTACTCGCTCAATCGTGACACGAGGATCATTTAGACGAGCTCAAACAAGACGATCAAATGATAAAAAAATGTCCAGAGTTGCAGGATTGACATCATATCCTGGTTCAAGGGGTTACACCTGAAAATCCGACCATGCAGGCTCAGCTAGATTCAATCAGGACCTTCGTCTGGTCATGTGACACACAAACCGAACCAATGGGAGGACTAGTTGGGAATCAACCCCGCCTGGCATGTACGGTTCTGGCATACAGATGTTCCTAATAAGCTAGCATGAAAATGTTTCCTTTGGAACTAGGAGAAACCAAACCTGTTGCAAAGTGCACAAAACTAGCTACATGAAGATCTGATTTCCATGGGATGGAAGATGTGGAACTGCTCTAGAGCGCTGACCCTATTGAACATGATGAAAGTGAATGCTGAAGGCACAGCCCAGACCTCCTCACCTTACCTACATCTACATCAGTGAGCGACTTATTGTAGTAGCAAAGTTATAGGGTTGGTCAATTTCGAATCGATTCAACTTTATTGCCAAAGAAATGCAGTTCCAACATCTCGTAATGGAAGTGCATAAAGTGGCTTATCTACAATAGCTAGCAATATGGTAAATGAGGGTATGGGTCCATATGCACAGAGGTTTGGGTGATTAATGTACAGAAGGTGCATACACAAGGTGGTATCAAAAAGTTTTGAAACTAGCAAATTTTTACAAGAAAGTTCTTCTGGAATGTGCCATGGAAGCAACACATTCTTCAATTCGTGATTTATGAGGGTTGGTGCTCCTTGTGACTGTGCGTGCAGCCTTGTGCTGCCATCTGTTGGGAAGTTACGGAACTAGTCCTGAAAGCTTTTGATATTTTTGGTAATGAACAGTCTAGAATTTTTATGGTTGTTTTATTTTAACAGAGAAAGACCAAAAAAAAAAACCAAAAAACATCAAAGGTAATAAATTAATTTGCATTCGAAAATAAGTATTCGATCCCTTAACAAATTGGCAAGAATTCTGACTCCCACAAGCCCAAGTTAGTCCTGTACGTTCAAGAAGGTACTCCTAATATCAACTCATTATGTGTATAAAAACCAGTCATTTACATTGAATGGAGTTTGGCAGCCCCTATCTAGAGTATCGCTGTTATCTAGAGCAACTTCATTTCAATGGTGCAACTGAGAGTGTTAAGAGCCCAGCAATGGCAACTTCCAATACCTCAACCCCTGAGCTCCTACTTCCTTCGGAGGATTTACTTAAAGGTTCTGCATTTACAAACTGCTTTCTAACTAGTCGCAATGTTTCATGGAAAACCGAATCCCTGAAGGTTGAAAACGATATATAAATAGCCGGGGAAAAAAAAGGTGAGAATATTGTGTTAGCCCGTGCTGTTTATTCTGCGTCCCAGATTTAATAGCAGACTCTTCAGTAGTGATCAAGCGGAACCCAGCAATTTCACCTTGAGGGCTTCGGTGCCCCCGATGCACACCGATTTGGCACGAGCATGATTCAGTACATTTCGTGATTTGGTCCTCATCACGTCACCAAAAAAAAAAGGACACTTCCCTTTTGTTCCTTTTGTGCCACAAACACAATACAATCGGTCGCCTCCGGAGGCTTATGCATGCTCTCTGAAGCATGAGGTCGGAGAAGAACCCGGAGGCTGCGTTACTTTAAAAAGCGTCCGCTCAGTAGATAACAAGCTAACCCGAACGAGGTCTTCGCATCTGAACCACTTCACTTTCACTGACATAAAAACGGCAACGGCAGCAAATCGCATTATTCCCCCAACAATCCCGTGAATGAAAAGGAAAAACATGCGCATCGAGATAATTCCGGGCTGTTTTATTTATCCGAGTCGATATTTTTTTTTCACAGGAATCCAGGACAAACCAAAGCATGACATCACCGGTTCAGCGTTTGCGAAGCTCAAGGCGTAAGACGCTTATGAATCGAAGTGGTTTGAATGCTTGTGATTTTTCTGCAAATCGTTTAAATCTTCTTGGATGAAAAAATGGCCACGATGAGCGATGAGCATTCCTGCCCGTGTCCTTGTTTCAGTGTCATTTGTCAGATTTTTTGTTCTCAGGAATTGACACCATTTGAAGTGGGCGGGGCTTATGGAGACTGGACCCGTTTACCGTTTTTTTTGCTATTTAAATATTCAGATTCCTAAATTAATGGAATTTAAATATTTAAAAACTATATATAACGTACTAAAAATCTATAAAACATCAAATAGTATTTCAAATAATATATAACATACAGTAGGAGGGAAAAGACCATCGATCCATTTAGTAGCAGGTTCCCTCTAAAGGTTCCCTCAGGAAAGCTAGCACTGAAGCTGGAAGTTTCATCTCTTGAAGCTAATGATCATAGATGTTGGGATTTAAACGATCCTAACCTGTTTGCAAACTTTAAATGCTTAAAAAGACTGGATCGCTGGCTTGGAGCCGGGTATGGAGCGCCAACGGGGTCACTTTTTTAAGAGGAACTGGTAATGTGTGAGGGAATTAACCCTAAAATCACAAGAAATTTGGCCTTAGACAGGAATCTAATCTAATTCTCTTTTGTAAGTGAAGTTTCGGGTTGAATTTTGGTAAAATTTGGCGGGAAAGAATTGCAAAAATTGCAAAAAAAAACACAGTTTATTATTATTAACATTTGTGAAAACACTTTGGAATAAAATGCCTGCTCGCTTAAATAATAAATAACATTTTAAAAATCTATAAAACATATTAAATAGTATTTTAAATAATATATAATAATATATATAATATTATAATAATGGACCAAAAGCCCCGAACCCTGTATCGAAAAAGTTAATTTTATATATAAAATCTAATTTTTCAAAACACAAGGTGATAAAAAAAATGTAATTTTAGTGATAAGCAAAAAAAAAAAAAAACCTTTACAAGTAATTACAATAATTTTTTTTTACTTTATCGGCCAAACTTAGCTTAAGCTAGCTGCTTTAATTAAAAACAAATAAAGCTCCCTGAAACCCACACACACTTTTATTCACATGCACACTTCACAACTTCATCCGTAATGATTGATTCAATGTTGATGTTAAAAATCGCACAAAATAATGAAACTCGATGGACTTGAGAAACACAAATCCCGAGCCGAAACCTAAAAGAGGATTAAATCGCCTGACCTGCTGCGTGTCTCTGGGCGTGGTCTGCTTGACTCTGCGGCTGGAGGGGGTCGTGGTGCTGCTGGTGGTGGTGGTGGTCTCCATGATGGAGGTTGAGGCATTGGATTGAGGCGTGATCGAGGAGGACGAGGACGAGGACGAAGAGGAAGGCGCTTCACCCACCAGCCTCACGCTGCCCTCGACGCGGACGTTTGGGTTGCCCTCGACGGCCATGTTGAACACTTTGAGCCCGTTGTAGTAGAGGCCCGACATCTGGCCTTGGAAGGAACGACTCCGGTCTCGCTCCCAGCCGCCGATCTGGATCGTAGTCTGGCTGTTGAAGATGGTGAGCTGCCGGCCTGAAGCAGGGAAAAAACAAAACAATACAGACCGATGGACGGCAGCGCTCTGGCGCCCACACTCATTTTTTTTTTTCTTTAAAAAAAAATGGTAGGGAAGAATTTTAGGGAATAATCACACCTGGGGGAAAAAATAAAAATGGATTATTTGTCCGGCAGGATAAATTAACCATCGCCTCCGAGAAATGGTTTGTAATTTATCTGTCCTGATGATGATGATGATGATGATGATGATGATGATGATGAGGGTGTTGTGAAGTGTTGTGAAATCAAATATATATATATATATTTATGGACAAAAGTATTGGGACACTTTCTTTTTCAGTCAAATGTGGTACTTCTTTATATAATTATAAAGAATGTGACTTTGGATGCAGCAGCATTACATTTTACATTTTTTTTTATTTTTTTAAAGATCCAACTATGTTCCAGCATGAAGCCACAAAGCCATCTCCATGAAGATCTGCTCTCTATGAGTTGGAGTGGAAAAATTTTCTATAGAGCCTCCAACCCTATTAGAAACCTTTGAGATGAAGTGGAGCTTATTATATAAGCAAATGGAGACTACGTTAAGACGGGTCAGGTGTCCACAAGCTTTTCTCCATATAGTGTATGCAAAAAAACAATTATAAAAAAATAAATAAATAAAAAAGTTTTTTTTCCTAAAAGGACGCCAAAGACATCTTCGTCTCCCACAGTCTTTTTTTTTTTAATGAAACTCGAATCATTTGTCAGAATTAATGAAGGAATCGTGAAAAGCGAATCTCTCCATATGAACTCTCCATGTGTGGTTAAAGAGCGTTCTTTTTTTTTGCTTCTCTCTCCTCGGCTAATGTCATACGAAGCAGATGTTTCCGCTCCGACTGCCAATTAGCGTTCGAGAAACAAGATGTTCGCTCTTCGAAAGAGATCGGCGAATCCGAAACGTATATATACAGCGCCGTCGGAGACCGTGATCGAGAATCGTCCTTTTAGGAAAACTTTTCCCACGTTAAAACATAGCAACTGAGGAGAAATCTGGTTTGATGGATTCGAAATGATCATAAAAAAAAAACGTGATGGAAACAAAAAGCGGACGAATATTCTGAAGAAAAAATGTGTGTGAGGTTTGATTTTTCTTCCCAAATATTTCCCATTAAAAAAAAAAAAAATACAACAAATAAAAAAAAAAATACATAAAATAACAAAATGACAAACAACAGCGACGACACAGGCATGCACTTCCACGTCATTTCTGGCTCTTTTATCTGTCACTTCATGCCTTGCGTAAATTTTTGACATGTTTCGTTAAAGGGACTTCTCATGCCAATCCATTTCGGACTATTTAGCTCGGTTTAATTGTCCACATTAAATCGCATTTGTAGCAAAATTACGGGAAAAAACATTAAATCTAATTTAATATATATTTTTTAGCATTTAAACTTTTAATAAAATATAAGATTGCAAGATTAATATTAACATGTAAGTTTATAAACTACTTAGATTTACATTACAGTCCCTTTAACCTGTAATTAACATAAAAACATTGAAATATATATATATAGAATTAGAAATAGTCTAGAAAAATGTACATAAAGCACTCAAAAAACATTATAGGAACTACATTTATGTGCTATTCGCTGGTTATGGTTGTCTGTTTAACTTTAATTTATTCGTTTATTTGTGCTGAAAAAATCAATCAATCCATCAATGAATGAATCAATAAAAAAAATACTTTATAGTTAAAATTACTGGTTAAGTTTTAATCATGGGGGTTTTTACCTTTGTCGAGTAGCCATTCGTCAACTACTCGACCGAGTCGGTATGGGATTCGCTGCCTAGCGATCGCCAGTCGTTCGTTATCAATGTTGCCTTTAAAGTTTAAAGAGACATTTCATTGGTTACAAGCTGGAAGGTCAAGAGTTAAATAGTAGAAGCCTGGACTGCACAATTGGTGAATTTTTTTTAAAATGAGTATTTATATTATTTAATTTTATTAGGGAAAAAAAAATGATTACAAAACAAAGAAACAAACCAAAAAAGAACATTTAATTCAGTTTATCTTTGCGTTACCATTAATTGACATAATTAATTGTACATTATCGAGATTAAATCAACTAAAAAAAAACCACACACATCCAGTTCTCAGAGATCCAGACAGTTCTACAGAATATTGACAACAAAAAAATATTTTTCTACTTTAAATTCTAGTTACACAATATTTTAGATCAATGCCTTCTTTCTTTTTTTTTTTTTTTTCCATGTTTACACCTAATTATCACTTCGAAGGCATTCAAATACCTTAAGATTTAAATAGATATATATTTATATAAAAAACAATGACATTTTCATTTCCAATTAAAACAAATTTTAAAAATACTATTTATCATGCTAATTATGCTATAAATTTTACAGTCACCGGAAGGTCAGGAGACAGAGCATGAACTAAGAAACCAAGGGGCAGAGAAGTAAACAAGTAAACAAGTGAAGCAAAAGGTTTTGACAAAAACGTTCGGATTGTGCCGAGTCGACCGAAATGCGATTTTGCTGCTCTTACAGTATATACGGAAAAGCGAGAAGAGGGTTTCAGATCTCGGCGTGTTTTGCGCCGGAGAACATCCAGAGAGGAGGCTATAACGAGTGTTTTTAAGCTTTCTGGTTGCAGAAATGATTAAAAAAAAGGTAACAAAAGAAAGGAGGTGTTGTTTTCAAGGGCTTCATTAGAGGAAGTTCATATCAAAATTTGTGTGTTTAGTGAACCGTTAAAGAAGGAAATTAAACCATAATATATAAAAGCAGTTCCATATTTTTGAAATGACATTGGAGCCAATTTGTGGTTTATCTTCCCTCCAAATATTCCTCTACCAACTCCCGAAAAACCTCCTTTTAGAAATCTGTATTTAACACCTCTTTCACAAGATGGTGTCGCAAATCTGCATTCAAGATCTTGTCCTGTAAGTCTTGAGCTAGTGTAAGATCAGAGTCTTGAGCCATAAAAAAGAGTCGAATTCAGAATCTTGAGCTATAAGAAAAGAGTCTAATTCAGGTTCTTGAGCTGTAAAACCCGAGTCAGGTTCAACATCATAAGCTAAAAGATCTAAATCAAGTGCAGAGTCTTAAGTTATAAGATCATAGTCTTATTTTAAGTTCCTTAGCTGTAAAATTCGAGTCAGGTTCAGCTATTTTTAGGTTTAGAGTCTTGAGAAACCTTATAGAAATCTAATAGAAATGATTTCCCTTTTGCAAGATGCCATTTCTGCTTTTAAGATTTTGTCCTGTAAGATCTGAAGTAATTTTAGAGTCTTGAGCTATAAGAATACAGCCTAATTCAGGTTCTTGAACTGTAATATCTAAGGCAAATTCAAAGTTAATGCTAAAGTATAAGCTCTAAGTCAAGTTCAGAGTCATGAGCCATAAGAATAGGGTCGAATTCAGAGTCTTGAGCTGTAAAATCCAAGTCAAGTTCAACGTCATAAGCTATAAGATCTAAATCAATTTCAGAGTCTTGAGCTGTAAAATCTAAGTCAGGTTTAGAGTCTTGAGAAACCTTATAGAAAATTATTTCTCTTTTGCAAGATTGCACGGAATATCTGCTTTCAAGATCTTGTCCTGTAAGATCTGAAGTAAGTTTGGAGTCTTGAGCTATAGGATTAGAGTCTAATTCAGGTTCTTGAGCTGTAAAATCCGAGTCAAGTTCGTCATAAGCTATAAGATTAAAATTAGGTTTAGAGTCTTGAGCTGTAAAATCTAAATCAGGTTCAGAGTCTTAAGCTATAAGATATTAGTCAGATTTAGAGTCTTGAGAAACCTTATAGAACTCTCAATCCTATAGAATCTGGCTTCTGATATGGAATCGCTGTGTGGTGGGTGGGAATCCAGAACTAAATTGAGAAGAAATTTGGAAACACAGACATCACAGCTCAGGGTGCAATCTGAACAAGCATCTGACGATGCATTCTTCGAAATATGAAAAAAAAACAGATGTCTCACTTTCGTTTTGACACGGCTTTGACGTTGTGAAGACTTCACGTGTAAACTAGGCCAACGAGTTGTGCGCAGAGGAGCGCAAGATATGTGTACTGACTCTAAAAAACTGCACTGCAGCGCAGACCGAGTTTGAAGAACGGCTCGGTCGAGGTGGCTTTAAAGTCTGCGTGCCGACGTTCTTTTATTTATTTAAAAGCGGGAAAAAAAAAGAACTTCTTTGAGCATCTAGCCGGCGTTTCCTTTCCAAGGATAATAGGAAAGCATTGAGAGCATGCTTAAAGAAACATGCTCGCTATAGTGTAGCAGGTGCGAATCGAAAAATAAAAGGTGTCATCGTGGAGGGTAATAAATACTTGTCGCTTCGTATCTGGGGAAAGCATGGTAAGCCCGAGGCCTGCCTCAATCCCATCAGCCACCTGACGACAACGCAAGGCACCTCACTGTGGAGAGGTCACGTGCAAGGTGGGAGGGCTGTAGCCAGAGGAAACAGAAAGGCGGGGGAGGACATGGGCAAACGAATTCAGAGTTATTACTCTCTAATTACGCATGCTGCATAAGTGAAAGCTTGAAGCCCCCAGGCTATAAGCTCAGTCAACACGCTGCCCCGTTGCTCCCACCATGTCACCGGGTATAATAACTCTGCCGCGGATGCGCCGCTAATACGCGACGTTTGGGCGGCACTTGACACAACAAGCTTACTAATGCACTTTCGAGTCCAGCTGTGTATAATATGTATCATGAGGCTTAGACGCGAGCATCAGAACTCCCTCAAATGTATTGTGTTCAAACTGATATGAGTCCAAAAGATCTCACTGTGGAAATGCTGGAATATTTTTTTTTTTTTCTTTTAGTATCTTCATCAAGTACAAAGTCTGAGCTGTTGTTTTTAGGCTCCAGTTTTCAGCAAAAAAGAGTTTAAGAGTCTTAAGCTATAAGGTAAAAGTCTATTTTACTGACTTCAGCTCTTCGATCTAAGTCTTGTTCAGAGACTTAAACTGTAAGATTAGAGTCTAGTTTAGGGTCTTAAGCTGAAAAATATGAGTCAATTCAGAGACTTGAGCTGTAGGATCTAAGTCAGGTTTAGAGTCCTGAGCTGTAAGATTAGAGTCTTATTTAATGCCATGAGCAGTAAAATCCAAGTCAAGTTCAGAGTATTGAGGTCTAAATTAGGTTCAGAGACTTAAGCAGTAAGAGTAAAGGTTAGTTTTATGGTCTTGAGCTATAATATCCAAGTCAGGTTCAGAATCTTGAGTTATAAAATCTAAGTAAAGTCCAAAGTCTTGAGCTGATTTATATTAATTTAGTCTTAATCCGTACAACGTCTGATGCTGTGGAGTCTGATTTGAAATGCAAAGCTGTCGCAATAGAGTTGATTACAATGACTCTAAACACAAATTAAAGATCAGTTCGGAATTCAGAAGACGTCATCAAGTCCAGAGTCTCGAGCAATGTTGCTGAAACAAGAAATCCGAAGTCGTTATTCAAGAGTCAAAATTGAGTCTATAATCTAAATCTGAGTGGATTCCAGAGTCTTGAACCATTGTGTCCAAGTCAAAACCAAAACTTTAAGCTTTCAGGCTATTAAATCTATTGTCATGTCCCAAACTCTCCATTTAAAAAAGAATGTCATCGTTGTACCCTACGGTAATGTCTGCATTTTAGACTGCTGATTGAAGGGGCAGCAGGGCTTAAGGTACCATTCGAGACAGAACATGATTTGAGATCGAAGCCTTAGTCATAGTGTCAGGTCTTTTCTATCTAGAGATTAGTGACAGTTACAGTGTGTGAAAAGATCTAGAGGGCCAGGAATCACCTAGACCTGGCAGCACCAGCACAAGTAAACAAAAAAAACAAAAAAGTAAATAAAATGCTGTAAATACATACAGGTAGAGTGTGAAAATGTCATTATTTTCTGACTGGTCCTTTGGAATGTGCGATAGCTGTATAAAATGATCGACGGCTTTAAAGCAAAAGAGAAAGGGAGGAAAACAGGGTCGTTGTTCTAAAGGGAGTCCAGCATGGTCCTCCCTCTGTCCCTCCTCACTCACCAAATTAGATCAATTATCTTAAAATGAGCCATTTCATTTATATATTGATATTATCTGGGAGTGAAACCCTTTGGTACATGGAGTTAGGGGAAAATAATTAGCTTGGAGGTAACAGTAACTGTGCTTAATCACTCCTCCCTGCTGTTGACTATTTTCCTTTGACAGCGTGCCGTAACTGTTTTATCTGCTATATCAGAATGTGAATAAATAGGTGTGGTACTAAATTAGTTTTGATACTGTTATTATAGTCTAATTTTTGGATCCATAGATTCCTTAGATATCGAGATTTTGGGCAACTGACGTTTCGAGCTACATATATTTTGAGGCACACAATCGCATACCCATTTCCACAAAATGTAGTGGAACATCTTCCTAGAGCGAATTAGGACTAAATGTGGAATAAGTTCAAAAGAGGACACACCAATCTTTTCCCGATCATTAGATTCACCCTAAAATCGGCAAATTCAAAAAGGTATAAACGCTGATTCGCGATTTAAACACGATTGAACATACGCAATAAATCGTTTGCGCTTTTCACTGCATTCTTGCGCTGATGAGCCAATTAAACCCGAAGTACAGTAGCATCAAGTGGTCAAGACGTTTTCTTACAAGTCATCTCTTCTTTTCTTTAGGGCGTATACTGAGAAACACTCTTGACAAGCCAACAACCCTGTGATTAAACAGTAGTACACTGCGTAACACTCTAGATCTCTAGAATCAAGGCACTGGAATTGCGCCATATCGGATCTCTAACTATATGGTGAGAAAACACCTTCAAACCTTTCACTCAGTTTTTCCCCGAATGTGACAAAGGGCGACAGAAACCACAACAAAAGGACCACGTCGACATACGCAGACAAAACAACAAGCAGGTTTGTTGAGTCCATTCCAGGCAGGATTTATTAACGACTCTTTAGAGAGAGATTTTAGAAGTCTGGTTTTGACCCTCGTGTTGAGACTCAGATTGAGACTGGGCCCCAGGCGAGGAGAACGATCGCTCAGCCGTGCAAATTGAATCCAAACTAATAAGAATGCCGACTAGCCTTTTGCAAGATATAGTTCTTTTCCTGACAAAACTTGCATATATCATCAGGTTAAAAGTGCATACAGGGGACTGGTTACTGATCGGAAGGTTAAGGGGTTCAAGCCCCGGTATCGCCAAGCTGCCACTCCTGGGTCGTTGAGCAAGGCTCTTAACCTCTGTACTCCAGGGGCAGTATCATCACCATATCTTCTGTTTAATTCAAGTATGTGATCAAGTTTAATTTGATTGATTTGTTTAATGCATGCCAAATTAAAACCAGGACAACAGTATAAACAGGTTTGTGGACACCTGGCTATAAGATTGGCATGTGTTGTTAGAATAACCTCCATTCTTCTGGAAAGATGTTCCACTAGGACAGTCAATCTTGGGACACCCCAAACTTTGAGGTACACAATTGTATACAACGTCTTCAGATGTGATTGCATTAACGTTTTCCTTTCACGTGAACTAGGAAACCCAATCCTGTATTAAATAAGTGCCAAAAGCCTGCTCCATGAAGGTGTGCTTTACATGAGTTGGCTTGGAAGATCTTCTGCTCTAGAGCTCCAAACCTCTCAACACATTCGGGGATAAATTAGAACAGCACCCAGGCCTCCTGACATCACCTACTGTACATCTCTACCTAACAGCCTTGTGGCTGAATGAATCTCCATGAAACTCCACCAAATCTAGAGAAACATCTTTTTTAGAAGAGTGAAGGTTATTGTAAGAGCAAACGGGGGACAATAGGATGCTCAAAAAGAAGCACATAAATGTACCTACAGTATGTTATACTCAGGTGTCTACAAACGTGGTCCATGAGGTGTAGGTATTAAAGAAAATACTTTCCAGATGGCGAAAAACTTCCTGAAAGCGCTTACACTGGAGGTCGGATTCGATTTGCATCTCGATGCATAGCCATACAATATTATACATTCAAGATACATTTTAAGCATCTACCGACGCGATGCGATGTGCCCCTATTACGATGCAGCGCGATCCGTTTCTGATTCAAATCAACAGAAATGTGATTCAACGGCAAAAAAATACGGTTTAATATGGATTCATATATGGACGGTTCAGACAGACAGCAAATCATCAATTTACTTAGGACTTCTAACGCATGACCCCTTTAACTCACCACGCTATAAAACCAGAGTTTCTTTACCTGTTGTGTCTGCAGGAAGTTACAGCTCTACCTCTGCCATGTTAATCTGTATTCTATGTGACTCTCAGGACACACCTCGGTCTCTGTAGCATTGCGACACGTCATATTCGCATAGCAGCGTACGTCTAGCGTCGAGAAATCAACCTATGTAGAAAATATCGTTCACGGATTATCGCGATGCATCGTGAAACAAACGCCTGATAGCCGATAAAATTGCGATTTCATCAACACTGGATGAGAGCTGTCCTCCTCCTTTCTCTCCGCTCGGTCCTCTTTGGTCCTCCGATGTTTGCTGACCTTTTCAGGCATGCGTGTCACTTTCATCACACCGAAAGAGCGTTTCATGGCCAAGACGTCTGAATTAAAGGCAGCCAGTTAAAAATGAAGGAAACGAACCAAACCAGAGTAACGAGTATCTGAGTCTACACCTGCAATCCGTTACACAGCACTCGAGATGCACAGAAACTGCAAATAAGAAATAGATCACCTCTTTTTTTTTTTCTCCCCCTCATAAATTTCTCCTTGATTAAATCTCGCGCTGCATAATAGCCTCTTTCCTGGTTGTAAAAATTTGATTTCCTTCGTCGCTGAGTGTCTGCAGACTGCTGCCGAAAGAAAAAAAACGCCATTTTTCACTTGAAAGAAGCACGCTTTTATGTTATTAAGCATACGAGCATACGTCATAAAGCCTTGATTCGATGTTTGGACCCCATTTCCTCCAGCTCATTGAATCTAAAACGCTATTTATTTCATTAGGCGTCCGCACCAGACGAGAAACAGCCGAGTGCAAAAGTTTGCACACCCTCAAGACGAAATAGAAAGGCGAAGCGATGAGACGTAATTCAAAGCGGCGATAAATTGTCAAGTACGCGAAGATAGAAATCGTTTCGGGAATGCAAACGTCTCCTTTTCATTGCACGGTTGCACCACGTTGTATTTAAGAGCAGCTCAGGTGGCATACGGGGGACGTTCGTGTAGGTTAGGCTATGTCCGTACTGATACGTTGTCGTTTGAAAACGCGACTTTTAGCAAACAACTGAAAACGAAAG
Organism: Silurus meridionalis; assembly: GCF_014805685.1. Lineage (NCBI taxonomy): Eukaryota > Metazoa > Chordata > Actinopteri > Siluriformes > Siluridae > Silurus > Silurus meridionalis. The sequence goes on along the minus strand of NC_060911.1, from coordinate 13,653,566 downwards.
TGTGGACAAGGAGCAATTTTTCAGACTGAAACCCCATTATTAAATGTATTCCCATCACAGTAGACGTAGGCCTTCAAAAGCAGCCTCCAGTGTCAGCGATTTGTTACAGCCACCAGGGGAAAGGCCATTTATTGCTGCTATAAGGTACAATACCAGGAAATACAGTATATAAATCATCAAATAAACAAAAAGGTAAGTCATAGTGAAAGAAGTAGATTTCTATAACCGTGTGGGTTCCTATAGGGTTCTTAAGTTCCTCCATTATACCCCTTGATCTGAAAACACTTTTCTTCAATACACTGGATGGACAAAAGTTTGTGGACACCCGATCATCAGATCCGAATGTGCTTTTTGAGCTTTGCATTCCATAATCAGGGCTCATTTGCTGTTATGAAAACATCCACTTTTCTGAGAAGATGTTCCACTAGATTTTCCGAGCATGCTCAATCATACACAACGGTGTTAGGAGGTTAGAAGATGCCTGGGTTGCTGTTGAAGTTCATCCTTAATGTGTTTAAGCTCTATAGCAGGAGATCTGTCTGGGTCTTGCTGGTACAGGTTTGGGTCTTCAAGAACAATTGAAGAAGAACATATCAAATGCTGCCACATGCAAAGACATCTTATACAATTCTACGCCTGTTATTGGTGGGAACAGTTCGAGGAAGAATCACATATCACTGAAACTCAGGTGTCCTAGTGCTTTTGTCCATAGAGTGTATCTACACCGAACCACTAATGGTCCCCTGGATCTTCTCATTTTTCCATAATATACTAAAAAATGATTAATAGGTCAATATTTATGTAGTATCTACAGCCAGCCTGATTTATTAACCACACATGAAACCCTTAACTGCGTAGAAGGAAGTAATTGATCAATCTATTCACGATGGCATCTCCAAGGAACCATTTATCCAACCAAAAGTGACCTTAAACCAGATCAGAGATCCACAAGATTGACTCCCCCCCCACTTATTAAGGACTGCTGAGCAGCAAACAAAGCCTGTGGAACAATCGGAAACTTCTTTTGTTTAGTTTTTTGTCTTTTTGCTTTTGTCAAAACCTTTCATGTTAAAACACTACTGAACCAAGAGATCTCAGCATCGCCGTTTCAAAAAGGAGGGCCAGATCCGGACTTGGGGTGTCGTGTTGAATGTCAGGCGGGTTTATTGTATAATGTGAAAATGGTGAATATCATTTCTTTATGTCTTTGTGTTTATTTAAATGTCAGCATGTTCATTTAATTCATTTTTTCTTCCGTTATCGCCTGGAAATCTGCCCCTGACGGTTCTCCAATCTGTCGGAGCTCTTCATCAGGTGTGTAAACATTGCGTTCCGACAGATGGGCGAGTACGCGTATTTAATGTCATGTTAAGAAACGGATTGTCACCGTTTTATCGCCTACATTCGCTTGAACGTTTCGATGCAAAGCTGACGGACGAGCTCGTTAAAAAGCTCATGTAAAATCAACGTCACTGCGAAACAACTATGGAGCAATAATGCACTTTTGAAATATTGTTCAGGTTTAATATCAATATACAATTATTTATTACTAAATTCATAGCATATTCTAGTTTATCGTTTTAACTACATTTCCATCAATCTGGGAGGGGTTATAAGGCCATTTCCAAACAGTTTAAAGTCCATCATGTCATAAGCATATCTCGCTATGCTTGACTTGCCGATTGTTTTTTCCCTTGTGCAATAATACCTCAGTATTCTTACGTAATGCGATCCAGAACTCATGACGAGTACCGAACATTTGTTTTTCAATGCAGTACTGTATTAGAAATAAGGAAAATGCATAAAAACCACTGTAGGCCCTATGATTAATTCAATTGCACAGAAAACACAACACGCTTCGAAGGGCGCTGTTCTTGAGCTAACATAAGACTCTTAAGGCATCTGTTTTAACGTGAGACTGAAGCGCTAACAAGTTTTATCGTGAGAGTTAATGTTCCACCTTGTGTTTGCAAAGAGTTGCAAGGTTGGAAAAATAAAGCTAGTGAGGCGCTCATAGCTAGCCAGATGAAATCAATGAAAAAAATGTAACCAAAACCTAAATAAACTATGCTAGCATAGTTAGTTCTATAGCTAGTTCCTAGGTAGCTCTAACGTTTCAAAATGAATTGTACAGAATTTCTTTCCGTAATATTTTAGGATCAACGTGAATTGTTTATTCAGGTTCAGGGCGGATTCTGTTGATCGTTTTCCTGTAGCGAAATGAGAGGTTTTGGATGAAAAGAGAGTAATTATACCCCGGCTAGAGAACGGGCGATGGCTCAGAGCCGGCCCACACTTCATACTGCTCATCTGGCTCAAACGCTGCTGTGGAAAAAAAAAACGGCAATTACTGTAACTCATCCAAAGTCCATCCACCGAACTCACGTTTATACGGCCTCGTATTTGGCGCGACGTGAAGCAGAACGTACAGTCTGCAGTCCAATTCCGACTCGAATCATTAGAAATGGTCGGCTGAATACGGCTCATTTTTTTTTTTGGTCCGGACCACGAATGCTGTGAAACATTGAGCCGCTTTTTTTGGATTCATTCGTCAGCCATATTTGGCCTGGAATCATTTACAATCTGGGCCTGGGCACAAACAAAACAAAAAATGTGTTGGAGTGAAGGGACGTCTGCATGTGTGGATTTATTTGTACGATTAGATTGATTTTTAAATGGAGCACGGAGGGAACTGGTCAATAGATTTTTAATGATTTGACACGCTTGATTCGCATCAAACTCCAGCACGGATTTTACACGCCAATTTAGTCGCTTGTATAAACATTTACTTTCGGTCGCGAGTAAATAGCAGGAGACTCGATGCTATTATTCCGGTGTTGAGACGTAAATAACCTTCACCAGAATTATGATTTGGAACCTGTGCATGGCATGTCGTCCTACTTTCCCTGTTCCTGGGGTACCCTATATGGACTGGACAAGTACTGGGACACCTCCCAAAGACCCAAAGACGCCATGAAGATATGCTTTCCATAGGTTGGAGTGAAAGATCTCTTTCAATAGAGCTCCAACCCTAGTGAACCTTTGAATTGGGAAAGATCTTTTCACCTCACCTACATCAGTACCTGATTTTCCTAATTCCCTTGTGGCTGAGACACAAATCTCAAACAAATCTCCACAAAATCGAGTGGAACATCTTCCCAGAAGAGTGGCGCAATCATTTTTGGCCAGGTGTCCACAAATGTTTGTCCATATAGTGTCTTAATTATATTTTCTTAGATTTCTAAAATGAATAATTAAACAAATGTGAACATCTTTAACAAATGTGAACATTTGGGGTATTAGCCTCTAATGAACAAAACATGCTAATCATGCTAACTTCATTCATGAGTTATCTCTGTAAAACTGCTTCGGGACAATGCCCATTTGTTAAAAAGGGCCATAGAGATAAAGCTGAGTTAATTTGATTGAATGAATCATCTATTGAAAGAAAAAAAACGTCAGGACTACGTTATAATTATAGCTAGCTAGTGGTTTTATTTTTCACATATGCACCCGCCACCATGTTTTTTGGTTTTTCTTTAGTTTTTTCACTCAACCTGTGAAATTTCTGCTTGTTCCTTGAAGCACATCTGACCTTCTTTTTTCCTATTTGTAAACGTGACCACCTGTGTGTGTGTGTGTGTGTGTGTGTGTGTGTGTGTGTGTGTGTGTGTGTGCATAAAGTGAATACAGCCCAGATCTCCCGGCTTTACACGATGCAGCATAAACCACCTAAATGAGTGGCAAACAAATAGCCACCAAATCTGTCAAATTAGTGTGAAGCAATGTGGCGTGTTGGCTGACGTCGGACAACGAGGTCTGGAATTACTGCAGGGACATAAGGAATGTTTTTTTTTTTGTCATGGTAACCAGATAATGCACCCCAAATAGGAATCTGGCCCTACAGACAAATACTATATGGTTATTAGGTTATTTAAGATCAGCATGAAAAAAAGAAAGAAAAAAAGAAAGAAAAATCCACAATGCAGCAAACACTGACAGAAACCTCCCAGCATCCTAAAGGCAGTTTTGCATCTCAGAGTGCTGAAGATCTGCAGAGTGGAGGGGAAAGTGTTTGGGGGTTCGTACCTGTGGGGTAGCGCTCAATGACTGGCAGGTCATCCACCTGCAGCGTGGCATTACCCCCGCTCCTGGTGAACTTCACCACGTGGTACTTGCCGTCGTTCACGAACTTGGACTTCTCCTCGATGTTGATGTCGTCCGTGCCCACGTTGAAGATCACCGCCACATGGCCCTTTTCCTGCAGACGTACAATTATTATTATAATTACTGTTTATCTTTTCACGGAAGGCCTCGCATATTCCAGCAGGATAATGCTAAACCACATTTAGCATTACACCACAATGCATCTACTGTATGATAACAGCATTGCTTTATAGTAGAAGAGTCCAGCTGCTGAACTGGCATGTCTGCAGACGAGACTTTTCACCATGTGAACATAATTGGCTTATCTTGAAACATAAAATACGACAAAGAAGACTCAGGACTGTTTAGCAGTTAGAATCCTGTATTACACATGTTTAAAATGAACCTTTTCTTAAAATGGTCAATTTTCTCAGTTTCAACTTTTGATATGTTTTCTATTTTCCCTTCTGAATCAAATATGGGTTTATGACAATTGCAAATCATTGCATTGCGTTTTTATTTACATTTGACCAAATAATTACTGTTAATAGTTTTATTGTTGTGTTTATTTGCTTTAAATTTTTGTGTAAAACACCTGATTTGAAAAATCTAAATTAAAAGTGCTATACAAATAAATATATATAATAATATATATAAAATATTATAAGATAAAACAATAATGTATTTATATTTACAACAATCGGTGCACGTTCTTTATACAGAGTAGCTTCTGATTATCTCATAGATGAATTTTAACCACAGAACTACTACTTCCCCTGACTACCAGTTCTACCAATCCCCATAGTACTATTCCCTGCTACTCCTACTACAACTACTAAAACCCTAATTCCAAAACAGCTGGGGCACTGGGTAAAAGGTAAATAAAAACACAATTCTAAGATTTGAAAATTTTTAAACCCATATTTAATTCACAATAAAAAATAGAAAGCAAATCAAATGTTTAAACTGAGAAAATGTACCATTTTAAGGAGAAAATTAGGTCATTTTTAAATTGATGGCAACAAGAAGTATCACAATTGGGAAAGAGGCAATAAAAGAACAGTTTGCAACTAATTAGGTTAATTAGCAACAGGTCAGTAATGTGATTGGGTATAAAAAGAGCATCTTAGAGAGTCAGAGTCTTTCAAAACTAAAGGTGGGTGGAGGTTACCCAATCTGTGAAAAGCTGCATCTAAAAATTGTTAACCACTTTCAGAATAATGTTCCTCAATATAAAATTGCCAAGACTTTAAAGAAGTCATCATCATCTACACTACATAATATCAAAAGATTCCAAGAATTTCTGTGCAAAAGGTTCGAGGAGGAAACGCAATATTAGATGCTCGCAATCTTCAGGTCCTCAGATGGTACTGCATTAAAACGGCATGATTCTGTGATGGACAACACTTCATGGGTGTCATGCAAAGAAGCAGCGATATATAAAAGTGTTTTCAGTCTTCTCAGAGCCAAAGCTTGTGCAAAGTGGAAAACTGTTCTGTTGTTAAACAAATCAAAAATTAGAATTTCTTTTTGGCAACCATGGGCGTCACGTCCTCCGGACTAAAGAAGAGAGGGATCTTCCGATTTGTAGTCGCAACTCTGATCATATGGAGGTGCATTTGTGCATGTGGTATGGGCAGCTTTTACATGTGAAAAGGCTCCTCCATCAATGCTGAACGTTATATCCAGGTTTTAGAGCATCTTATACTCCCATACAGACGATGCTTACTGCATCCAAGACAACAGCATGGCTTCCCTGTAGAATAGTCTGAGTGCTGAAGTGGTCTGCCTGCAGTCCAAACCTTGCACCAATTGAAAATATTTGATGCATCATAAAAGGAAAAATACGACAAACAAGCCCCAGGACTGTTAACTAGTACCTATATCAGGCAAGAATGGGACAACAATTATCTACCGAAACTTGAGCAGTTGGTTTACTCAGTTCCCAGACATTTACAGATTGTTGGTAAAAGAGGAGGGGATGCTACACTGCGGTACATGGGTCATATCCACCAACTTTTTAGAAAGGTGTTGCTGCTATAAATTTCAAAATGACGTTTTTGACACTTGATATAATCAAATATGGGTTTCGAAAATACGCAAATCATTGCATTGTGTTTTTAGATACATTTTACACAGTGTCCCAAAACAATTTTGAAATTAGGGTTGTACTTCTACATCTGTTAATCTGCATAATACTACCTTGTCTGTCTGTCTGTCTGTCTGTCTGACTGTCTGTCTGTCTGTCTATCTAATGCATTTTAATGAATTTTTCCTAACATTGAAACATTTGATTTTGGGGACGTCCAGGGGATTTTGGGGATGTGTTGCCGCTTCATTACAATCCGTTTTTAAATGTTGAGGTCACAGTAAACTAAGATCTGCTTTGTGTTCATATCCAGAGGAATCCTGTTTTGACAATTATTAAGGAGGATTATCATCATTTCCTACACGCCGATCCTGAAATAGCTTCTCCGGCATGTGCTGCCAGTTACAGCGTGTGATCGTTTCTGGATTGCGATCAGATGAAGCAGAATAGTCGATATGTGTGTGAAGAGGATAATTTCTCTGCTTTTGGGCCGCTAACCCCAGAACCAACATCACGTTACGGATATAAAAAAATAACATGGATATAAACTGGATGAACGCAGCATGATTAGCGGGAACCTGCCGAGCGTAATCCGATTCCCGGCTCCGCCGCAACCGTACGTAAGCAAACATTCGCTTTTCATTTGAGGTCCTGCGCGTCCATTACAGACAATTCTGGCGTCCCGGCATGGACCGAGGAACGCTGGGAAAACCGTAATTGCATTTACAAAGCACACCACTTACTGATCGGGTTAGAGCACATGTCACTGCGGCTGAATTTCGAGTCAATATAAAGGGAATCATCGATACTAATTAGCAAATGGCAGGGGGCGCTCGTTATTCCTGTCACCCTCCGTCCCTTGTACTGTGATTGTTCCTCATTTTATTTTTTTTGCTTTTGCGCTAAAAGAGACGCGAACATGTTTGTGTTGTTATTTCCTCCCAAGCCTTTCGCCCTTCTGCCAGGCAGAGCGACCATCTGTGTTTTGAAATTTGCCTCGTGGCTCAGGCCGTACCGCAGACCTGAGTGTTTCTGTCGTCTGATTTTACTAATGTACCATTTCTACCAAGAAATACTTCCTAAATATTAGCCATCGGTCATGCTTGCTAACAAGTCCACATGCTAGCATGATAACAGGCATCTCTGGGGCTGTATAGGGTCCTGGCAGGATGAAAAAAATGATACGGATGTGATGTGAGAGAGTGGGCGAAGCGTTTGCTTCTTTCCATCTCCTGTCTGCGTTTCCATCTTCCCTGCTCTGTTCACGTCCACAAGGCCTACTGAGACAACAGCTGCCTCACGTCAGCGCCTAAATACTCATGTGATTCCTGATTCCAAAAAAGCGCCGGGCGCAGGACAAGTCGAGTCGGTGGGAGCCGAATAGCGAGCAATTACCGCATTAGCATGTGGTGTGTGTGTGTTTGTCAGGCTGAGCTAACGCCTGTAGCATGTATGCAACTCGACGTTCTCAAGGACTCAAACACAGCGGGAGGTGGCGTTACAAAGGAAATGGCTCGATGGGACGCTTTTTCTTGGAGGCCCCTTGAGGAATTTATTCGTCTTTAATGCATGCATGCTCCATCTACCCATTTCATCCATTTTGCCATCCTTTAATGCAATTATTCATTGAATTACCCTTCTGTTTTTTTACCCACCTATCCATCCATCCATCCATCCATGCATCTATCCTCAGTCTGTAATGCATGCCTCCATCTACCAATTTTATCCATTCATTCTGTTTATAATGGCAATCCATGTATTCCCCTATCCAAAATTCCATCCATTAATCCACCAATCAATGATCTGTTTGTAATCCTTTAATGCCTGCATCCATCCATTCAAATGATCTTTTATATCTACGAAGATATGCTTGACATGGGATGCGTGTACATCTATCAATCTAGCCTCTGTCTAAAATCAATCCAAACATCCATCCATCCATCTATCCGTCCGTGCTCCATTTACCCATTTAATTCATCAATCTGTCCATCAATGCAATTGTTCATATAACTACACTTCTGTTTTTCTACCCACCTATCATCTTTCCATCCATCCATCGTTCATCCATCTAACCTCATTCTGCAATGTATCCATTCAATGCAACAATCCTCCAACTACACAATCCATTTATCCCTCCATTCATAAATCCATTCATTAATCCATCTATCCTCTGTCTATATATATATTCATGCCTACTTCTATTCATTCCATCCAATAATCTATCCTCTGTCTACAATGCAAACATTCTTACAGGTGTCCATAAATGTTTGTCCCTACATTGTATTTATTCTAATTGTTCTCCTACAGACACTGCTGGAGGAGGTATTTTATTTTGTTGGAAATTATTTTGTTGTTAACCGATTTCCCGGTCAATGGAAATTCGTTTAGTGACTTTTCCGGAAAGTTGTTTAGTTTCAGATGGAAACATGGCTACAGGCACTTAATCTCTCCTGCACTCACTTTCAGCTCCTTGCAGCATTTCTCGGCTCGAACTGTCAGCCGGGATTTACAGCTCATCAAGGTGAAATGGGGTTTAATGAACTGGTGAAGCCGATCTGAGAGCTTCCCATTCAGATCCTGACAGTCAGGAGGTTGAGGAGGGAATCACAGTGAGAGAAAAGAGGAGGGGAAGACGAACGAGGGTGTGATTACTTCCGCTACAACACCTTCTGTTTCTGCTAAAACACATCAAGCTGAAAACACTGCAGCACTTTACTTTCTGAAACAGATTCTACACACATACACAACAAACATTACTGATCTGTTCATCCATCCATCTAGCCATCCAGTCTATAGACCATAAATGCCTCCATCCATCCATCCATCCATAGTCCATGCATATCTCCATCCATCCATCCATCCATCCATCCATCCATCAATCCATCCATCCATCCATCCATCCATCCATCCATCCAGTCTATAGACCATAAATGCCTCCATCCATCCATCCATCCATAGTCCATGCATATCTCCATCCATCCATCCATCAATCCATCTATCCATCCATCCATCCAGTCTATAGTCCATGCAACCATCCATTCATCCATCCATTCATAGTCCATGCATGCATCCATCCATCCATCCATCCATCCATCCAGTCTATAGTCCATCCATCCATCCATCCATCCATCCATCCATCCATCCATCCATCCATCCAGTCTATAGCCCATGCATGCCTCTATCCATCCATCCATCTATCCAGTCTATAGCCCATGCATGCCTCCATCCACCCATTTATCTATCCATCCTTTGTCTACAATGCATGCCTGCATCCATCTAACTATTCTATACATCTATCTAACCATCCATAAGTTCAATTGTTTCTCTAACTACTAATCTGTTCTTCCTTCCATCCATCCATCCATCCATCCATCCATCCATCCATCCATCCTCTGTCTGTAATGCCTGTGTCTGTCTGTCTGTCTGTCTGTCTGTCTGTCTATCTATCTATCTATCTATCTATCTATCTATCTATCTATCTATCTATCTATCTATCTATCTATCTATCTATCAGTCCAATTGTTCCCTATCTATCGAGGTGAAATGGGGTTTAATGAACTGGTGAAGCCGATCTGAGAGCTTATAATGCTCTAGTGTTCTTAAACCCACCTGTTAACATTATGCTTTTCAAATCATCCATCTATCCATTAATTCATGCAGCTGTTCTTCTAAGTGTCATTCTGAACTTCCACCTAATTACCTATTCCATACTTTTATTCATCCATCTACCCATTTATCCACCTACCATACCATTCTTCTAACTTCTATTCTGTTCTTCAACCCAACTATCCACTTATGCTATTCAGATTATTCACCCAGATTATTAAGTGTGTGTGTGTGTGTTCGTGTGTGTTCACGCACAGCGCAATGCAGCTGTTAGTAATTGACGCTACATGCGTACACATGACAGCGGATATTAGCCCGGGGAAAGAGGCCGCGAAGTAGAAAACGCAGGAATCGGAAAACACGGCGCTCTTCAGACGCATGAAGGCTGTCAGCATCTCCCCTCGAGCGACGCACTTGGCTTTTATGATGTGCCGCGCACGCTTTGAATATCAGATCGAGAGAAGCGTTTCGCCGCGTCGATTTTGAACCGGAGAAGGGACGGAATCACAGAGGAGAAAAAAAACTCGTAAAACGCGCCCTTTGACCAGAAGCTGCGGTTCTACACGAGCGCCGAGGGCAGGAAGGTTCTCGGCTAATGTGTAATGTTGTTTGTTCATGCGTCATGCGTGCTGATGCGCATTGTGCACCTGTCGTATTTTATATTTCATCGCCACGGCGAGCGAGGCAACGTGCCGTGTCGTCCCCGGGACACATCAGGGGGACTGGGGATTCTATGGGTTTTTTTTTTTGTTTTTTTTCTGTCTAGCGAGACGAGAAGCCAGACTGGGCGAACAGAATGCCGAGTGCGTTTGTGCTGACCCACTGCTGAATTCTGAATTCCACCAAGACTAGTTTCATGCTGAGGAAAGTTTGCTCCTGCTTCAGCAGAAAGCAGAACCGTAAGTTTGACTTCCAGCAACCCGGTGGATCATCTGAGACGAACCGACACCAGCAGCATGTTTATCACATTCCATTTCACAACATTGCATCATCCTGCACTGATACATGAGCTACGTCTTTTTTTTTTTTTTTATTCGATATCCACTCTTCCATCCGTCTATTCATTCATCAATAATTCATCCATCCATTTATACATGCATAAATATATCCATACACCCACTGAGCCATTCTTTTATCTAACCATGAAAACATTCATCTATCCATCCATTCATCCATTTATTTTACTCCCATAAACTATTTATTTCCTCATTCATTCATCCATCCACCCAGCCATCTATTCATCAGTCCACTCACCAATTTGTATTACCCTAAATAAATCTCTCTATTCGTCTCATCATGAATTCATCTATCTGTCCATCCATCCATCCACTCACCCATTTATTTAATAACCAGAAATAAATCCATCCATCATCCATCCATCCATCTGTATCCAAACCAGAAATAAACCAATGCATTCATCTCATCATGTATCCATCCATCCATCCATTCACTCACTCATTTATTTTATAGTCATTAATAACTCTGTCTATCTCATAATACATTCTTCTGTCCACCTATTTTTCTCATCTTCAATCCATCTATTTTTCTTTATAACCCTAAATAAATCCATCCATCCATCCATCCATCCATCCATCCATCCATCCATCCATCTGTATCCAAACCAGAAATAAACCAATGGTTTCATCTCATCATGATTCCATCCATCCATCCATCCATCTGCCCACTTACCCATTTATTTAATAACCAGAAATTTAACCAGTGTTTATCTCACCATGAATCCATCCATCCATCTATCCATCCATCCATCCATCCATCCATCCATCCATCCAGCCACTCACTAATTTATTTTATTATCATTAATAAATCTGTCTCTCATAATAAATTCTTCTGTCCACCTATCCATCTTCAATCCATCCATTTTTCTACATATATTTTCTACAAGTAAATCCATCCATCCATCCATCCATCCATCCATCCATCTGTATCCAAACCAGAAATAAACCAGTGTCTATCTATCTATCTATCTATCTATCTATCTATCTATCTATCTATCTATCTATCTATCTATCTATCTATCTATCTATCTATCTATCTATCTATCTACTCACTAATTTATTTTATAATCATTAATAAATCTGTCTATCTCATAATAAATTCTTCTGTCCACCTATTATTCTCATCTTCAATCCATCCATTTTTCTTTATAACCCTAAATAAATCTATCCATCCATCCATTCATCCACTCAAGAATCAGAATTAAGGGCAGTTAATACTCCTTTCTCTCCTCATTCTTCTCTCGCTCTCTGTCACGCTAAACATGCTCGTGAACTACCAGTTATCCTGCCCCTTTCTTCTGTCTGGACCTGCCTGATTTCTCCTGACACCTTCGCTCAGGATGGATAACCTCAACAATGTAGGAACTGTAATGAATGGACAGTCAGTGTCACCAGGAGGATGGGTTCCTGGAAAGGTTTCCTCCTCATACCATCACTAAAATTTCTTTGCCGATCTGTTATTTATTTATTTATTTATTTATTTATTTATTTATTTATTTATTTATTTATTTATCCATCCATCCAAATGTATTAATTTTTAAAATCTTTGATGTGTAGTAAAACACGGTCACCTTGAGCATGCTATGACATCACCAAAAAAGTGACTATTTTTACATTTTCCTTTTGTGTTCAGACCGTATAGGACACGTGGTCGCTACATTTGTAAAAGAAAGCAATCACGCAGCCTCTGCGTTCCGCTACGAGTAAGAACAGGGCGTACCTGGTGTCGGATAGACCCTCGTCTCTGCTGCTGCCTCTGATAGAGGAGGGAATTAGTGCCTTTAGTGCTTTACCTTATCTTTTAATTACCCCTGACATCCTCTGCTTTTTTAAAACCCCATTAATGAAATTAGAGACGTAATGGAATTATTAGGGGGGAGAAAATAAGCATGCAGGTGCGCATACCAATTTTGGTTCTCCCTTCCCCTCTCACTCACACACACTCACACACACACACACACACACACACACACACACAAATGTTTCTTCTAATGGCCTAACCCCACCATTAGCTTGGCCACATATGAATATAAAAATCTCAGCAGTACTGCATATTTACACATGTTAAGCAGCGTAGATAACAACTACTGTTTTAATTGAACTCAACACACACACACACACACACACACACACACACACACACACACACACACACACGCAAGCACAAGAAGGTTCCGATTTGTCTTTTATCGCTTTGCAAGCTCATTAACTACAGAGGCTGAATACATTTTGTTAGAGAACAGGGGGAAAAAAAAATCCTCTCTACATGTCGTTGCCAGAAGTATTTGGACACAAGCTTTTCCAGACCTTAATTGCTCTTCTGCAAACTCTTGAAGGCACACAGGAAGACTTTGGAGGCGAGAGCATGAAACCAGCTCCAGGATGACTCACAAAGCCAGCTGCATGAAGATGAATATATGCTTTCTATAAGTTGGAGAGGAAGAGCTCCTGCTGTAGAGCCTCAACCCTGTTCGACTGAGGAATTGAAACAGCACCAGGCCTGCTCTTCTCACGTCCAACGGACTTGACTAACATCCCTGTGGATGAATGGATCTCTCACAAATCTCTATAAGAACACTCCAAAAATCCAGTGGAACATCTTCCTGAAGAGTGAATGTTATTATACGAGCAAGCTGGGGACTGAATGGGGTCCAATCTACATGTGGTTAAAAACAATTCAAGAAGAGTTAACCATCTCCAGATCAAGGCCAGACTGTACAGTAAGTTGATTTGTCCCCATTTTTTCCTAATTTCCGTAATGTTTTCCCATCACAATGTCGGAGGAATACCTTCATGCTCAGAGAAATCAAATCTGCCACCAGAAAAGTATAATTATCTGTGAAGCTGGCCTGAAATGGTTTCAACCATTCCGAAACTCTATCAAGTGGCATTCGGCTGCCGAGCTTCATCAAACACCTCTAGTCAATAAGTCATCAAGCTGGCCAGCCGAAATGGAGGGGAATAAAGAGTGCAAGGAAGATCTAGAGAGAGGAGGATGAAGAGGGATTAATGAAAGCAATGGGGAAATGCCCAAGAAACTTAAGGGGTTTGTCCTGAGTGATCAAGCAAAAACTCAAATCTAAATCTATCTATTCATCTCCTTATTAATCCATCCATTCTTCCATCCATCCATAAATCCATCCACAATTTACATAATTACAATAAATAAGCCTATCATCCAGCCAGCCAGCCAGCCAGCCAGCCAGCCAGCCAGCCAGCCAGCCATCCTTTCACTCACAAATTTACATCATAACAATAAATAAACCTATATATTATCTAATCATTAATATATCCATCCATCTATCCATCCATCCATCTATCCTTTCACTCAGCAATTTACATAATTACAATAAATAATCCATCATCCATCGTGGATCCATCATGGATCATCCATCCTTCCATCCATGTATTTTAGAACCATAAAATAAAAATAATTAAACATAAAATAAAAAAATATATCCATCTATCCATCCATCCATCCATCCATCCATCCTTTAACTCACCAATTTACTTCATAACAATAAATAAACCTATATATATTTATATCATCATTGATATAGCTATCTATCTGTCTGTCTGTCTGTCTGTCTGTCTGTCTGTCTGTCTGTCCGTCTGCCCGTCCGTCCATCCGTCCATCAGACATTTTTATAACCAATAATAAATCTATCTTTTCATCTCATCATAATTAATAAAAGCCTAAAAAACATAGGATGTCCTGAGTGATAAAGAATAAAAACTCTTAAACTGTAAAAATTTTGCCTTCAAGAATTTCTTCTCTGAATAGACCCAGTATGGTTTTCTGCCTGGGATCTAACTCACTGCAATTTGGGGAACATTTCCTGGTCTCCTGGATTACAGCTGATAACAGGACAAGGTGCCCATTATGGGAACGGTGATGTAGAAATCATGAACGATTCTTATCCCGATCGGGTCAAAGAAAGTCTAGCCTTCGCGGTAAACCGTTTGCATTAAAGAAAAACATGAAACAACCCAAATGCGCTTACGATGAATAGGATGAATAGCAAGACAGCTTAGCAAGCGACTGTTTTTGCACTTCATTAGAGAGATATTGTAAGACACGGGTCGAATCTGCCACCTTGCTCGCCCCCGGACGTTCCCGTTGTGATGGCTGTAGAACGAAGTCACCCTCAAGGCGAGGCTTCTACACTCCAGTCTGAAAAAGGTCAATATTAATAAAGAGCGCTTTCATTTCAGAGAGCCTCAGCAAACACGGGCGGAAAAAACGGGCTAAACACATGATAACGCTTAGCGTAACAACATCCGCAGACTAAGTCTGGCCTAAAGATAACCTTGTCTCTGAGAGTAGGTCCTTCTGCCATGGCTTTACACTCATCTGCAAGAAATACCTGATCATTTACACCAGTAATTCCACTTTATCTTAGCCTACTGTTCCAGGCTAATTATTATCTTAGCGCTTGACATAGAGAGTGCGTTTTTTTTTTGTTTTTTTTATTGTTGACCCATAATCTCTTGCTTTGTAGCCAGACACCGGTTTAATGAGCTCACAACAAACTTGAAGAAAAGCTTTGAAACCAAGCCCTAACCTTTACCTTAACCATGACCTTTGTGCCTCCATATCAAATGACTTAAACAGCTTCATAGCGGATGGGAAAAAAAAAAAAAAAAACAGCTGAAGAACCGGTTGGCGGCGTCAGCGTCAGCGCCAGTCTCAGTCTCAGAGATGTACTCATTCTACCGACTTCTGAGAATCATTTTCTTTTTCGAAATTGAGAAGGAACTCGGAATGGAATCGAGACCTATTATAAAGTGATTAACAGTAAATGATCCTCATTGGATTCTTTTTCGAAAAATGTTGCCATTATGTCTACAGATGTGATAATGAGAGCCATCATTCGTTTGCTAGCAGACCAGTAAATCTATTTACATCCATCTTCAGTTTTTACAACTTCCTGAGTGCCAAAGTAAGAAATGTTCCCATGGAGTCCTTCTAATTAGCTGGTGATTTATATAGACCAAGGTTTCGCCCTATTGCTCAGAGATGGCAAAGCCCGAAACCTAAACAGACCACAGCAATCGTACATGACTGGAAGTCGTTTAGAAGGCCAATTGATTTTTTTCTGGGAGGGGGTAGTGGGGGGAGGGGTGACCTTGTTTCCTTTGCTCTCTGTCAGAAAAACACAATAGGACCTCAGACTAACACTGTTCATGTAGGGCAGGAAGACCTGAACTCAAAGGACCTTTGTAATAGGATGAGCTTTTTAAAAAAGAAATTCTTTGTGAATAGGATACTCTCTGCCAAGGGGTCATGCACGAAAATACCCAGATTGACCAAGTGAGGGAATAATTTGCCTTGTTCTGAATTGATTTCTCGTGATTCCGACTTTACTTCTGGCATTTCTAGCTTTGTTTCTCGCAATTCTGACACTATTTCTGCCAATTAAAGGCAGTGTCGTGAGAAATACAATTGGAGTTGCGTGGAATAAAGTCAGAATTGTGAGAGAGAAAAAAAAGTCGGAATGGTGAGAGAAAGAAAAGTCAGAATTGCAAGAAATAATGTAAGAGAAAATAACTGTCGTTTTTTTATACTGAAACAAAATGTCAGTATTGCAAGGATCATGAAATTGAAATTTAAAGAAAAAAGGCAGAATTGTCAGAAATAAGGTCGGAATTCCCAAAAAAAAAAAAAATTGCAATTTGGTGAAAAATCTTTAAGTGGCGGAAACAGGCTACCATAGAAGTGGGTTGCAAAGTATCTAAGAGTCTTTATAAAAGGAAATGCCTGTGGACCTTTGTTTTAAATCAAATGTATTTAGTTTGCCAGGTCAAATGGCCTCATTATTATCACAGTTATACTAATTATAGAAATCTAGGTTAGTTAGTTGGCTGAAACCAGCTAGGATTTTGTAGTTGTTCTATTCTGACACTGAGGATGTGTAACAGAGAGAAGCTGTTGTCTATTGTAGCCACACACTTCAAGGATGACTGGTTCGAATGCGACCTTGATTTCTTGCCTTTGAGGGGTTTGGCATGTTCTCCCCATGTCCACATTTCCTCCAGCACCCAAAAACATGCCAGTAGGTGGACTGGCAATTTTAAATGATGCCCTGTGCTGGACTAGCCTCCTATCCAGAGTGTACTCCTGCCTTGTACCCTTGTATTCCCTGGATAGTGTGTCTGGGAGAGTAGGCAGGAATGGCTGCACCGGTATTTATCAAACGACTGACAGACAAATCCACAATGTAGGGCAAAATAAAAAAAGGGAAACAGCAACGGACAGACGCATATAAATTCTAAAAAAACATAAAAACTATTATCCCAAACAGAATAAGAATCGCAAGACTTGGTAAGTTCTGATACCCTATCCCTGAATGGTATTAAATGGTAATGGTAATGTTAACTTATATTTTTATATTTATGGCATTTGGAAGACACCTTTATCCAAAACAGGACTTACATCTGTGCAGTTGAGGGTTAAGGGCCTTGCTCAAGGGCCCAGCAGCGGCATCTTGGTGGTGCTGGCATTTGAACTTGTGACCAACTTCAATTTTTAGATCCATTTTGTCTGTCAAACCCTTTAATTTTCCAAGTTTTTCGCTAGAACACATGGCCCTGAGGTGCTGGTTTATTATGACCAAATCAAACAAAGTTTCCTGTTTAACCAGTACATTGACAATTAATGCTTGCAGGATTGACCTTTAGATTGCGACCAACACAATGGTGACCAGTGCTCTGAAGTAAAATTACTAAAATAATATTGAGGCATATTGAGGTTAAGGCATTGGACTTTGGATCGGAAACCCACGAGGTCAAATCCCAGCAGCACCAATCTGTTGCCACTGGGCCCCTGAGCAAGTCGTTAACCTTCAAGCGCTCACTTGGGTAAAAGTAAATTTGTAAGTCTGTCTGGATAGAGGTGCAAGCCAAATGCTATAAATGAAAACTTTGTACATTCCAAATAAACCCCCAAAACCTTCAAACCTTTGTTGAAGGGGTGATCCATTTTTTCCTAGGTTACCGTTTGTAAAAAGCACCTGAGAAGAAATGATGGCCGTTTTTCCCCCGCCTGATGAAGCACCCTTAATAAGTCTTGAGAGCATTTTTGTCACGGAACACAAAGAGCTCAAGTGGTCCTTGAACGAAAGCTTCCAACTGAGCCGACGAGTTCCCGATTTCACCTGGTGAAATCCTCCTGCAGGTTCTGGCCTTGTCATAAACAGTGTTTTATTTGAGAGGTTAAAAAAAAAAAATAACAAAAGATTCCCATGCTGCTGTGGTGATGGATTTGATTAGGGTCAGAAATCTCAAGCATGTACACTTGGTATACTTGAAGCGGATGGTACACAATGAGTCAGGATCGTGTGGTGATTTACATAAGTGTGTCAGAATAGCAGGAGGTCAGGAGTCAACGGTGTGCTCAGAAAGCTAATCTTAGCTCGCTTTACCGCTATTTGTAAATACGCTATTTCATTTGAATTCAATGTATGCGAGAGATTTAGATTTTTTTCCCCAGGGAATACGGTTCAAATCGGGGGTGTTTGATGGCAACAACCAAGCAAATTTTGCAGCATTTGATGCCGAGTGGGTTCAATATATTTTTTGATGTTGGACTCCTGATCAGAAAATTTGAGTTTGAATCCGAACTCCATGAATGCGCCATTGCTGGGCTCTTGAGCAAGGCCCTTGACCCTCAACTGCTCAGGTGTAAAAATGATACAACTGCAAGTTGCTCTAGATAAAGGAAGTCTGCCAAATAGCTCAAATGTAAATATAATGCTCACGTTCCACCTCCTGCTGCACCATAAACATCGGCTTGAACAATATTAGACTTATTTTACCCACCTCTAGTGTGGTGCACAACAAAAATCTGGATAGTTTCCATCACGAACGCTTCGACTTTACCCAGGATCAAGACAAGAGCTCTACATCTGATTACATTTCAGATTTTTATAGAGCACGGTTCTATAAAGTATGTTTTGCTTCAAGTCTCTTGACACACATACATACACACACAAAAAAAAAGAAAGAAAAAAATCTTTGCTGCTAGAGAAAAGAGCTGTAGGTGGGAGTGGAATTATTCACGATCCCAGCCTAGGAGCTCGTTTCGGAGTTTCTCGGGAGGATTGAGAGGTTGCCAAACTTTAAAATTACTAGCATCGATCAAAGGCTATTCAAAAATTCAGCTCGCAAAATTTACTGAACTTTTCTTTTTTCGGGGCTGACCCAAATATTATTCCGCAACAGTTCCACGCTTGAGGAACGCGACAGTAATGTCTCTGCTGACTTTTAACCCTTTCTTTCCATTAGAATAAAAAAATGCACTGAAGGATTTTATTTTGGCTGCCGCTCAATTCCCAAACAATAATATCCAAATGTTTTATTCCTCTGGACCCAAATTTTTTAAATAGAATTTATAGACACATTTAATATGCAGGAAGTGGTAGATAAGATGTTGGAATTCTACTCAGAAGGGTGTGAGTTCAAAACCCAGCAACTTGTCAAGATGGCCCCCTTGAGGAACCTCTAACTACTCAGTTGTATAAATGAGATAATTGCAAGGTGCTCTCTAAAAGGATGTTTGCCAACATGCAGCAAATGCAACAGCTTTGAAACAACTTTCTGTTTTTGCCCCGCCCCCTAAAAAACACAGCGTGTTGTGTTACCGAGAACCCACAACACCTCTGTTCTGAAGAAGTTGAAACTCTGACTTTTATAAAGGCTAACACTGGAGACTCCTTCTATAAACATTACCTACACTACATATCAAAAGTATTGGGACACAAGGCTTTTCCAGCAATATTTGGTTCCTCCCCTATGCTCTACATAGGATGGAGTAAAGAAGACCTCCTGCAATTTCCAACCCTACCGAACACCTTTGGGATGAATGTGAACGCTGACTGACCCCAAGCCTCCTCAGATCACCTTCATCAGTACCTGACGTCACTAACTGGCTAAATGAATCTCTACGAATGTCCAAAGTCTGGTGGATCCGCTTAGCACAAGAGGTGGAGGTTAATATAATAGTAAATGAAAACTACATGTGGAAATGGATGATAAAAATTTTTTGCATTTGGCAGCTCCTATTATACCAATGTGCTTTTTTGCGTTCGTTACTTCAGCACTTTGCTGGACCAGGCCGAGCTGGGAGGCGTATAAACCATACGGTTGATTTGAAGTTTGAGCCGCCGTTCCACGGCTTCATTTATATGCGTCGCGTACCAGAATTCATTCAAGGGTCATTTTGTCAAGGACTCTGCTTAATCTCCACCTGAAACACAGTCCTTGAGGGCCCTTTTATTGTACAAACATGTTTGAACTAGAGTTCCACTCTGAGGTCAAACTGAACAACCCTCCAGTTAAAACCGAGTGCTGCTGATCTCTAGCGCATGGCTGTCATTTGTGGCTTGTATGTAAATTCTATTTAATTTGTAGAATGTTTTTAGCTATGTCTCAAAACAGACTTTAAAGTAATACATATTTTACATATACATTTTGGAGACGCTCTTAACCAATTTCATTGATATAACTGAGCAGATATGGGGTTAAGGGCCTTGCCCAGGGGCCCAGAAGTGGCTTAATCTAATGCATCAACAGTGAGGACCATTGAGTCTAAAACCAAAGTCGCCCCTAATTAGACTATTATTAGATTAGACTTAATTAGGTTTAATTATTAGTGTTTTTATGCCTATGAAAAAATGGATCAGTGGTTAATGCTCTCGGATACTCGGAGGTCCAGGGGGTTCAAGTATCACCAAGCTGGGCCTTTGAGCAAGGCCCTTAACCTTTGTGCTCCTTAACCCACTGTACTGTACACCCACGTCCAAACATAGCCAGGTTATTAAATAAAGCAATTCATTGTCCTGTAATGTCAATTTTTAAAGTAAAAATTTCCTTTAAATGTAAAATTTTGAAGCCCTGTTGGCTGGGGGGCTTTTTTGAGCTTTTGAGCAGTTGAATGGTTCGGAATAATACATTATAAGCGTGTCTCCTCATTTTTTTAATTGCTTCTTGACTTGGTTGGTCGAGATCAGAATGTTGACTAAAGTTGAACGGCATATGGTTTATCTTGAAGGCGTCCCACCCGAGCACCGGGGGAACGCGCAACCTGGTAGAAGTTTTAAGCGAGCCTCATCGGAGAAGCATGGCGCATCCACTGTAGCATTTGCTCACAGTAGAACAGGTTTATCAAGAATTTTTTTTTTTCATATTTTCATTAGAGAAGAGAGGTTAATTAAATATTTCACAGTGGCAGCGACATGTCCTTCTGGAAGCTGACGACGTGTGAGCAGGAAGTGACAGATGTGAGGAGAAGCGAGGATGTGTCTGCCGTCTCCGTGGAGCTGATGAGGCACTTTGCTTCGCCTGTTTGTTCTCGGCTGCCTTAATGATGGTTTTTTTCTCAAGTGAGATTTTTATGCATGTCTCTGCACCGGTCTCTAGTGTTCTAGTCTAATCTTCGGAGTCTGGACGAACAATTGATCAAATAAAATCATAATTACAGTATATATAGTATAATAAATTGGGACGACTTATCCCTGAGTTTTCCAGCCAGATGTGGTTCTTCCCCCCAAACTGTTACCACACAATCTGAGGCACACACTTATATAAAATGTGTTTGGACACAGTAGCATGAACATTTTCCTTCACTCAACCTCGAACCTTTTCCAGCATGACCATGTGCACAAAACCAGCTCCATGAAGATGTGCTTTCCATAGATTGGAGTGGAAGATCTTCTGCTATGACGCTCCAACCCTATAGAACACCTTTAGGATGAATTGTAACATCACTCTCAGGGCTCTTATATCATCTACATCAATACCTGACTTGAGTACCACCCTTGTTCCTAAAAAAACTCCATTAAACTCAGTGTCTCCAATCTAGTGGAAAATTGCTCAGATGGATGTTATATAGTGGATTACTACAGTGCATGTCAAAAGTAATTGGACAATGAATGACTAACAAAGTTTTGTGAAGTCCATATTGGACATTTTTATCCATGTCTTTAAAAAGAACTTGTGTAAGATGGAGACTGGGTGAGATGTTTGCACACTTCCCCACCCCCACAGTCTAACATGGAGGTGGAAGCTTATTAGTTGTGGGTTGTTTTGGACCAGGTTCAAAGAGACTTGTTCTGATGGAGTGAAAAGAATCCTGAACCAAAATGGCTACCACTCCATACTTCAAAACTTCACCATAGGACAAGACGATGAAGCCTACGAAGCGAACGTCCAAGCTCTTTGAGCATTTTTTTAGAGAGCAAAAAGTCAACTGGAATGTCATCCATCCATCCATCCATCCATCCATCCATCCATCCATCCATCGATTTAGGTGCGGTGACTGGGCAGTTCCATCCATGGATGGAACTGCCTATGCATGGATGGAACTGCCCAGTCACCGCACCCAAATCCTATTGAACTTCTCTGGGATGAACTGGTTTGTGAAAATAAATATCTAGTGAACATCTTTGGCAAAACTGTCCATATGCTGAGCATGTGTAAAACTGTTCTTCATGCTAAGG